>NC_088229.1:31582968-31940468 GCF_036934945.1 Oncorhynchus masou masou
TCCACCGTGGTTGTGGCCCCTTCCTCCACCATGGTTGTGGCCCCTTCCTCCACTGTGGTTGTGGCCCCTTCCTCCACCGTGGTTGTGGCCCCTTCCTCCACCGTGGTTGTGGCCCCTTCCTCCACCGTGGTTGTGGCCCCTTCCTCCACCGTGGTTGTGGCCCCTTCCTCCACCGTGGTTGTGACCCCTTCCTCCACCGTGGTTGTGGCCCCTTCCTCCACCGTGGTTGTGGCCCCTTCCTCCACCGTGGTTGTGGCCCCTTCCTCCACCGTGGTTGTGGCCCCTTCCTCCACCGTGGTTGTGGCCCCTTCCTCCACCGTGGTTGTGGCCCCTTCCTCCACCATGGTTGTGACCCCTTCCTCCACCATGGTTGTGGCCCCTTCCTCCACCATGGTTGTGACCCCTTCCTCCACCGTGGTTGTGGCCCCTTCCTCCACCGTGGTTGTGACCCCTTCCTCCACCGTGGTTGTGGCCCCTTCCTCCACCATGGTTGTGGCCCCTTCCTCCACCATGGTTGTGACCCCTTCCTCCACCATGGTTGTGGCCCCTTCCTCCACCATGGTTGTGGCCCCTTCCTCCACCATGGTTGTGTCTCTCAGTTCTTTAGAAAAATAAAAATATAGGGCTTGGACAATGCAGCCTAAAGATATTTCCCCCACAGTAGAGTAAATTCTACAGGAAATGTTTGCAGTTAGTGTATGACATCAGCCATTCATTAAGTAAACAGGTGTCACCCAACTGATACACTATGACATGGGGTGTACTACATAATGTGAAATAAATTTTGGTTACATACCTGTACTCCAGTCTAAATGTCCGGATGACACAGGCAACAATAAAATGTCTCAAGTTGGGCTGCACTCTCTGTCCAGCCTCTCGCATTGTCAGCCCATGGTTGATGACATGATCAACTAAGGTTGCTCTGATTTCATTTGAAAGTTGTCTTTTTTGGCCATGAACTCCTCTACCAGTTCTACCCCTACCTCTCACTTTTCCTCCCCCTCTCATTCTCACCCTCCCTCTTCCTCTTCCTCTCTCAGCAACGGCTTCCATTGTTGTTGTAAAACAAAAGGTGCTCACCTGTGGTCTTTTCATAGTGCTTACTTCCTAATTGAATTGGTAACATTTAACCATTAAGGTGTTTGGCCAGGTGGCACATGTATTGGCCAATTAGCTCATGTATTGTCATTTTGAATGGCAGTGTTTTGAAATGGCAATCATGTGACTTTATGTCAGATTGTTGTGTTTTATGCAGAGAACCGTGTGCAGTGCATTTAAAAAGTGCCATTTTGAATTGCAAAATGTGTGTAAAGAAGAAAATGTGTTTAGACCTTTGGAGACTTGAGAAGAGGTTTTGCTCTCTGTGTGTCAGTTTAAATAATTGTGCTGTGTATGTCATTTTAGTGTGTTAGCAATTGGAAAAAACTGTAAACAAATGATCACTTGGCTCTACCTTCAAGTATACAAAATGTGGAAACATAATGGTGATAACTTGGTGATAACTTGGTGAGGCCTTCCCTCTACTGGCCAGTTAAACACATTGCACTATACTGACACCACCAACATACCGTAAGTAGACCTTATTCTGACAAATGTTGGTCCCACCTCTGGGTTTAGAACTGTAGGGCCTATGTTTGCTTGTTAGTATCTGGAATAACATTGGGAAAAGAAGCACAGACATTTGCACGAATTTGTCCAGTTTATTGGTTTGTAATATATACCAGGGTTTGGGTCAATACCATTTAAATTCCAGTCAATTCAGAAAGTAAACCAAATTCCAATTCCAAATTTACCTAATTGAACAGCATTGAAGAGAATTGGTATTTCAGAGTACCACTTTCTAAATTGACTGGAATTTAAATGAAATTGACCCCAAATATTTCGCTACACCAGCAATAAAATCTGCTAAACGTGTGTGTGACCAATAACAATCGATTTGAACATTGATATACACTGAATGTACAAAACATTAATAACACCTTCCTTATATTGAGAAGCAGAAGTATTTCTTATAAGAATAAGAAATAAAAGTAACAACTAATTAAAGAGCAGCAGTAAAATAACAATAGCGAGACTATATACAGGGAGGTACCGGTACAGAGTCAATGTGCGGGGGCACCGGTTAGTTGAGGTAATATGTACATGTAGGTAGAGTTATTAAAGTGACTATGCACAGATGGTAACAACAGAGAGTAGCAGCAGTGTAAAAGAGGGGGGGGGGGGGTCAATGCAAATAGTCTGGGTAGCCATTTGATTAGATGTTCAGGTGTCTTATGGCTTGTGGATAGAAGCTGTTTAGAAGCCTCTTGGACCTAGACTTGGCGTTCCGGTACCTCTTGCCATGTGGTAGCAGAGAGAACAGTCTATGACTAAGGTGGCTGGAGTCTTTGACCACTTTTAGGGCCTTCCTCGGACACCACCTGGTATAGAGGTCCTGGATGGCAGGAAGCTTGGCCCCAGTGATGTACTGGGTTGTTCGCGCTACCCTCTGTAGTGCCTTGCGGTCGGAGGCCGAGCAGTTACCATACCAGGCAGTGATGCAACCAGTCAGGATGCTCTCGATGGTGCAACTGTAGAACCTTTTGAGGATCTGAGGACCCATGCCAAATCTTTTCAGTCTCCAGAGGCTTTGTCGTGCCCTCTTCAAGACTGTCTTGGTGTGCTTGGTGTGCTTGGACCATAGTTTGTTGGTGATGTGGACACCAAGGAGCTTGAAGCTCTCAACCTTCTCCACTGCAGCCCCATCGATGAGAGTGGGAGCATGCTAGGTCCTGTTTTTCCTGTAGTCCACAATCAACTCCTTTGTCTTGATCGCGTTGAGGGAGAGGTTGTTGTCCTTGCACCACACGGCCAGGTCTCTGACCAGCTCCCTATAAGTTGTCTCGTCGTTGTCGGTGATCAAGCCTACCACTGTTGTGTCATCGGCAAACTTAATGATGGTGTTGGAGTCGTGCCTGGCCGTGCAGTCATGAGTGAACAGGGAGTACAGGAGGGGACTGAGCACGCACCCCTGAGGAGCCCCTGTGTTGAGGATCAGCATGGAGGATGTGTTGTTACCTACCCTTACCACCTGGAGGCGGTCCGGCAGGAAGTCCAGGAACCAGTTGCAGAGTGAGGTGTTTCGTCCCAGGATCCTTAGCATATTGATTAGCTTCAAGGGCACTATGGTGTTGAACGCTGAACTGTAGTCAATTAATAGCATTCTCACATAGGTGTTCCTTTTGTCCAGGTGGAAAAGGGCAGTGTGGAGTGCAAAAAAGATTGCATCATATGTGGATCTGTGGGGGTGGTATGCAAATTAGAGTCGGTCTAGGGTTTGTGGATAATGGTGTTGATGTGAGCCATGACCAGCCTTTCAAAGCACTTCATGGCTACAGAGTAATTTAGGCAAGTTACCGTAGTATTCTTGGGCACAGGCACTATGGTGGTCTGCTTAAAACATGTTGGTATTACAGACTCGGACAGGGAGAGGTTGAAAATGTCAGTGAAGACACTTGCCAGTTGGTCAGCGCATGCTCACAGTACACTTCCTGGTAATCTGTCTGGCCCCACGGCCTTGTGAATGTTGACCTGTTTAAAGGTCTTACTCACATCGGCTGAGGAGAGCATGATCGCACATTCTTCTGGAACAGCTGGTGCTCTTATGCATGTTTCAGTGTTATTTGCCTTGAAGCGAGCATAGAAGTAGTTTAGCTCATCTGGTATGCTTGTGTCACTGGGTAGCTCTCGGTTGTGCTTCCCTTTGTAGACTGTAATGGTTTGCAGGCCCTGCAACATCCGACGAGAATTAGAGCTGGATAAAGATTCGATCTTAGTAAGATTCAAGTAAGATTCGATCTTAGTCCTCTATTGACACTTTGCCTGTTTGATGGTTCATCGGAGGCCATAGCGGAATTTCTTATAAGCTTCCGGGGTAGAGTCCCGCTCCTTGAAAGTGGCAGCTGTAGCCAACTTTTCTGCCAGATTTGCCAAATGGAGGGCGCTGGAGAGGGTGTATGTGTCTCTGTGTGTGGAGTCCAGCGGGCCCCCACAACCCACCTTTTTCCCCTCATTTAACATGCTGATAGAAATGTGGTAAAACGGATTTAAGTTTCCCTGCATTAAAGTCCCCGGCTACCAGGAGCACCGCCTCTGGGTGAACGTTTTCTTGTTTGTCTTTTTATGGTGGAATACAGCTCATTCAGTGCTGTCTTAGTGCCAGCCTCAGTCTGTGGTGGTATGTAAACAGCTACGAAAAATACAGATGAAAACTCTCTAGGTAGATAGTGTGGTCTACAGCTTATCGTGAGATACTCTACCTCAGCCGAGCAATAGCTCGAGACTTCCTTAGATATCGTGCACCAGCTGTTATTTACAAAAATACATAGTCCGCCGCCCCTTGTCTTACCAGACGCCGCTGTTCTATCCTGCCGGTACAGCGTAAAACCAGCCAGCTGTATGTTGATAGTGTCGTCATTCATATAAGATATTACAGTTGTGAATGTCCCGTTAGTAGTTTAATCTTCCGCGTAGGTCATTGATTTTATTCTCCAAAGATTGCACGTTTCCTTGCAGAATGGAAGGAAATGGAGGTTTATTCGATCGTCTACGAATTCTCAGAAGGCAGCTCGACCTCTGGCCCCTTTTTCTCCGACTCCTCTTCACGCAAATCATGGGGATCTGGGCTTGTTCTAGAGAAAGCAGTATATAATTTGCGTCAGGCTCATCAGACTCGTTCAAAAGCACTTCAATCTTTTGTCTAGCCCATTCACCTTCTGAATGGCAAACATACACACTCCATGTCTCAACTGTTTCAAGGCTGGCTGTAAACGATCATTCTTTAACATGTCTCCTCCCCTTCATCTATAGGGATTGAAGTGGATTTAACAGGTGACATATACTCTATAAGGATCACAGTTTTCACCTGCATTCACCTTGTCAGTCTCTGTCATGGAAAGAGCAGGTGTTCATAATACTTACACTCAAATCAAACTTTACACAATGTGCTTCACAGGTGAGAAAAAAATGAATGAAAACAATGAAATATTTACTGTACAACAAACATAGGAGGATAAAAAACTAAAGGATAACAACACAAACTGAAGGCCTAAAAAGCACCCTGAGGAAAAGCAAAGCTAACAAGGTATGTTTAAATACCTCTTTTAAAATGTCCACAGTTTATGCCCCCCTCAGGTTCTCTAGCAGGCTATTCCAGAGGCTGGGGGCACAGTAAGTAAAGGCTACCTCTTCATGCCTCGGTCCTAGGCTTTGGGATAGTTAAAAGGCCAGAGGACCTGAGGGACCTACTGGGTACATGACTTAAAAGCATGTCTGACATGTATTGGGGTGCACAGTCGTGGATTGATAAAACCCAGTTGAATAATCTTTAAAGTAATTCTACAACTCACCGGCAGCCAGTGCAGAGACCTTAAAACCAATGTAATGTGTGCTCTCCGTCTGGCCTTGGTCAGTACCCATGCTGCATCATTCTGTATGGTTTGCAGTTGACCAATGTTGTAATAAAAGCATGGATGATTCTCTCTGTATCAGCCAGTGTATACAGTCAATGATTGGTACAGTTCATAATTGACCTTACAGATGTGGACACATGCTGCCTTTTTCTCAAGAACTTCCATTGCCACTGGCTGACATTTAGTGTGTTACTACAGCGTGTATTGGTTGTATTATGGAAAGGTCTGGCTGGAGATAAAGATGTCACCAGTCACTGGGATCTTCCACAGCTTGGTTTATTTGATCTTTTGAGCCTTCTGGGCAAACTTGGTGACCTTGCCAGTACAACCCGTTTTCTTCTCCGTGTTTTTGATGATGCCAACAGCAACAGTCTGCAGCATGTCCTGGAGAGCAAAATTACCTGTTTGAACACAAAAATACGCAATGCACGCAAGCACGTGTAAGGGGCTTAGTACAGTTGCATTCCAGCCACTAGGGGGTACTCGGGTGAAGCCCATGGGAAATAAAGAAATATAGTTTAAGTGAATTGAGGAGAGGAAGAAAAATGAACAGAAAGTGCTGTAAACTGCAGTTACATGTGCTGATATGATTAAAAGTCTAGTAAACAGTACCTTTCACGTGGTAGTTTATATTATAAGCTCATAGAAAGGGTAACAAATTTAGAGGCTCCGCTGAGATTTATTTTCATGTGAGCACGGGCCCATATTCCTTGAACGGACGAGTGAGAAACATTGGGAGAGTAGCTAGCTAGCTAACCATAGCGGGCTAACCTCCTAACGGATTACGGATTGTAGCTATCTTGCCATTGCCTGCATTGTCGTTATTGCCACGTGAGTAGAACAATATGAGTCGAGAGAGGGAAACGTTGTTGGATGAAATTGAACAGGACTATTTACGGCACTTGTGTGTACGTTGTGGACTAGGAGGTGTAGCTGACTCTGAAGTAGAAGGAAAGAGCCATCGCACTTTGCAGCGCAAATTGATGGAAGATTACTGTGAGAAGGATGATATAATGGAATCAGAGAATGAGGGAATGTCTTGGCTGCTTCAACTGAAAGACAAAATCAAAGGAATATTGGACTCTGAGGATATTGCAAAAAGTCTGCCTACAAGACTTTAAAATCCATGGACAGATAGGAAATCAGAATCAGAAAGACAAGCTCAGGTTCAGCAGCCTAGAACATCAGATTGAAAATGGACGGAGAAAAGAGTACCATGACTTAGAAATCCTAGAAACAGTAATCAGAACTGTGAGCCCAGGGCCCTATCCACCGACGAGATCCAAATGTCGACCCCCAGACGCGCCAAACAATACAATATGGATACATATTTCATGATATTTTAAAAGCATTCATTGTTAGATATGCCCACCTTTCTTTGTGTCGGTGAATGCCTGGACGCGTGCCTCTTGCAGAGCGGAAGTGTGGGTACAGCAGGATGAGGAGTTATCTGGAGGGAAAAACAGACATGACACTCTACACACTAAGGCAAGTCTTGAGAACACATTGTGCAGAGAAGAACCGTATCACAAGTTGACTAAAGCAACACAAGAGCCGGGAGAGTCTGCCTTGGACTTCCTCGTCCAATCTTTGACCTGAGACAGAAGGTGTTATCAGCCTCAGCTCATGTCCAATCAGGACTGAAATATGGCACAGAGTTAGTCAAGAGCCAATGCCTGCAGGCCATTCTTACTGGATTTTCTAATGATAATGTCATGGCAGAGATGAGAGTGCATCTCCAGAATATTAACACCAGTGATGAACTTTTGCTTGAGAAAATCCAAATTGCCTAGGGCAATGAAAGCGAACGCATGCAAAAGGCCAGGATTCCACGTAGGTTCACACCCACACGAGTGAAAGCTGTACAGAGTGAGGATAACGGGGATAGCAGAGGGTGGAATGTGCACAGGCAGAGCCCCAACAGACCACAGTCCGAATACAAAAGAACGACAATCCGCTCCTGAGTAAAATTGATGCGAGCAAACAAAGCAATCAAAGAACTGACCTGTCAGGTAGCCTCATTAGTACAGTCAGTGCGGAGCCAGGGTGACACTTCTGTTAGGAATCAACCAACAGAAAACCAAGTCCAACCAACAGAGAGAAAATAAAATGCAAAACTTGTTATGAGACTGGTCAACAGACTTGCCATCATTGCTACAAATATGGCAGTGATAGATTTGGCAGTAGGATCAGGGGCAACACACATCCATCGGGAAACACCTGGGGGTCACAACCATGGAACGGGGAAATAGATACATCTCAGATACATCTAGTTCCATCCAGTGTTGCAGTGGCTGCAGTGCAAAGGTAGAGAGAACCTCAGAGTTTAATTTGTGTTCATTGAGTCATAAAGCTGCCTATTGTTCCAAAGTGTGCCAACAGGATCATTGGAAACAGCACCAACCTACATGTAAGACTGCCCACAAGACTGACCTCAACAAAGTGGGGGGCAACTACCACAGCTACCACAGGACATTGTAATATAGCACAGCTCATTGGTAAAAAAAGACAATAAATACAATAAAAAAAGTCAGGTGTGGTGTTATATGGAGGGTGTAAAGACCCTAGCTCTATGAGACACAGAGGCTCAGGTATCCATCATAAGTGAGGAATGGAGAAAACGTAATTTGCCACGCTCACAAATTAGACCACTGGCAGAAATCATGGGCAATACAGAGAAACTGGATCTGAAGGCAGCCAATGGCACTGAAATTGCCTTTCTGGGTTGGATGGACATTTGTTTTAGTTTGCTTGATCCCAAAGCTGATGTCAGTGCAGGAGAACAATTGAAGGTTCCGATATTAGTCATGTGACATTGTCTTCCAGGTGGACAAACAAAATGGATTGATCCCTGTATCCCAAGAGAGGCCCCCTTCGATGATGAAATGGTGCTATTTGGCCCGGACTTGAGAATAATCTGTGGCCTGGACCTACAAAGTCAGGTCGTGAAAACATCAAAACGGCCATCTCGTAAAGTTAACATTGCAGTAGTGAATACTACAAAACATGACATAACCTTACCAAGACAAACTGTGATAGGGAAATTACAGAGAGTAGTAGCGTGTCACATGGTTCCTGTGCCCAGTGGAGAAAAGGTTACTGCAGCACAGGTTCAAGACAGATCCCCAGCGGAGCCTGGCCCTGACACCGGTCGCGTAGAGTGGTGGGATCCACCTGTAGATGTTCAGTACTTGAGCCAAGAACAACAAGAATTAGTCAAACAGATGCTCAGAGAGGAATCAGCCATTTTCGCCAAATATGACATGGACATATGGTGTATTGAAAATCTCAGAATGGAGATAACATTGACCGATAGCATACCAGTGGCAGAGAGATACAATGGTGTGCCACTCCCCTTATATGCTGAGGTGAAAAGCCACCTTCAGGGGCTCCTGAACAAAAACTTCATCAGGAAGTCAACTTCATCATACGCATCACCTCTGGTCTGTGTATGCAAAAAGGATGGGAGTTTGAACAAGAAGACTGTTCTGGACAGGCATCCCATACCCCGTATACAGGAAATACTTGATGGTTTGGGAGGAAACTCATGGTTTACAGTTTTTTTTACAGATCAAGGAAAGACAGACCACCAAGGCTTTGTGGGAGAGGAGTCCAGAAAACACACTGCCTTCAGCACCCCTTGGGCTTTATGTGAAAGGAATAGAATTCCCTTTGGCTTATCAAGCAGTCCCTCTGCCTTCCAACGAAGCATGGAGGAAAGTTTAGAGGGGATAAGAGATAGAATCTGTATACCATATTTGGATGATGTTCTTATTTTTAGTCAGTCATTTGAACAACATGTGGAAGATGTCCGTCAGGTCTTCAGACAGCAAAATAAATGGGCTATTAAACTCAGGGCTGATAAGTGGGACCTATTCAAGAATGAGGTCCGTTATTTCGGAAAAATAATTTCTGCTGAGGGTTACAGAATGGATGTTAAAGAAATTGTAGCAGTGCAAGAACTGGTAAACAGGCCACCAACAAGCCTGAGAGAGCTGATGAAACTACTGGGGTTTCTAGGGTACTACAGGGGTTATGTACAGAACTTCTCACAACATGCATAATGTCTCTATGACTTACTAGCAGTGAAGTTGGAGACCCTAGCCTCTGGGACGAGAAGGACCAAGATAGCGATGAGGTCGGGATAGGCTCTGCCCCAACAGAAATTTATATGGGAGGATGCCACAGAGAATTAGAACACTTGGTGAGTGTGTTGACTAATCCACCTGTGCTTGCTGCCCCAGATTTCAACCAACCTTTTATCATGTTGATGCCTCTGAAGAGGGATTGGGAGGTGTGTTATTCTAACGACAAAGTGTCAAACTGAGGGTCATTGGACATGTCTCCTCACCCTGACACAAGCAGAGAGAAACTATCCCCTTCACTCTGGGAAACTGGAATTCTTGGCCCTCAAATATTTTATGCTCCCTCTGTGACAGTGTATAGTGATAATAACCCCTTGACATACAGTGCCTTGCGAAAGTATTCGGCCCCCTTGAACTTTGCGACCTTTTGCCACATTTCAGGCTTCAAACATAAAGATATAAAACTGTATTTTTTGTGAAGAATCAACAACAAGTGGGACACAATCATGAAGTGGAACGACATTTATTGGATATTTCAAACTTTAAAAAAAAATCAAAAACTGAAAAATTGGGCGTGCAAAATTATTCAGCCCCTTTACTTTCAGTGCATCAAACTCTCTTCAGAAGTTCAGTGAGGATCTCTGAATGATCCAATGTTGACCTAAATGACTAATGATGATAAATACAATCCACCTGTGTGTAATCAAGTCTCCGTATAAATGCACCTGCACTGTGATAGTCTCAGAGGTCCGTTAAAAGCGCAGAGAGCATCATGAAGAACAAGGAACACACCAGGCAGGTCCGAGATACTGTTGTGAAGAAGTTTAAAGCCGGATTTGGATACAAAAATATTTCCCAAGCTTTAAACATCCCAAGGAGCACTGTGCAAGCGATAATATTGAAATGGAAGGAGTATCAGACCACTGCAAATCTACCAAGACCTGGCCGTCCCTCTAAACTTTCAGCTCATACAAGGAGAAGACTGATCAGAGATGCAGCCAAGAGGCCCATGATCACTCTGGATGAACTGCAGAGATCTACAGCTGAGGTGGACAGTCAGTCGTATATTGCACAAATCTGGCCTTTATGGAAGAGTGGCAAGAAGAAAGCCATTTCTTAAAGATATCCATAAAAAGTGTTGTTTAAAGTTTGCCACAAGCCACCTGGGAGACAAACCAAACATGTGGAAGAAGGTGTTCTGGTCAGATGAAACCAAAATTGAACTTTTTGGCAACAATGCAAAACGTTATGTTTGGCGTAAAAGCAACACAGCTCATTACCCTGACCACACCATCCCCACTGTCAAACATGGTGGTGGCAGCATCATGGTTTGGGCCTGCTTTTCTTCAGCAGGGACAGGGAAGATGGTTAAAATTGATGGGAAGATGGATGGAGCCAAATACAGGACCATTCTGGAAGAAAACTTGATGGAGTCTGCAAAAGACCTGAGACTGGGACGGAGATTTGTCTTCCAACAAGACAATGATCCAAAACATAAAGCAAAATCTACAATGGAATGGTTCAAAAATAAACATATCCAGGTGTTTGAATGGCCAAGTCAAAGTCCAGACCTGAATCCAATCGAGAATCTGTGGAAAGAACTGAAAACTGCTGTTCACAAATGCTCTCCATCCAACCTCACTGAGCTCGAGCTGTTTTGCAAGGAGGAATGGGAAAACATTTCAGTCTCTCGATGTGCAAAACTGATAGAGACATACCCCAAGCGACTTACAGCTGTAATCGCAGCAAAAGGTGGCGCTACAAAGTATTAACTTAAAGGGGCTGAATAATTTTGCACGCCCAATTTTTCAGTTTTTGATTTGTTAAAAAAGTTTGAAATATCCAATAAATGTCGTTCCACTTCATGATTGTGTCCCACTTGTTGTTGATTCTTCACAAAAAAATACAGTTTTATATCTTTATGTTTGAAGCCTGAAATGTGGCAAAAGGTCGCAAAGTTCAAGGGGGCCGAATACTTTCGCAAGGCACTGTAAGTACTAACTACAGAAAGACTGAATGCCACCAGTCATCGCTGGGAGACGGAGCTGTCTGACTTTAATCTCAAACTGAAGTATCGTCCTGGAAAGATAAACACTGACACAGATTTTCTGTCACGCCCTCCTTTGCATGCTGAACATTACATGGAAGAATGTACAGAGAGACACTCACTTGAGATGGTTAAAGCAACACTCAATACTGTTCAGACACAACAGAATGACTGTGTAACGTGGTTCTCCACAGTCACACTAAGGCCATCAGAGCAGGATGAGCTGTCATGGTGAGGGGAACAGTTACAGACCGACTGTTTCTACACGATCTCATGCAGGCTGTATGGAGATTCTTGGGACTGAAAAGTCACAGGACTAAGGCAAAACGAACACAATGTCAACAAGAGTCATACAAAGTCAAACAGTTACTGCAAGTGTGGAACAGGCTCCCTGTCTCACCAGAGGGATTATTACAAAGGAAAACAGAAAAAAGGACACAAGTTATGGTACCAAGTCAGTATATAACACTGATTTACAAGTACTTACACACTGAAATGGCCCATCTAGGAACATAAAGAGTGTTGAACTTAGCACAAGAATGTTTTTATTGGCCACGAATGCAACATGACATTGAACACTTTATCACTAACAAAAGAAACAAGGTATAATAACTAGGGCCCCAATGCAACATGTTCGGGCTACAGCTCCTTTCCAGATGATTTCAATTGTCTATGTGCATTTGGAGAAAAGCAGAGGGGGCTACGAGTACATTGTAGATAACGTTACAAAATTTGCACAAGCCTACCCCACCAGAAAAAGGTCAGGGAAAACTGCAGCATAAAAGCTTTTCGATTATTTTTTCCCAAAGTTTGGCTTTGTGTCAACATTCCATCATGATCAGGGAAGAGAGTTTGAAAATCAGTTCTTCAGAGCCTTGCAGAACTGTACAGAATAGCCAATTCCAGAACCTCTCCATATCATCCACATGGGAATCTGTTGGAGAGATTTAACCGTATACTGTTGTTAATGTTGCACACACTAGATGAAGAGAAATAGGCCAACTGGTGGGATTATCTGAACAAGATCATTCATGCATATAATTGTACCACCAGTGATGCTACTGGGTTCTCACTGTATTTCCTGCTATTTGGAAGGGCTCCACTGCTACCTGTTGACCTTGTCTTTGGGTTACAGATGAAGGAACAGGAGAAATCATAACAGGATTATGCTAAGAAGTAGCAACAGATGGTGGAAGCCTGTGACATCGCCAGTGGAAACATGGAGAAATCAACAGCAAAGGGAAAAGCCTACTACGATCGGAAGAACATTAGTTTGGTTCTGGTCTCAGGGGACCGTGTACTGGTGAGGAACATGTCAGAACGTGGGGGGGGGATAAGATCACACTGGGAAGACCAAATGCACGTGGTGGAAACCAGGAAAGGTGATGGCAGCCCTGTCTATGATGTAAAACCTGAGAGGAGAACAGGCAGGGCCAGGGTTCTGCATCGCAAAATGTAAATGTCGTGTAATTCTCTGCCATATAAGGAACCCGTTGAAACACCCAGTAGAGGTCTGTGGAGAAGGGAACCACCCCAGCAAAAGAAGAATAATGCAGAGAGCGCTGAGTCTAAGAGCTCAGAAGAAAATTATTATCAAGTATTCATCAATAGGCCACGTAGGGATGAAGAGAGCCAACAGAGTAGCAGAGCTAGTTTCAGATAATGGTGAGGAACTGATAGAAACTTCACTGTGAAGGAGTGCCAGCCAGTCCTCAGAGAGAGCCCGGAGAGGACGGGGGTAAATATGGAAACAGCTGAGGGCTCAGAGACTCAATCATCTCATGACGAAGTGGACACTGATTCATTGGGGTCACCCATGACCTTCCCCCGCCATTCAGCACGGCAGAGGAGGCCCAAAGACATTCTAACCTTTAACACTTTAGGGCTGCCAAGCACTTATCAGGATACCAACTAGAGATGTTCAGATGTGTATATATTTTCTTGTTAACCTTTACTAATCACAGTGTGATAATGTTTAGTGGGGGTTGCGTCTTTGCCCATAAAGGTAAACCGGGCATGTCTATATAGTTGTATGGCTGTTAGCCCAGTTTTCTCAGGTGTTCTCATGACCTGTACTTACATCCTCTGTGTTTGTTTTGAGGCCAGTGAAGGGGGGTGTTGAAAGGGGCTTAGTACAGTTGTATTCCAGGCACTAGGGGATACTCGGGTGAAGCCCATGGGAAATAAAGAAATATAGTGTAAGTGAATTGGGGAGAGGAAGAAAAATGAACAAAAAGTGCTGTAAACTGCTGTTACATGTGCCGACATGATTAAAAGTCTAGTAAACAGTACCTTTCACGTGGTAGTTTATATTATAAGCTCATAGAAAGGGTGACACGCACCCACAGTGAAACATAAATTACTCAATATTGTTGTTTAACATCTCAATAATGATAACTTTCACAATGATTCGATTGGCTCCTCATCCTTAGTATTTAATATTGTTCAGTATTCTGTTCGTCTTGCGTGATCTCTCTGATACTAAGCAGGCCTGTTAAAACCCAGCCATGCAATAGGCTGCTTGTACCCAAGTACCACTCACAAACTGATGGATTCTGTTAAAATGTAACACGTTTCAAGTTATACTGTAGTTTGTTAGTATCCTGTTTAGCGAATGTTTACTGTGAGTATTAATGGAGTTTAGACGATGAAACTGTGTGTATGCTAATTTAGAACAGTTGACCTATTCAGATAAGAGGAAATTGCTTTGGATCAGAGAGAAGGGTCAGGCCCAGGATGAAGATGGACGGGGTGTGATTCTGACATCTGGCTAAACAAGAGAGGAGGGGAAATCATTGGGGTCAGAAACTGTATAGTTGGGGGAGGTGACACCTACAAGGGAAGAGTATAAGATGTGTTGTGAACTTTCTAAATGTATGCATTCAGCTGATGGCATTCTTTTCCTTTTGAACAAAACAATACTCCCTCACTCCACCATTCTAGGTCTAACACACATGGGAGGCCAAGGCCCAGTGGTTTCACAGAGGACTGTGATTTCACGCTTCAAAAACACATGCAATTATTTCCTCCATTGTTTGCAGATAGAACCGCAGCAAATATTTCCAATCAAGTCCAGAGAAATCCACCAAACTGCTCCCTGGACTGCATTATGGCTGCTTAATGAATCCATGTTCCAACCTCACAATCATCAGTGAGAGAGAGTGTTTGAGATTAACCAGATGTCCAAGGGGGCTTCACCTTGGTGACTTGTCTGTTTTGTGTGCAACCAAAACAGCCTCCCTTTTGGAACTAGAACAAGATGTGGAAGACAGCATGCCAGCTCCCCAAACAAAAGGTGGATTCTTACCAGTATGTCAGTCCCTGAGATTTGATTATAACCAATGAATTGGTTATATGGGCTGCTGAGGGACATGAATGAATTAGAGGGCAGCTAGCCAGGCAAGTCTGGAAGAGAAATAGAACCCATTCTCCTGCTGTGGGTATATGGCTGCTGTGCTGTAGATGGCTGAGGACAGTGGATGTCAGTTGAACAGTTACGGTTAACATGTGTTAACATGTGTATGTACAGTGCCTTGCGAAAGTATTCGGCCCCCTTGAACTTTGCGACCTTTTGCCACATTTCAGGCTTCAAACATAAAGATATAAAACTGTATTTTTTTGTGAAGAATCAACAACAAGTGGGACACAATCATGAAGTGGAACGACATTTATTCGATATTTCAAACTTTTTTAACAAATCAAAAACTGAAAAATTGGGCGTGCAAAATTATTCAGCCCCTTTACTTTCAGTGCATCAAACTCTCTCCAGAAGTTCAGTGAGGATCTCTGAATGATCCAATGTTGACCTAAATGACTAATGATGATAAACACAATCCACCTGTGTGTAATCAAGTCTCCGTATAAATGCACCTGCACTGTGATAGTCTCAAAGGTCCGTTAAAAGCGCAGAGAGCATCATGAAGAACAAGGAACACACCAGGCAGGTCCGAGATACTGTTGTGAAGAAGTTTAAAGCCGGATTTGGATATAAAAAGATTTCCCAAGCTTTAAACATCCCAAGGAGCACTGTGCAAGCGATAATATTGAAATGGAAGGAGTATCAGACCACTGCAAATCTACCAAGACCTGGCCGTCCCTCTAAACTTTCAGCTCATACAAGGAGAAGACTGATCAGAGATGCAGCCAAGAGGCCCATGATCACTTTGGATGAACTGCAGAGATCTACAGCTGAGGTGGGAGACTCTGTCCATAGGACAACAATCAGTCGTATATTGCACAAATCTGGCCTTTATGGAAGAGTGGCAAGAAGAAAGCCATTTCTTAAAGATATCCATAAAAGGTGTCGTTTAAAGTTTGACACCTGGGAGGCACACCAAACATGTGGAAGAAGGTGCTCTGGTCAGATGAAACCAAAATTGAACTTTTTGGCAGCAATGCAAAACGTTATGTTTGGCGTAAAAGCAACACAGCACATCACTCTGAACACACCATCCCCACTGTCAAACATGGTGGTGGCAGCATCATGGTTTGGGCCTGCTTTTCTTTAGCAGGGACAGGGAAGATGGTTAAAATTGATGGGAAGATGGATGGAGCCAAATACAGGACCATTCTGGAAGAAAACCTGATGGAGTCTGCAAAAGACCTGAGACTGGGACGGAGATTTGTCTTCCAACAAGACAATGATCCAAAACATAAAGCAAAATCTACAATGGAATGGTTCAAAAATAAACATATCCAGGTGTTAGAATGGCCAAGTCAAAGTCCAGACCTGAATCCAATCGAGAATCTGTGGAAAGAACTGAAAACTGCTGTTCACAAATGCTCTCCATCCAACCTCACTAAGCTCGAGCTGTTTTGCAAGGAGGAATGGGTAAAAATTTCAGTCTCTCGATGTGCAAAACTGATAGAGACATACCCCAAGCGACTTACAGCTGTAATCGCAGCAAAAGGTGGCGCTACAAAGTATTAACTTAAGGGGGCTGAATAATTTTGCACGCCCAATTTTTCAGTTTTTGATTTGTTAAAAAAGTTTGAAATATACAATAAATGTCGTACCACTTCATGATTGTGTCCCACTTGTTGTTGATTCTTCACAAAAAAATACAGTTTTATATCTTTATGTTTGAAGCCTGAAATGTGGCAAAAGGTTGCAAAGTTCAAGGGGGCCGAATACTTTCGCAAGGCACTGTATACTAACCCAGGGGTGGGTATTTGGAGAAGCTCTCCACGCACATTTATTTATTGGTTATTTTACCAGGTAAGTTGACTGAGAACACGTTCTCATTTACAGCAATGACCTGGGGAATAGTTACAGGGGAGAGGAAGGGGATGAATGAGCCAATTGTAAACTGGGGATTATTAGGTGACCGTGATTCCTTGAGGGCCAGATTGGGAATTTAGCCAGGACACCGGGGTTAACACCCCTACTCTTACGATAAGTGCCATGGGATCTTCAATGACCTCAGAGAGTCAGGACACCCTTTTAACGTCCCATCCAAAAGACAGCACCCTACACAGGGCAGTGTCCCCAATCACTGCCCTGGGGCATTGGGATATTTTCTAGACCAGAGGAAAGAGTGCCTCCTACTGGCCCTCCAACACCACTACCAGCAGCAACATCTGGTCTCCCATCTAGGGACTGACCAGGAACAACCCTGCTTAGCTTCAGAAGCAAGCCAGCAGTGGTATGCAGGGTGGTACGCACGTGGGCTCCCAGGAACCATCTATACAATGGCAGCATCCCTAGCCATCGGGGCCTTGGGGTTGTCTTCCAGCTTCTTCACAGAGCAGTGGTTTATGTTCTCTTTGAGCTCAACGAACTTACAGGCGATCGTGTGACAGTCAATGACTGGGGAAAAGCCTGCACTGATTTGTCCTGGGTGGCTCATTATAATCACCTGAGAGAGGAAGGGACAGAGAAAACAAATTAATTCATGTAAATAGGTCAATGAAATATTTCTATCAGGCTTTAGTACCGTATTTGTCTTAGATGTCCAGAGGGATGGCCTTTGACATTGACCTGAGCTGTGAACCAAGCGGCTACTTGGGGCGGGTCAGACTTGCTGTCCCCACACATGTTCCCTCTGCAGATGCCCTCACAGATACAGTGCATTCGGAAAGTATTCAGAACCCTTGACTTTTTACACATTTGGTTATTTTACAGCCTTATTCTACAATTGGTTAAATATATGTTTTCCCTCATCAATCTACACACAATACCCCATAATGACAAAGCGATTTTTTGCAAATTTATTACAAATAAAAAACAGAAATACATTATTTACAAAAGTATTCAAACCCTTTGCTATGAGACTAGAAATTGAGTTCAGGTGCATCCTGTTTCCATTGATCATCCTTGAAAGGTTTCTACAACTTGATTGGAGTCCACTTGTGGTAAATTCAATTGATTGGACATGATTTGAAGGTACCAAAAAATGTCTGCAGCATTGAAGGTCCCCAAAAACATAGTGGCCTCCATCATTCTTAAATGGAAGTTTTGGAACCACCAAGACTCTTCCTGGAGCTGGCCGCCCGGCCAAACTGAGCAATCGGGGGAGAAGGGCCTTGGTCAGGGAGGTGACCAAGGACCCCATGGTCACTCTGACAGAGCTCCAGAGTTCCTAGAAGAACAACCATCTCTGTAGCACTCCACCAATCAGGTCTTGATGGTAGAGTGGCCAGACGGAAGCCATTCCTCAGTAAAAGGCACATGATAGCCCGCTTGGAGTTTGCCAAAAGGCACCTAAAGGACTCTCAGACCATGAAACAAGATTCTCTGATCTGATGAAACAAAGATTGAACTCTTTGGCATGAATGCCAAGCGTGACATCTGGTGGCAGTATCATGCTTTGGGGATGCTTTTCAGCAGCAGGGACTGGGAGACTAGTCAGGATTGAAGCAAAGATAAACTGAGCAAAGTACAGAGAGATTCTTGATGAAAACCTGCTCCTGAGTGCTCAGGAACTCAGACTGGGATAACGGTTCGAATTCCAACAGGACAACAACCCTAAGCACACAGCCAAGACAACACATGAGTGGCTTTAGCACAAGTCTCTGAATGTCCTTGAGTGGGATGGACTTGAACCCAATATAACATCTCTGGAGAGACCTGAAAATAACTGTGCAGCGACGTTCCCCATCCAACCTGACAGAGCTTGAGAGGATCTGCAGAGAAGAATGGAAGAAACTCCCCAAATACAGGTGTGCCAAGCTTGTATCGTAATATCCAAGAAGACTCGAGGCTGTAATCGCTGACAAAGGTGCTTCAACAAAGTACTGAGTAAAGGGTCTGGATACTTGTGTAAATGTCGTATCTCAGTTTTGTATTTTTAAGACATTTCCTCAAATGTCTAAAAACCTGTTTTTGCTTTGTCATTATGAGGTTTCGTGTGTAGATTGATGAGGGGGAAAAAACAATTTAATCTATCTTAGAATAAGGTTGTAACGTAACAACATTTGGGGGGAATAAGTGAAGGGGGGTGCAACTCAATATTAGGAAGGTGTTGTAAACTCAGTATATATTTATATATATTTATTTCCGGCGACATACAAAAGGGGGTACATGGGCCGCATGTTTCCCGCTAGTTGCCCATCCCTGCGAGACTAGCTTATTACTTTTGTTTAGTGTTAGTAAGTTTTAAGTTCCTCGGCATACACATCACAGACAAACTGAATTGGTCCACCCACACAGACAGCATCGTGAAGAAGGCGCAGCAGCGCCTCTTCAACCTCAGGAGGCTGAAGAAATTCGGCTTGTCACCAAAAGCACTCACAAACTTCTACAGATGCACAATCGAAAGCATCCTGGCGGGCTGTATCACCGCCTAGTACGGCAACTGCTCCGCCCACAACCGTAAGGCTCTCCAGAGGGTAGTGAGGTCTGCACAAAGCATCACCGGGGGCAAACTACCTGCCCTCCAGGACACCTACACCACCCGATGTTACAGGACGCCCATAAAGATCATCAAGGACAACAACCACCCGAGCCACTGCCTGTTCACCCCGCTATCATCCAGAAGGCGAGTTCAGTACAGGTGCATCAACGCTGGGACCGAGAGACTGAAAAACAGCTTCTATCTCAAGGCCATCAGACTGTTAAACAGCCACCACTAACATTGAGTGGCTGCTGCCAACACACTGACTCAACTCCAGCCACTTTAATAATGGGAATTGATGGGAAATTATGTAAAATATATCACTAACCACTTTAAACAATACTACCTAATATAATGTTTACATACCCTACATTATTCATCTCATATGTATACGTATATACTGTACTCTATATCATCTACTGCATCTTTATGTAATACATGTATCACTAGCCACTTTAACTATGCCACTTTGTTTACATACTCATCTCATATGTATATACTGTACTCAATACCATCTACTGTATCTTGCCTATTCTGCTCTGTACCATCACTCATTCATATATCTTTATGTACATATTCTTTATCCCCTTACACTTGTGTGTATAAGACAGTAGTTTTGAAATTCTTAGTTAGATTACTTGTTGGTTATTACTGCATTGTCGGAACTATAAGCACAAGCATTTCGCTACACTCGCATTAACATCTGCTAACCATGTGTATGTGACAAATAAAATTTGATTTGATTTGAGTAGCAACCCTACCTCCTATCTTGTAGAAGTCCTGCAGGGGCAGGCAGAGGGGTTTGTCTGCGGGCTGTGTCGGAGGCATGATGGTGTCTAAAGTTTCCAGGAGATTTTCCCTGTTGCCATGGTTCTCCTTCCTCTCCAGCTTCCAGCTTTTGAACCAAGGAATGAGGACAGGGTGACAACACAGAGTAACAACATGGATTTATGAGAGTTGAATTTTGGAAGTTGGGGTATCAGTTGATTGAGAAACAGGAAAATACATTTTACATGAACATGAGGACATCTTGTGGAGTATTGGGGAATTACACACTCTCTACCAACTATAGCTTTGAGAGGGGGATTGCTCCAGCATGTTGTCCCCATGCCAACCGGAGATTGGCACGAAGATCACAGCTTTAGAGTTGTAGCCAATCTTCTTGTTGTAGGCACTGACTTCCTTTTTCTTCTCATCACAGCGCTTCTCACTGTAGAGCTGCTCTGTGGAGTCCATCCTGTTGATCCCTACAATGAGCAGCTTGACCCCCAGAGTGAAGGACAGGAGGACATGCTCCCTCGTCTGACCTTTCTTGGAGATGCCGCCTCAAACTCTCCCATGATCAGCAAGGCACAGTCCGCCTGTACAACACAGCAGGCATGGGGATTGTTTAGGCTCGGTGAGATCAAAGAGTCAGGGTTTAGAAGAATGGTGAGGGTGAGGATGAGGAATCGTAACATTAAGGTGAGGGTTTTAACCTCCTTACCTGGGATGTTCCTGTGATCATGTTGTTGATGAAGTCTCTGTGTCCTGGCGTGTCAATGATAGTAATGTAATACACTGAGTGTACAAAACATTAGGGACACCTTCCTAATATTGAGTTGCACCCCTTTTGCCCTCAGATCAGCCTCAATTGGTTAGGGCATGGACTCTAGAAGGTGTCGGAAACATTCTACAGGGATGCTGGCCCATGTTGACTCCAATGATTCCAACTTTGGTTGGTCGGATGTCCTTTGGGTGGTGGACCATTCTTGATACACACAAGAAACTTTTGAAAGTGAAAAACGCAGAAGCGTGGCAGTTCTTGACACACTCAAACCGGTGCGCCTGGCACCTACTACCGTACCCCGTTCAAAGGCCCTTAAATCTTTTGTCTTGCCCATTCACCCTCTGAATGGAACATTCCATGTCTCAATTGTCTTAAGGATTAAAAATCATTCTTTAACCTGTCTCCTCCCCTTCATCTACACTGATAGATGAGGATTTAACATGTGACATCAATAAGGGATAATAGCTTTCACCTGGATTCTCCTGGTCAGACGATAATACATGACCAAAAGTATTGGGACGCCTGCTTGTCGAACATCTCATTCCAAAATCATGGGCAATAATATGGAGTCGGTCAAACCTATGCTGCTATAACAGCCTTCATTCTTCTGGGAAGGCTTTCCACTAGATGTTGGAACATTGCTGCGGGGACTTGCTTCCATTCAGCCACAATAGCATTCGTGATGTTGGGCGATTAGGCCTGGCTCGCAGTTGGCGTTCCAATTCATCCCAAAGGTGTTCGATGGGGTTGAGGCCAGGGCTCTGTGCATACCAGTCAAGTTCTTCCACACCGATCTCGACAAAACATTTTTCTATATGGACCTCGCTTGTGCACGGGAAAATTGTCATGCTGAAACAGAAAAGGGCCTTCCCCAAACTGTTGCCACAAAGTTAGAAGCACAGAATTTTCTAGAATATCATTGTATGCTGTAGCGTTAAGATTTCCCTACAATGGAACTAAGGGGCCTAGCCCGAACACTGAAAAACAGCCCCAGTCCATTATTCCTCCCCCACCAAACTTTACAGTTGGCACTATACATTCAGACAGGTAGCGTTTTCATGGCATCTGCCAAACCCAGATTAGTCCGTCGGACTGCCAGATGGTGAAGCGTGATTCATCACTGCAGAGAATGTTTCCACTACTCCAGAGTCCAATGGCGGAAAGCTTTAACCCACTCCAGCCGATGCTTGGCGTAGTGCATGGTTTATCTTAGGCTAGTGTGCGACTGCTCGGCCATGGAAACCCATTTCATGAAGCTCTTGACAAACAGTTAATGTGCTGATATTGTTTCCAGGTGCAGTTTGGAACTCGGTAGTAAGTGTTGCATCTGAGGACAGACTATTTTTACGAGCTACATCACTCGGCAGTCACATTCTGTGAGCTTGTGTGGCATAACACTTCATGGCTGAGCTGTTGTTGCTCCTAGCCATTTCCACTTCACAATAACAGCACTTACAGTTGACCGGGGCAGCTTTAGGAGGGCAGAAATTTGAAGAACTGATGTTGGAAAGGTGGCATCCTATGACGGTGTCACGTTGAAGGTCTTCGGTAAAGGGCATTCTACTGACAATGTTTGTCTAAGGAGATTGTATAGCTGTGTGCTCGATTGTATACACCTGTCAGCAACAGGTGTGGCTGAAATAGCCAAATCCACTCATTTGAAGGGGTGTCCACATACTTTTGTATATATAGTGTATGTCATGGAAAGAGCAGGTGTTCCTAATGTTTTGTACACTCAGTGCTCTCAAACTTCCACAGCGAGAAGTCAATGGTGATGCCCTGCTCCCTCTCTGCCTTCAGCTTGTCCAGCACCCACACATACTCAAAGGAGCCCTTTCCCATCAAGTGCAGAGAGATAGGGTAAAGATAAGTTAGAATGAGAAACTGTTCAGGTTAGAGAGAAATGATTTATAATTCAGTCATGGACATGTTATACCCTATAACCCCTTGTTATAATAACAGTGAATCATAGATGAAGACAGTCTTCCTCTTCATTGTGTGGTTCAGCAGAGCTGTCAAGCACTGATTATGCAGAGATACTAATCCACACTGGCCTCACATCTCTAAGGCCTCTTTCTCAAACTTCTCAGTGGTCCTCTTGTCGATGCCCCCACACTTGTAGATGAGGTGTCCAGTGGTGGTGGACTGCCCTGAGTCCACATGACCAATCACCACAATGTTGATGGGACTTTCTCCTTTCTCATCCTGGAATGTCATGGGATGGACTGCAGTAGAGGAAAGAATGGATATTGAACACATTAAACATGACAAATGTGACAGGGAGAACAACTAACACGAGGGGAAAGAGAGGGGGTGATACCAGATATCATATTTACTAACAAAAACTGTTAGTAAAGTAACTCCTTATTAGCCATGTAAAATCTTTTTGGAATTAGTATGAATTCATTACAATGGTATGGCACGCTACAACTAGAGTCCTAAAAAAAACGACTTCAATATTCTGCTGCAATGTGATGGGGTATCAAAGATTCATGTGTGGTACAGAGAAGTGTTTAGTCACTGGCCTATCACTCTGACAGATACTCGTTTAATAAAAACAGTCATGTTGCTTAGTAAATGCCTCCCGAGTGAGCACCAGGAAGTTCAGAGACAAGACATACCAAGAGAAATCCTTTTTGGGAGATATCAATGAACAAATACTACACATTATAACACTCCATTAGAAAACACTGTTGAATTAACGAACCATTCACAAACTTAGTCCAAACTCATATTTAATGCCTTAAAATGGAGCATGTCAAATAAATAGACAAACAAAATAACATATCTCACATGGATGGAGACTACAGCCACACATTGTTTTATTTGGATTCTGAGAAGTCAGTCATTGAGACAGACAAAAAAATTGGAGCAATTACCAAAACATGCTGATTTAATAATCGCCAAGGACAAAATTACATCAAATAATGACTGTGGGAAAAAAGAAGGAAAATGACCAACATTTTGCACCACTGGCAACTACAGTTTATACAGATATAAGGAGGCACAATGACCATCTGGTTGGCAGTCACTGGAAGAGGTGGATGAGGTACACTACCATGAGTAGCTCTATACATTTGTTTATAAACACTTGTAACAGTTCAGAACTAAAAAAAAATGACAATGAATTAATGCAAGCGTCCAGCCAGTCACATACAGTGTATTGATGGGATTTAGTAGTCCAGCATTTCTCCAAGGCCAAACAAGAGAACTTCACATAACACAAGCACTAGTACCATTACACTTATTCTGACATCAATGCAGAAGCATTGATATGAGTCAGCTTGAATTGTGTCAATATTAGTAAGCTGTCATGCTGGCCTCTGATCCACAGCACAGCTGAGGACTGGTGGGACGGGATGGTCCAAATATACCAGATGCTGTGACAGTATATTGATCATCATGACCGATACGATTCAGTGTTGTAGTCATCACACTGCTTTTGCGGTGTGGCTTTCAGAGATTGTGTGGCAACAGGGAATGCTACATCTTTCTAGTTGTTCTGAGAAAACACAACATACTAAAATTGCAGCTTCTGTGGGCTTAAAAGTTCTTCATGAGGTATCCTGGATACCTGTCCACAAATTCAGCATTGTCCAAATAGCTCTATAATCTATTACTCATAAAATGTCACTCTCCTGTCATTCTCTCCCTCCTCTTCCCTCCAGGCTTCACAGATGAGTCTCTCCAGTCCCAGGTCTCTCCTCCTCTCCCTGGTGTCTCCTGCTCTCTGCAGTGGATGTTATCTCGAGGGCGCCTCCTGGTGGCTTGGCCTACGTCCTTCTCCGCTTGGCTCCACCAGGGCTGGAGGGGTTGCTGCTGGAGTTGAGCACCTTCTCAGTGGCACGGTTCCTCTTCCTCTTGTCTGCTGCCTCCTTCCCCGGGCCGCCCTCAGCGGAACCCTTCTCTCGGTCTCTTTCTCTGTCCTTGTCTTTGCTGCCTACCCTCTCTGTCATCTTCACTGAGGAGTTGCTGCCTGAGAGAGACAATGAGAGAAAGAGAAGATGAGGGGAAGTTTTCAGGTAAGGGGAGGGAGGTTTTGCAAATGATTGACAGTTTAAAATATTCTGCATCACTCAGTCCAAGTTCCGAAATCTTCTCTCAGGTCAGTGAGGAAGGCATCAAGTGACTGCTACTACTAGGGCCGGGACAATACCAGTATCACTGTATTTTTTCCATGGCAAAAAATGAAAACACGAAGAAAAACAAACTCTTTGGCCCTTTAAAAACCTGCTATATGTAAAATTGTGTGTTATAGCTTAGTGCTGTTTTCCTAAAGAAATTACATCCACTTTGTGTTTTGTTTCCTTGCCACGATACTATTGCGATACTGGTATCGTTCCGGCCCTAGCTACTACAGTGACTTGGTAGGGTATGGTGGACTCAAATTAAACCAGTTGTTATTCTAGTGTCAGGTGGTACTGTTTGCTGGGTACATCAATAAATATATAATGTACAATAGACCAGGGGCACAGTGGTGGATAGAGGACCAGAGTAGAGTTCAACAGACAGGTGACATTCAAATAGTCTTAAGAAAAGGAATGATGATAGAAGAGAGAAAATGCCGGTTCAAGAGCACTAAGTCAAAGCCTCCAATTCCCATCACCACCCATTTGAAACATGCAATTATATCTTCTGTCTTATGTCATCAAATTCCATCAAAACAAAACAATATAGAACTATAACAAAAATCCACATGCCATGCTTGAAAATGTCTTCAAAACCGAAAAAAAAGTTTAAAGGAGAGAAAAAGAGAAACTGAGAAAAATACAGACGCACATTTTTTTGTGCACTAGGTGGGTGGTCACTGTAAAGAAGCCTCTGGTTATGAGCTGGTCTGTACTGGGGTCAAGCTGGAGTTTTGGAACAGATCGAAAGAGTCCTTCTGTCCATACCTCTCAAAATCCTGGCCAGCAGCCATACTGGGACTCAGACCTTTAAAAACGAGACACAAACGACCAGGGTGAGGGATGTCGCTTTTTGTGCCAAAGGAGAAGAGATGCACGGACTCACGTCAGAGAGAAAGAGGAGAGGAAGAGGGGGGCATAGGAGGTGAAACAGCTAATGTATCTGAATGAGAGAGAACCTTCTTCATGCATGGCTGGGGGGTCTCGTTCTTCTTTGAAATCGTCTTTCACGTCGTCCTCGGATACCAGTTTACCTGTTTGAGGCAGAAAGAGAGAGAGTATGGACTTTCCAGTAGTTCAGCATTTGAATAAGTATAGTGGTATCTGAAAAAAAGAGACTTTACCTTCTTTTACTTGTTGAATAATCTCGTCTGGAAGATTGAAGCTCTTCTCTGAGTTGGGAAACGGCAATATTTCAGACTCATGCTGCAGTGGACAGAATGTGTGACTTTATCATTAGTGTTCAGTGTTACATAAAAACAAAAATTACAGCTGACTGTCAATCTATTACAATCTATTACAAATGCCAGACAAAGATCATGATGCTTTACTCACCAAGGCTGACATGTCATACATAGTTCCCAGGTGGTCCCAGATCACCTTTGATGACACTTGCCTCCCAATATTCTGGCTGAATTTATCCCGGATGCAGATCATGTGAAAGTGACGGTTTACCCCTACAGAAAAAAAATCCACCAAGTGGTAGGTTGACAATCTGATTCAATATTCTATAGTCAGACCATTCAAATCTAGTTATGGATCATAACAAAGAACAATATGTTGGCCAAAAGTAAAACTAGAGATAGCTAGTTTACTTCTTCTTTAGCTAGTACAATAAGCTAACGGCAGGTTTAAAAAAAACATGTTTTAATTAAAGGCAAAGCAATTGATTTTGGGAAGAGAAGCTGTTTGTGTTGTGATTTCCAGATGTGTATGTCAGACCGGAAGTTCAATTGGCTTGCTACCGAACGCTATCTCAGTGAATACATTTGACCAACACACTTTGAGAGAACATGCAGATGTTTAGCTAGCTAGCAAGCTAAAATTGTAAATGATTGTGTGAGTTCATTGAGATGTGTCATTGTCTGGCTATGAGTAGATAGCTAGCTGTGGATAAGCTGGCTAGCTAATTTGTTGGGGGTTTGTTGTGATTGTGGCTCTTGTCTCGTCTTCTGCGTCACGTCTCTACTACAACCTGGGGCTTTCAGGCCTACACGATTAACACACAGCTCGTTAGCTAACGTTGAGTTAGCAAGCTACCATACGGTTAGCTAGCTAACTTTATATTCTTACCTACGGGTTTGTGACCTAGCATTGCATGGAACAGGCACACCTCGACTTCTTGACTCCATACCACCGAGTCTTCGATGTGACTGATCCCCGAGTCTGCCTGTTTTTCGTCGGCTGGAACGACCTCGGCTTCCCCCATGCTGTTGTTCTCTTTCAATAACAGAAAACTGCCAGCAGGACAGAGAACAGCGCCCCTATCACTGGTAAAACGGTTATCCAACTGGGATGCGCTTTCACCCAGAGATGTTTGATACAATACTTTGATAGCCTTGCTATAATACTATCATTTTTGAAATGTATTATTTTGCATGTGCACAAACCTCGGTAAAGTAGGCCTAAAATGTGTATATGTGACCAGGCTACATTTATACAGGGCATTCCATATTTGAGGCCCTCTTCGTGCACACAAACTGGACAGAGGGCATGTCTGGAGCTCTGGGGTAGCCGCAGGCCCCTGCTTACGGTTACAATGTTGCACTGTGTCCAGTCTCGACTAGATACATTGTATCACTCACTTTATTACCCAATGATTGCCTATGGAAAGAAGATAAGGGGCTGCATGTACGAGCCATGTATCATCACAAGAGAGCGCTATATGACCTTGCGTCTTCTTGCTTCACCAGACTTCATTCAGCGCAGTAAAATTAAATACAATGGAATAGACACTATTGAATAGGACTACTCATAATACGGTCGTATGATAAAATTACTATTGAACAGAGAAAAAATACTATTGAAAGAGGAGCTGCACGTCAGATGTATTGAACAATGTATAATGATTTTGTTTTAATGCCGCATTGCTTTTTATTTTAGATTGGTCATTGGCTATATGTCTTAGTTATGTTCGTATCCAACAGGGTAGTATTATAACCTACAAAGAGTAACGAGTTATGCCAAGTGTAAAATTAACATTCATTTCCAGTCTCATGGTTGGCATTACATAAACTAACAAACAAGGTTCACTTGTAATTGGCTATGCCTACTATTGATATTATACAAGTCATTTATACAGTTTATTTTTCAGTTTCAGCTTTTTACCACAGTACATTATAATAACACAGTTTGTCATGTTCATTCCTCATTCGTGGATTTCAGTAACACACGTTAAAATAGCTCAGGAGACTCAGGACAAATCTATGGTAGATAGTAGGCTCTATTCAACAGTTGTATTTATTTCCACTCCCAGATGTAACGCGGCTCTAAATCCCCTGCAGTGCAGTGTGCACAGCTGCGGCGCTAATGTTTTAAAGCCGAGTCAGTATGGGATTGTGTTTATGTGATAACATCGTGCCAAGGGCAGGAAAGGGCAGGCGGGCCCAGACTGAGCGGCGCCGCCGCACACCTGGGGAAGTTCAGGTTAAATAGCCTCACATTCCTCGGCGCACAGCTGATTGAAACATTAACAAACAGTAATCCGTGAGCCAGGCTGCAGATGGGCCGGGATCGCAGCCAAGAAAGGAGACTCGCTGTGTGTGTGTGAGAGATCGTGAATAGTAGGCTAAAGTTATAACTGAATATGAGAACATAAATAATATTGGATGTTGAAAATGAATAACTCTCACAATCTAAACCATTCTGTATATATCATTAATATTCATTACCCACTTTTGAGAGCTATGTTGAATGCTTAGGTTATTGCAATTAGGCAGTTGTATAGTTAAATTATAAGTAGGCCTATAGAGGGACACAAGTGTAGGTACATTATGGAAACCTGAATAGATTATATGTTGAATGCTCTCTTAATTTTAGAATAGTTTGGATAATATCCAAGTGTTATAAGCTGTGTAAGTATCATTAAGCATATATGTAGCTCATTAACGTTGTCATACTCTGAATTAGTGAGAGTAAAGATCCATCGATTCAATATGGCAGTGAGTTGTCAGAATGACAAATGTTTCACTCATACTTGATTGCTTTCATTTATATTTGTACGGCACTGTTGAGGGAATTTGCAAGTAAGCCTTTCGAGGTACCGTTTATAACTGCTGGAAACTGAACGCGACAAATTAAACTTGTGTCAATGCAATAATTGTCATCACCTTCATAGTGCATGTTAAGCAACATACTGTTGTCTTGATTTGGTTGCTTAGTAGATCCAAAGACATGGTTCTGTTGAGTGAACTCTTTGTAATTGTCCATGCCTGCTAAAACGACGCTTTGTGTGGAAATAACTGCTAAAAGTTAAACAAAGGTAGTAGGCGACAGCTATCAACGTGTGTGTTGTGAATAAACAAGGTTCAAACTAAAGAAAGAAGAAAAAGGAGCAGGAAACACTCATCTACCATATCTGTTTTAATAAAAACACCATAAGTACATTGTTATAAAAACAATATTGGGATCACATCTGCATCATTGTAATATACAATACAAATATAGCTCAATCTGAGAAATTTACTTTTGTTTTGCAAAAAATATATACATATTTTCTAGGTATGACTTGAACAAAATACAGAAAATAGAAATCGAACATGGAATGAAAGATTCTTTCACATAAAGTCCCAACATGTATCAACATCTAAGAGCTCGTTAGGTTAGGATGCATTGTTGTTGATTGTCATCCTCAGGTCGACCAGCACACTTGTCTTCATGGCGCGCACCGCTCTTGGTGACAGCAGGACACCCGTGGCTGCTTGGGGACAGCGCCGCTGACCTGACACTTCGTAGTTTCAACTCCTGAATGTCTATCTATGCACATCATGGACTTCAACGTCGTTCCACTGCTGGATGTAAAGACATAAGATGCGACGACATGTCATGCATGGCTGGCAACATCGTTCTTTCTGCTAATGATTCGTTCTGTTGCTTCATTGATCAACGGCAGAGAATTCTGTCATCAGCGCATCCGTTCTGTGAAAAATAAGAGGAATGGATAATGGTAAGTTTTATGACACAGAACTTGATTTTAGCACAGAAATATGCAGTGGTCTCATTTTACACTTGAATATGTAACAGGCCTATGGCAACAATACATTTGCTGCAATTGTTTTGAGCACATACCTCCACAGAGATGCTGGCGAGTTCTGCATTGAGGGTTGTCAGAGGAGTGCGGGTTGCACCTGAGAACTGCTGCTTGCCCGGTGTGTCCAGCTCGACCTGCAGGTCCCAGATATAATCGATGACATGCTGCAGAATCTCCATCTTACTGGCTTTCTTGTTGGCTGGCAGAGTGGGAACCAGCTCCTTTAGTTTGCTGTAGCAGCTGTTCATGTCCTGCAGAAATACACTCATCTGCTCGTCCAACAGTGGGATCTTGCACTTGGAGATGGTCATACTCTGCTCCGAGAGACAACGGACCACATCCTCGGTGTTTTTCAGGGCGCAGGTAGATCCGACAACTTTCATTTTCTTATTTTGTCGCCTTGAAAAGCAAAAATATACAACAAATAATAGGTAAATACCTGCTAGTTCTGTTAGAAAAGTTCAGGTGATTATCCTCGTGAGCGTTTTAAGCGTTAAGTTTGTAGCCTACTTGACAGTTTGTGGCGGTGGTGAACTCGGGCTGAATTTATCTTTCCAGAGGATTCGGGGAGTGACCAAAGCGAGAACATTTGAAGGGTTGAACCAATGAGAAACTCCCAGCTGCAATGGAGGGGCGGGCTTCCAGTCCTCTCTCTACCAATAGAGATCGGGTGTTATCAATCTTTACAATCTGCTAAATGATGGTGTTACAAATGGAAACAAATGTGTGCTTTTTTTTCATGGTGTCCTGTGTGGGAACCCAGCTGTCCGTCGCCCGCGGACTTTGCAGGTGTAGAGACCGCCCGGAGACATGGGTGGGGGGGCATATTCATGAAGAATGCTGCAATTACTAGATGAATAGGTTTTTAATTGTAGCCTTAACTGAGTAGACCGATTGAACTCAATCATACGGTAAATGGCCAAACCTGTCACAACAATATAGTTTTTTAAATTGGTGATTTCTTTATATTTTTTAAATTCCAGTTCATTTATAATCTCGATGAAATAGAGTAGCCAACCTAAGCATTCTGCTCATTCCAGCTGTGGAAAAGTGCATAATAATATAAAATCGTATTATAAACTAAAGTTGCATCACAATATGGCCGTTCAACAAAGCGTATCCAATATAGACAAAGGAATCAACTAATTTGGCTGCTTGATTTGTATTTTATTTCACTTTTATTTAACCAGGTGGGCCAGTTGAGAACACATTCTCATTTACAACTGCGACCTGGTCAAGATAAAGCAAAGCAGTGCGATAAAAAAACAACAGTTACACATAGGATAAACAATCGTGCAGTCAATAACACAATAGAAAAATATGTATACAGTGTGTGCAAATTAATTAAGGAGGTAAGTCAATAAATAGGCCAATAGTGGCGAAGTAATTACAATTTTGTAGTATTGTATGCAAATTATGACTTGAATTGTAGGATAAAAAGTTTAAATCTATTAAAACTTGCATTTCATTAGAAGACGAATCTCATGGATCCACATAGCTTACCCTATGCAATAAATCTCTTTCAATTTACAAATAGCATATTTCACACATTAAGCCTAAACCCTCCCGTTCCTCTTAAATTAGTCTTCCAATGAATCATTTTACAGATTCTTTCACGTGTTCCCACTGTGAGTGCGGCATTGAAATAGCATTGCTCTGCTCTGAACTGAATCTTCCCCAGATTGTCCAAACAAGCCGAAGCAGACTGGCAGGCGCCAGTGCCATGACGTCACCCATTCATGAAGTCCCTGACGGCTGTCAACCTGGCGCCGCGCGGGCGGTGTCCATGGAGACCGCAAACAACGGGCTTGCACTCCCCCATTCACCTGCGCAGCGCAAACCCTGAGAACTGGCTGCCCAAGATCGGCATTCATTTTCATTTATCAAGTTAAACCACTCTGAAGAGATTACCGCCCCACACCTGCAAACTGCCATTGTCACTAGCTTGCTCAAATCCCAAAGGCTAGTGAAATAAAAAAGACAGAAGGCTTTGAATTTGCATTGATAGTTCCTGAATTCCTTCAGTTAGGTCCGCCCCTTAATTTGTCTAATAAAATTCCTCAAGTAAAACGTTGTATCCAAGCATAGGCTACATTGTATCTTTCACACATATATTAAACAAATTACAATGTTGCTATTTCAGCTGTAGAGTCCACCAGAATGAGATGTCTGCATGATAACAAATAAAACAAATACTTGGATATTGTGCTGTTTGCAACAAACTTGCAATTCATTTGGAGACAGAGAACCAAACAAGAGAATCCATGAAAATACAAAGTGAAAACGGAGAAAATTGTTAGCAAAAGAAATCTGTGGTTTGAATGGGTAATTCACCATGTTAAAATATGGCACGAGAAACATATTTTTTTAACCAAACATTGCATCCTTATAAGGTGTGTGTAATTGATTATGGAAGTGTAATTAATATGTCAGAGTTTCTCCCCTGGACAACCCTCTTTTAAACAAATTCCCTGCTTTTGCTTATACTAGTTGTGTAAAACTCTTCTTCTTCACCAGCATGCAAAGAGAGATGTGCCTGAGGAGAGTGACATCCTGTTCTTCCTCTGTCCTATTTCTCAGGTCATGTTGGGGATGGGGAGCCCCAGTGGTCTGAAACAATGGGAGTGCAGAGCAAGGATTGTGGGGGGAAATCTTGTCTGGGGCCAGTGAGTCTGGAGCGCCCCTCTGCTCTCTCATCCAGCTTTTGTTCAGCTGCAACAGCTATCAGCACTTCCTACTGACACCAACAATAACTCCACACAGCTGGGCCCTTTTAATCTTGTTTACTGCACATCAAGGTGAGGGGGGGGGGGGGACAGTGAAAAGTGATACAGATTAGATCCTGATTTTAACTGACAGAGAGGAGGTTCTTTCTGTAGTGATTCATTACAACTGGCTACTACTAATTGAGGTGTAAAAATGTTTTCTCGCTCTTCTCTCTCACTTCCCTGTTGTTGGAGCCTCCCAGATTTGTTGTGACACTGTGGTTTGGAAGCAGTTGGTTGTTAGTTGAATTATATGAATTGTCAGTGGTGGAAATGTGGGGACTTTTGATCTCTCAACCTCTTTATTTCCGTTTTTATTTATTTATTTTTTTGAGGGAGTAACGCCCTGCTGCACACTGTGGACAGGAAACAGAGAGCAAGAGAAGCTAAAAGTATCCACCATGCTTCCCAGCTGAAACAGTTCAGAATAGTTTGTGCATATATTCTGACAACATTTTGTGAGGTTTTGGACTTTTTTTGGCTGTTTGGGCACACAAATGTTTTTCTGGAGGCAAGCTGAAGTTCAGAGCCGAAGTCTGCGCCCCTTCGTCAGTTCAACAGTAGGGATTCTTCAGGAAAGTCTATGTTGTCATTCAACTCATTTTCATGCACATTTTTTTCACTGAGAAATACTAAACCAAACATATTAGTTAGATGTAAAATTGCGCTACTAAGATCTCCTCTGCAAGTGATTACTGGGTGATTAGGAAGTGATTACTGGGTACGGCTTCTCAAAATGGACAAACTTTACCCCATTTTCTCTCCTTATTTCAAGCAAGGTATTTTAAGGGGGTAACACTAGTTCGGTTTGGCTAGCCGAGTTCACTAGGTGCCATAAGCACCTTAAGCAACAGGTTAAAAAAAAATGGAACCATTATTTAACTAGGCAAGTCAGTTAAGAACAAATTGTTATTTACAATGATGGCCTACTCCAGCCAAATCTAGACAACGCTGGGTCAATTGTGCGCTGCCCTATGGGACTCCCAATCACAGCCAGATGTGATACAGCCATGATTAAAACCAGGTACTATAGTGACACCTCTTGCACTGAGATGCAGTGCCTTAGACCACTGCACCACTCAGGAGACAAATAAGGAAGAAGGACGTTCCAAGAATGTTTTGCCAGTTGCCACCTTCTCCATTCACAGCCATTTGTGTTGGCCCTATCTATTACTTTCACTGCAGTGATACCTTTTGTCCACAGCCTTAGTTTGTGTTCATATTTCAGCATAATTTCAATAAATCTAATGGAAGTCAATATGTTTTTGAATACAGGTGTACTGTAGATTGATGATGCTTTGCTGGTGTAGGAATGTAGAAATAGGCCCTTCCTGTTGCATAGACTTATCTAGCTCCTTATGTGCTGAGGGACTTGTTGTGGTGTGCTGTGCTGGGGGTACAGGCACAGATGTCTGATGTACAGAGTGACATACTGTAGGGCTGCTGGGGATGAGTGTGTGTTTGAAGTCATACGGTTAATATACACTGAGTATACAAAACATTAATAACACAATTTTGATGGCAGCCACAAAAAAAATCTGAAATCACCATGAGCGACCACAGTGGCTCGTGGGACTGCGTACCCACAAACCCCTTGACAGCAAAGAGAGAAAATGGAAGTTTTAGGGATAATATCCTGCAATTCTACACATATTGACATGGGGCGTAGAGAAAATGTTGCTATTTTAGGACTTATTTCATGCAATTCTGCTAATTTTGCCATGGGGTGGGGATACATGTTTGCAGTTCCTAGTATGATATCTGAGGGAAAGTGACAAACAAAATAAAACAAATAATATATATATAATATATATATATATATATATATATATATATATATATATATATATATATATATATATATATTAATATACAGTACCAGTCCAAAGTTTGGACACACTCATTCAATGGTTTTTCTTTATTTTTTACTATTTTCTAAATTGTAGATGTCACGCCCTGACCTTAGAGAACCTTATTTATTCTCTATGTTTGGTTAGGTCAGGGTGTGACTCGGGTGGGAGAATCTATGTTTTCTATTTCTTTGTTGTTTTTGCCTAGTGTGGTTCCCAATCAGAGGCAGCCTTGTCTCTGATTGGGGATCATATATAAGTTGTGATTTTCTGTTTGGGTTTTGTGGGGAGTTATTTTTTGTTTAGTCTCTGTTACCTGACAGAACTGTTCGCTTTCGTTTTGTTAATTTGTTTCAGTGTTTTTTGATAATAAAAAATCATGAACACTTTTCACGCTGCGCTTTGGTCCACTCCTTCCAAAGACAGGTGTTACAGAACTCCCCACCTCAAAAAGACCAAGCAGCGTGGTCAGGAGGAATGGACATGGGAGGACATTCTGAATGGTAAAGGATCCTGGACGTGGGAGGAGATCCTGGCTGGGAAGGATTGCCTCCCATGGGAGCAGATGGAGGCAGCAAGGAGGGAGCAACTATACAAGGGGTCACGGCTAGCACGGAAGCCCGAGAGGCAGCTCCCAAAATGTTTTGGGGGTGGCACACGGGGAGATTGACGGAGTCAGGGTCTAGACCTGAGCCAACTCCCCGTGGTTACCGTGGGGAACATGTGACCGGTCAGTCACAGCCCTGTGCGTTATATTCCAGCTCCCCGCATTGGCCGGGCTAGAGTGGGCTTCCAGCCAGGACGGATGGTGCCGGCTCAGCGTGCCTGGCCTCCAGTCTGTATCTTCGGCCCAGGATATCCTGCGCCAGGCTCTGCGCACTGTGTCTCTGGTGTGTCTGCACAGCCCAGTGCGTCCTGTGCTAGTGCCGCGCATTTGCCAGGCGAAAGTAACCATCCAGCCAGGACGGGTTGTGCCGCCTCTACGCTTGAGATCTCTAGTGCTCCTCTATATAAGTTGTGATTTCCCGTTTGGGTTTTGTCGGGAGTTATTTTCTGTTTAGTCTCTGTTATCTGACAGAACTGTTCACTTTCGTTTCGTTTCTGTGTTCGAGTGTTTTTTGATAATAAAAAAATCATGAACAATGGGTACCAAAACATTTCTGCACCATTGAAGGTCCCCAAGAACACTGTGGCCTCCATTATTCTTAAATGGAAGATGTTTGGAACCACCAAGACTTTTCCTAGAGCTGGTCACCCGGCCAAACTGAGCAATCGGGGGAGAAGGGCCTTGGTCAGAGAGGTGACCAAGAACCCGATGGTCACTCTGACAGAGCTCCAGATTTCCTCTGTGGAGATGGGAGACCCTCCCAGAAGGTCAACCATCTCTGCAGGACTACACCAATCAGGCCTTTATGGTAGAGTGGCCAGATGGAAGCCACTGCTCAGTAAAAGGCACATGACAGCCCGCTTTGAGTTTGCCAATAGGCACCTAAAGGACTCTCAGACCATGAGAAACAAGATTCTCTGGTCTGATGAAACCAAGATTGAACTCTTTGGCCTGAATGCCAAGCGTCACATCTGGAGGAAACCTGGCACCATTCCTACGGTGAAGCATGGCGGTGGCAGCATCATGCTGTGGGATGTTTATCAGCGGCATGGACTGGGAGACTAGTCAGGATTGAGGCAAAGATGAACAGAGCAAAGTACAGAGAGATCCTTGATGAAAACCTGCTCCTGAGCGCTCAGGACCTCAGTCTGGGGTGAAGGTTCACCTTCCAACAGGACAACGACCCTAAGGACAACAACCCTAAGGACACAGCAAAGACAACGCAGGAGTAGCTTTGGGTCTCTGAATGTCCTTGAGTGGCCCAGCCAGAGCCCGGACTTGAACTCGATCGAACATCTCTGGAGAGACCTGAAAATAGCTGTGCAGCGACGCTCCCCATCCAACCTGACAGAACTTGAGAGGATCTGCAGAGAAGATTGGGAAAATTCCCTAACTACAGGTTTGCCAATCTTGTATCATCAAATCCAAGAAGACTCGAGGCTGTAATTACTGCCAAAGTTGCTTCAACAAAGTACTGAGTAAAGGGTCTGAATACTTATGTAGATGTCATATCTACATTTTTTATTTTTAATACATTTGCAAAAATGTCTAAAAACCTGTTATAGGGTATTGTGTGTAGATTGTTGAGGGGGAAAAACAATTTCATCAATTTTAGAATAAGGCTGTAACCTAACAAAATGTGGAAAAAGTCAAGGGGTCTGAATACTTTCCGAATGCACAGTTTATCCACTGAGTGTACAAAACATTGAGGAGACCTGCTTTTGTCAATGACATAGACTGACCAGGTGGTGAATCCAATTGAAAGCTATGATCCCTTATTGATGTAACTTGTTAAATCTACTTCAATCAGTGTAGATGAATGGGATGATTTCTAAGCCCTGAGACAATTGAGACATGGATATGTGCTATTCAGAGGGTGAATGAGCAAGACAAAAGATTTAAGTGCCTTGGAACGGGTTATAGTAGTAGGTGCCATGCGCACTGGGTTGTGTCAAGAACTGCAATGCTGTTGGGTTTTCATGCTCAACAGTTTCCCGTGTGTATCAAGACTGGTCCAGCACCCAAAGGACATCCAGCCAACTTGGCAAAACTGTGGGAAGCATTGGAGTCAACATGGGCCAGTGGAATCCTGTCAACACCTTGTTGAGTCCATGCCCGACGAATTGAGGCTGTTCTGAGGGCAAATGGGGGGTAGGGGGTGCAACTCAATATTAGGAAGGTGTTCCTAATGTTTGGTATACTCAGTGTATTGTATATTAGACTGACCTTGGGGAAAATCCTTTATTCCTAATGCTAGCCTGGCTGACGCGTGACCCACTTGACTGCCCAGCAAGCTGTGACATTGAGAGCTGGTGTCAGCCAGACTAATCTCATGCTTGCTAATCATATCTGCATATTATTTATTGTGGATGTCTGACTTTCTCACTCCATAATTGGTCAAAGTTCAACCCCAGCTGTGACGTTACCACAGTTTAACCTCTGTGTACAATATATCAACATGTCAGTAAACAGCTGTGACAGAGCTGTTAGGCATAAAGATGCGTTTTGAGGCATGTCCCATTTAGCTGAAAGCTACATCTGTGGTTTTCCTTTTCTCACCATTCCTTCTTGACTGATAACATCTCTTGTGAGCAGGTGTGCTGAGAGTTCCGAGGGGGTGGGGCCTTGAGCCTCGCCCATGGCCAAACTGAGGCCCTGGGAACCTGGACTTGGTGGAGACAGCATTAACATGCTGGCATTACTCACTTCGGTCTTAGCATATTATTCTGACTGAGCAAATTTCAAGTCTGCTTAGCGCAAACTTGAACATTGTGAATTCTGTGCAACTTCTGGCGTACAGTTACTATGAGCACTGAGGCTATACCCGCTTTAAGTTACATTTTCAACAGTGGCCAAGTAGGCTACTTTGACTATTTCGTAATTGTAATGTGAGTGGCCTAACATCAACAACAATTAAGAAAAATGCATCCCATAACATGTTTACATGGAAATAGCTGTTCTGTCATTTAGCCTATAGGAGCAGCGAATGTGTGGTGTTCACTCTAGGCCTACATTCCATGACACTTTTGAAAAAAACATGCAAGGCTTGACATTAACCTGTTTATCCACTTGTCCTTCAGACAAGGAAGTGACTGAAAATGTTGTGTTGTTTGATGCAAGAACCCACTGTACAAAATAAAATGCATTATTATTCCCATACCATTATTATATAGAATCAGACAGATTATTCTGCCTATTGGCTACATAGCTTCATCAAGACCATCTCAAATACAACACTGCCCCTCTAAGACAAAAAAAAGCTCTTTACCTGACTTGCTTTTCAAAGATGTCCAGAAATGCACACATTTTGTGCTCTTATATGAAGCAATCACTTACCCATTTTTGACTAGAAATGAGCTAAAACTGGGCTAATAACTCACTAACTAGTGAAGAATACGAACAAATGTGCACACGTGGCTACATGCAGCTCTCGCTTTGATCTCAAAACAACCACATCTACCCACAACCGCTCATGCTCTAAACAGTGAGGTTTAATTAAAAACTTCTTCGGGATCGGTGTCCCTTCCACATGATGGTTCAGCTAATGTAGGCTAACGCTATTAGCATAAGGTTGTAAGTAACAAGAAAATTTCCCAGGACATAGACATATCTGATACTGGCAGAAAGCTTAAATTCTTGTTAATCTAACTGCACTGTCCATTTTACAGTAGCTATTACAGTGAAAGAATATCATACTATTGTTTGAGGAGAGTGCACAATTTTGAACATGAAAAGTTATTAATAAACAAATTAGGGACGTTTGGGCAGTCTTGATATAACATTTTGAACATAAATGCAATAGTTCATTGGATCAGTCTAATACTTTGCACATACACTGCTGCTGTCTGGTGGCCAAAATAAATATATATATATATATATATATGTATATATATATATATTGCAACTGGGCTGGAATAATACATTATTGCTTTTCTCTTGCATTTCGAAAGATGATGGTACAAAAAAAATACAAAAGAACGGTTGTTTTCTTCTTTGTATTGTCTTTTACCAGATCTATTGTGTTATATTCTCCAACATTCCTTTCACATTTACACAAACTTCAAAGTTTCTCTTGTATAGAAATCTCTTGTACAGTTAGTTTTGCATAAGTCTTGCATAGTTCGTCTTGTTTTCGTATGTTACATTGAAAGTGGCTAATATGGCATTAATTTGAGCACAATTCCCACAGTAGAGCAAAACATTGATGGTGTTAAGTAAAGGGGAACACTTCTTCTCTGCGTGGGCTGATGCTACGCACCAGCACACAGTGCAGCTTGGAGGGGGATGTGCCACACTGGGGGTCTATGTTCCCCAGGTCAAACTGAGATGGACACCAGCCATTGACATCTGGTGTCAGAAATGCATTGTGATGGTCATTTAGGTTAGGGTCAGAAGATTATAAGGGCTTTCAAGATCTCAATCTTCAATAAGCCTTTCACTTTTCACATTTCACTGCACCTATCCGGTGTATGTGACAATAAAACATGTATTATTATTATTTGAATTTACATTTTTAATAAAATGTCTGCAAATATAGGACAGGATGTGAACATAATACTGCATAGCTTTCTGTCTTTGCTGTGCATTACTCCCTGTGTATATCAAATAGAATAGTCTCATCCAGGACAATTTCTTGGTCTGCATTGATATTCATCTCTGTCCCACAATACACTCTGGTGTGAATGACAGGGCATAACAGGAATCCACGGCTCCCTAACCAGTTAGAAATTTGTATTACGTAAATCAGTAGTTACGTATAAGCCAGACACAGAAGTGTAAATTAACCAATTTCAACTACTTTCGTTACTGTAATTGAGTAGCTTTTCTGAGTACTTGTTTTTTTTATAGTATATTTCAAAGTCAGTCATTTTACTTCTACTTGAGTAAACTTTCAATAAAGTAACAGTACCTCTACTTGAGTAGGATATTTCCGTACTCTTTCCACCCCTTGTGAGTGAGTGAAGAGAGAGTTTGTGAGTACTGAAGTACAATATATTAAAGTCTGACAACTTTCTTTTTAATGCACTTTATTTTGTATTTCATTTTTATTGATCAACAAATAGAATTGATTTTAATGTTACATTTATTTTCAAAGTTTAATAGTATATTTTTGACAAATCTAGTATATTTTTGACTTAGTTCCTACTATACATACATTTTCTCTCTTCCTTTTTCAATGGAATGCATGGAAAAGGTCATGTGTAACAACGTTCAGATAACCGTAGCGAAATTAGCGAATTATCAAAGTCAATGTTTTTATTTTAAAAGTAACTACATTACTTTTACTTTTTAAAAGTACTTTTTAAATGAGTTACTTTGTACTTTTACTTGAGTTTTTTTTTTCACGAGTCATTTTACTTCTGCTTGAGTGGGAAATGTCAAGGTAAATCCAAAAAAGGAACATGTATTATGTCCAATCTTATGATTCACGCCAAGTTTATACTTGAAAAACGTTCTGTCAATCTGAGTTCTTCAGAAATCTGATATGCTTTAGAATTGTGCATGAATGCCATGGTGTTATGACGTTAGATGCCATCTTCAGCTGAATTTGATGCCATTTTAGCCTGATAACCAGTTTGTTTGAGTTATTATTCCACTCCTAGATTTCAGGCTAATGCCATTGTCAGCGTGTTGATTATAGGTTTCCACTGAGCCCTGAGAATCAACATGCAGACAGCAGGCTGCCCTCTGAAAGGCAGCTAATGAGCATCCTCCTGTGGCTGTGCTGTGACCCTTGACCCCTGCCACCCATCTCACTGATGCGGTCTTAGTGGGTCAAGCCCAGTTCAGACACACACAGCACAGCACCTCGCCCTCACCCCCCGAGAGTTGTGTGATGCCGTATATATTATACTTAGGTATGAGAAAGTATGCAGCACCAACTTTCCCCCCACTATGGCACTCACTCAGGCATAATACAAAAACCATTGTCCTTTTACATTGTCACCTGGTCTTCCCAGGGTGCACCCTCTCTCCCCATGGTGCCTGGTTCCACAGGGCTGCCCCCTCTCTCCCACACCCAGCGGGGCGAGGCTTTGGTTGGGGCAGTGGCCACAGCTTGAGGGCCCTGAGCACCAGGGTCCAACAACCAGCCTGGTTCCCACACACACTCTCAAGGCCCTTAATAGCTTCTAATTAGCTTGCCATCTGCTAGTGACAGTGCACCAATGGCACGCAAAGATCTATTGAGAGCATAGACATTGTGCAGTGGGATCCTTTCCACTCCAATGGCAAATGCTTGGAGAAGCCCAGGACCTGAGAGCCATACACAGTCAGGGCCCACACAATAGGAGACACTGTTATAGCTTGTAGCAAATCAAATAATGTCTGTGGCTTTTATAATGCTCTGGACAGCCCTGCCCAACCTACCCCTCTGCTACTTCTCTCTGGCCCCCTCCTCAATCACCCCAGCATTAGCTAAAGCCCTGACTCTTCCTTCAGTCAGTGCATATAATGTTATATGCAGTGGAATGTACCAGACAGACCTGGCCTCATCTACATGTTTATAAGTTGTTACCAGTTCCTCCATTGCAGCTTCTGGTGGCATGTATGGCACTTCAAACCCATTAGTAATATTGTGCTCAAGAGTAACAGGTGGATAAGAAGTTGGAAGTCATCTTATGAGCAAATAATTGTCATTGTGGACATGGTCCTCTGTGGCTCAGTCGGTAGATCGCAGTACTTGCAATGCTAGGATTGTAGTTTCAATTTCTGCTGAGGCCAACGATATGAAAAATGGATACATGCATGATTATAAGTTGCTTTGGATAAAATGATCTGATAAATATCATATATTAGATGTAGAGGTGTTGTAAAGTGGTACCCTTCCATTGATGTAAGTAGCTTGCAGTCCATTATTCAGTCCTACTGCTAAACATGCTAATTCCTACTGCCATTGAGTTGAAAGGGGAGGGAAAGAATCCCTTTCTCAAAATGCTCCTTTTCATCCACAGCTCTATTCTGTTTTTGTTAGCAAACGCTCCTTTGAAATTGAAACATCCCTTTCAATATCCACAGATGTGAAGTGGGAGAGGAACGGTTTCAAAATCAGATTGGAAAATCGCTTATAGCCCAGAGACAGAAAAGACACACACAACCTACTCAAGAAGCTTAAAGATGTTCTTATTTTTATTAGGTAAGAAGTTCAAAAAATAAACAAACTCCAACCAAGCTTTAAATATAAAAAAATACTTCCATAAACAGAATACTCTTAGTTTCCAAAAATGTGACAACAGATTTGTCTGGGGTAAGTGACTCTGGAGACTAATTTACACTGAGACAATGATCCTGGTCTAACAAGGCCGCTTTTTAACAACTGTTTTCCCAAACACCCCCAGATGAGCTCAACAATGAGGCCGTGTCTCTTCTGCTGCACCCATAGAAAGTCCCCGGGAAGTGCAGCGGGGTGCAGAGGCTTCCCTTTAGAGGGACCAGCTGTTCACAGCTGGCCAACGGCACCACAGCGCCTCATCCTCAACCAGCCTGAGATTAACAGCCAGTCGACAGCTGTCACCTCCTAAAGAGACAGGGAAGGAAAGATGGAGAAAGAGAGGGAAAGGGATGAAGAGAGACAGACAGAGAGGCCTCCCCTCTCATCACATTCTGTCTCAGTCCTCCTCTGGAGAAAAAAAGGGAATTGCCCATGTGGAGATCACCAATAAGCTTTAACTGGTAAGGAAGGTAGCCTAGTGGTTAGAGCATTGGGCCAGTAACCAAAAGGTTGTTAGATCAAATCCCTGAGCTAACAAGGCGGTTAACCCATTGTTCCTAGGCTGTCATAGTAAATAAGGATTTGTTCTGAAATGGACATGCCAAGTTAAATAAAAAAGCTGTAACTGCCCCTGTGCTCACCACAATAGTACTTTAGTGTTCAGATCTTTTGAATAAACCCCCTTAAAACCCCACAGTTGATCTGCGCACTCACACGCAGAGCAAACAACCTTCATCCAGGCTGACCTACGTAGCTTGAATTTTTACACATCATCCATTTAATCAGCAGGATACACATTACACTGGCAATAGGTGACCTCGCCCAACCTCCACAAAAAGCACCAAGTATCCCACCAGGGATGGGAATCAGTGGTCCGTGTTTAGTTGGGCCATAGAACAGGTGTTTTAAGGTTCTAGACACAAGAAAGCCTTCCCCTTGAGAAAAGACTGCTGCAGGCTGATAGGTAGTCTGTTGTGGCTCTGGATACTGTGGTCTCTCTGGATACTGCAGTCTCTCTGGATACTGTGGTCTCTCTGGATACTGTGGTCTCTCTGGATACTGTGGTCTCTCTGGATACTGTGGTCTCTCTGGATACTGTGGTCTCTCTGGATACTGTGGTCTCTCTGGATACTGCGGTCTCTCTGGATACTGCGGTCTCTCTGGATACTGCGGTCTCTCTGGATACTGTGGTCTCTCTGGATACTGTCTCTGGATACTGTGGTCTCTCTGGATACTGTGGTCTCTCTGGATATTGTGGTCTCTCTGGATACTGCGGTCTCTCTGGATACTGTGGTCTCTCTGGATACTGTCTCTGGATACTGTGGTCTCTCTGGATACTGTGGTCTCTCTGGATATTGTGGTCTCTCTGGATATTGTGGTCTCTCTGGATACTGCGGTCTCTCTGGATACTGTGGTCTCTCTGGATACTGTGGTCTCTCTGGATATTGTGGTCACTCTGGATACTGTGGTCTCTCTGGATACTGTGGTCTCTCTGGATACTGTGGTCTCTCTGGATACTGTGGTCTCTCTGGATATTGTGGTCTCTCTGGATACTGTGGTCTCTCTGGATACTGTCTCTGGATACTGTGGTCTCTCTGGATATTGTGGTCTCTCTGGATATTGTGGTCTCTCTGGATACTGTGGTCTCTCTGGATACTGTGGTCTCTCTGGATATTGTGGTCTCTCTGGATACTGTGGTCTCTCTGGATATTGTGGTCTCTCTGGATATTGGGGTCTCTCTGGATACTGTGGTCTCTCTGGATACTGTGGTCTCTCTGGATACTGTCTCTGGATATTGTGGTCTCTCTGGATACTGCGGTCTCTCTGGATACTGCGGTCTCTCTGGATACTGTGGTCTCTCTGGATACTGCGGTCTCTCTGGATACTGTGGTCTCTCTGGATACTGTCTCTGGATATTGTGGTCTCTCTGGATACTGCGGTCTCTCTGGATACTGTGGTCTCTCTGGATACTGTCTCTGGATATTGTGGTCTCTCTGGATAGTCTCTCTGATGGTCTCTCTGGATACTGTGTCTCTCTGGATACTGTCTCTGGATATTGTGGTCTCTCTGTGGTCTCTCTGGATACTGTGGTCTCTCTGGATACTGTGGTCTCTCTGGATACTGTGGTCTCTCTGGATCTGTCTCTGGATACTGTGGTCTCTCTGGATACTGTGGTCTCTCTGGATACTGTCTCTTGATACTGTGGTCTCTCTGGATATTGTGGTCTCTCTGGATACTGTGGTCTCTCTGGATACTGTCTCTGGATACTGTGGTCTCTCTGGATATTGTGGTCTCTCTGGATATTGTGGTCTCTCTGGATACTGCGGTCTCTCTGGATACTGTGGTCTCTCTGGATACTGTCTCTGGATATTGTGGTCTCTCTGGATACTGTGGTCTCTCTGGATACTGTGGTCTCTCTGGATATTGTGGTCTCTCTGGATACTGTGGTCTCTCTGGATACTGTGGTCTCTCTGGATACTGTCTCTGGATATTGTGGTCTCTCTGGATATTGTGGTCTCTCTGGATACTGTGGTCTCTCTGGATACTGTGGTCTCTCTGGATACTGTGGTCTCTCTGGATACTGTGGTCTCTGGATATTGTGGTCTCTGGATACTGTGGTCTCTCTGGATACTGTGGTCTCTCTGGATTGTGGTCTCTCTGGATACTGTGGTCTCTCTGGATACTGTGGTCTCTCTGGATATTGTGGTCTCTCTGGATATTGTGTCTCTCTGGATACTGTGGTCTCTCTGGATACTGTGGTCTCTGGTCTCTCTGGTGGTCTCTCTGGATACTGTCTCTGGATATTGTGGTCTCTCTGGATACTGTGGTCTCTCTGGATACTGTCTCTGGATATTGTGGTCTCTCTGGATACTGCTGTCTCTCTGGATACTGTGGTCTCTCTGGATACTGTGGTCTCTCTGGATACTGTCTCTGGATACTGTGGTCTCTCTGGATACTGTGGTCTCTCTGGATACTGTGGTCTCTCTGGATACTGTGGTCTCTCTGGATATTGTGGTCTCTCTGGATATTGTGGTCTCTCTGGATACTGTGGTCTCTCTGGATACTGTGGTCTCTCTGGATATTGTGGTCTCTCTGGATACTGTGGTCTCTCTGGATACTGTGGTCTCTCTGGATACTGTGGTCTCTCTGGATAATGTGGTCTCTCTGGATATTGTGGTCTCTCTGGATACTGTGGTCTCTCTGGATACTATGGTCTCTCTGGATATTGTGGTCTCTCTGGATATTGTGGTCTCTCTGGATACTGTGGTCTCTCTGGATACTGTGGTCCCAGGTGCTCTGGCAACCATACAGATCACACTCTGTGATCTGGCATTCACTCTGACCTTCCTGTTGCTGAGAACGGACACACACACACACATGCACGCACACACGCACGCACGCACGCACGCACACACACACACACACACACACACACACACACACACACACACACACACACACACACACACACACACACACACACACACACACTCCTCAAACAGACTGAAACACCAGCCGTAGGTACACTGGGGTGTGTCCCAGGATGTGGTGAGGCTGCAGGTGTGAGTGGGTTGGGCATGCTGCAGCGCTGACAATAGACCCACATTGTGCCTGTTTGTTATCGCTTCTCATGTCACTGCTGTTGTTTTGTATTTTTTTGTGTCTTTTTTTTTTACAAACATGACCTGGCTGGGCAAAGTGTTAAAACGGCCACCACACAAAAACAAAGCTGAAACGCTCTATAATGAGGCCATGGGAAAACACAGTGCTATTGTAGGCTGGTGCAGGGCCACCTGCCCAGCTGCTGTATGGGCTGCTTTGTGAGGTGACTGGACCTCAACAATGTGCACAAAGCCCCACCCTCCATACAAACCCTGGGAACAGACAACAGGTGTTTAGTCCTGGCCAGTCGCCTGCATCATGGGTACATAGTACATAGCAGACAGCACACAGAGGGAGGGAGAGAGAGAGAGAGAGAGAGAGAGAGAGAGAGAGAGAGAGAGAGAGAGAGAGAGAGAGAGAGGGAGGGAGGGAGGGAGGGAGGGAGGGAGGGAGGGAGGGAGGGAGGGAGGGAGGGAGGGAGGGAGGGAGGGAGGGAGGGAGGGAGGGGGAGGGAGGCCGGTGGGAAGAAAGAAAGAAAGAAAGAAAGAAAGAAAGAAAGAAAGAAAGAAAGAAAGAAAGAAAGAAAGAAAGAAAGAAAGAAAGAAAGAAGAACCATAGGGACCATAGGGGGCAGGAAAGGAACAGAGAGCCAGAGAATGTTGGACATGACAGTTGGACAGCAGTCAGAGGAACAGGGCCAGTGGGGGAGATAGAGACCATAGGGGCAGGAGAGGAACATGGCCATTGGGGGAGATAGAGACCATAAGGGGCAGAAGAGGAACAAGGCCGGTGGGAGAGATAGAGACCATAGGGGCAGGAGAGGAACAGGGCCATTGGGGGAGATAGAGACCATAGGGAGCAGGAGAGGAACAAGGCCGGTGGGAGAGATAGAGACCATAGGGGCAGGAGAGGAACAGGGCAAGTGGGAGAGATAGAGTCCATATGGGGCAGGAGAGGAACAGGGCCATTGGGGGAGATAGAGACCATAGGGAGCAGGAGAGGAACAGGGCCAGTGGGAGACATAGAGACCATAGGGGGCAGGAAAGGAACAGAGAGCCAGAGAGAATGTTGATAAAAGGGTGACCGTTCAATGACACTCATGACAGTTGAACAGCAGTGGCATTCCATTCTAGCAAGTGCCATCTGTACTGCTGCTGTGCATCCAAACACATCTATGATGATGAGGCAAAATCAAGCCTGATGGTCAATACCAAGGCCTATGTGTTTTACTACCAGGACACACAGTGTCCACTGGCAACAAAAAAAGAGCCATCTGTCCCAGTGTGTTCCCGCTCAGTGTTCCAATGTGCACCCGCCTGTGTTCTCATAATAAAGGCATTAGGGCCCTGTGTCTATATCCTGCTACGTCCCTCAGCCCCCCTCTCTAAAGGGGCAGCGTATCTCTCTGAGCTAGAACTCTGTTTCATATAGAAATGATTCATTAGCCATTCCTTTGTTGGAATACATTTTTTCTCTATATAGAAAAGTGGAAGGCCTGAGGATGGGAGGGAATTAAAATAGGAAATATAACCCAGAGGGATGAAGTTTTTTAATTTTTTTTATTTATCTGTTATTTTACCAGGTAAGTTGACTGAGAACACGTTCTCATGGTAGAGAGAATGACAGGAAGGCAGGGAAAGTAGGGTACAAAAATGTCTCCTTGCGCCCTACTGAAGTACTTATCCTGCCCTTTTTGTCCCTGGCAAAATCGAACAGGTGGTTTGCGCCTGACTTGCAAGCTGCTATGGCCATAGGTGGGCTGGTCCAAAGGCTCATGGGACTGAAGGACATCCGGCCAGCTCAAGGCCCACATGGAGTGAAAGAGTAATGGCTTGATTATCATGGGAAATCTGGGAACTACAGTCCCTTCAGAAAGTATTCACACCCCTTGGCTTTTGCCACATTTTGTATTGTAACAGCCTGAATTTAAAATTGATTAAATTGATGTTTTGTCACTGGCCTACACACAATACCCCATAATGTGAAAGTGGATTTATGTTTTTAGACATTTTTACAAATGAATTACAAATTTAAAGCTAAAATGTCTTGAGTCAATAACAATTCAACCGCTTTGTTATGGCAAGTCTAAATACGCGCAGGAGTAAAAATGGGCTTAACAAGTCACATAATAAGTTGCATGGACTCACTCTGTGTGCAACACTAGTGCTTAACATGATTTTAGAACGACTACCTCATCTCTGAACCTCACACATGCAATTATCTGTATGGTCCCTCAGTCGAGCAGTGAATTTCAAACACAGATTCAACCACAAAGACCAGAGAGGCTTTGCAATGCTTGCAAAGAAGTGCACCTATTGGTAGATGGGTAAGAAAAGAAAAAAACATACATTGAATTTCCCTTTGAGCATGGTGAAGTTGGATGGTGTATCACATCTCTGATTCAGGGAGGTTGGGTTAAATGCGGCGGCCACATTTCAGTTGAATGCATTCAGTTGTACAACTGACTAGGTATCCCCCTTTCCCTTTCCCAATACACCCAGTCACAACAAAGATACAGACGTCCTTCCTAACTCAGTTGCCGGAGAGGAAGGAAACCGCTCAGGGATTTCACCAGTTTGCTCCCAAGTGGTGCAGTGGTCTAAGGCATCTTAGTGCAAGAGGTGTCACCACAGCCCCTGATTCGATTCCAGATTGTATCATATCTGGCTGTGATTGGGAGTCCCATAGGGTGGCGCACAATTGGCCCAGTGTTGGCTGTGGTAGGCTGTCATTGTAAATAAGAATTTGTTCATAACTGACTTGCCTAGTTGAATAAAGGTTACATTTTTTTAAATAAAGAAAATCAATTAGGCCAATGGGGACTTTAAAACAGTTAAGAGTTTAATGGCTGTGATAGTAGGAAACTGAGGATGGATCAACAACATTGTAGTTACTCCACAATATTAACCTAAATGACAGAGTAAGAAGAAGGAAGCCTGTACAGAATAAAAATATTCCAAATCATGCATCCTGTTTGCAACAAGGCAATAAAGTAAAACTGCAAAACATGTGACAAAGCAGTTAACTTTTTGTCCTGATGTCACGGCTCTCGTCGTAATGAGCATCGGACCAAAGCGCAGCATGGTAAGTGTTCATGATTTTATTAGATCACAAAACACTCAAACAAAATAAACAAGAGTGAAAACAGAACCAGTTCTGTAAGGTGCATAAACTATACAGAAAACAACTACCCACAAAACACAGGTGGGAAAAAGGCTGCCTAAGTATGATTCCCAATCAGAGACAACGATAGACAGCTGTCCCTGATTGAGAACCACACCCGGCCAGAACAAAGAAATAAAGAAACTAGAATGCCCACCCTAATCACACCCTGGCCTAACCAAAATAGAGAATAAAAGCCTCTCTATGGCCAGAGCGTGACACCGAATACAACAGGTCTCGACCTTACCGTGAATGCTTACTTACAAGCCCTTAACCAACAATGCAATTTTAAGAAAAATACGAGTTAAAATAAGAGTTAAATAAGCAACAATAAGATAACAATGCCGAGGCTATATACAGGGCTGTACCATGTCAATGTGCGGGGATAGAGGTTAGTCGAGGTAATTGAGGTAATATGTATATGTAGGTAGGGGTAAAGTGACTAAATCAAATCAAATGTATTTATATAGCCCTTGTACATCAGCTGATATCTCAAAGTGCTGTACAGAAACCCAGCCTAAAACCCCTAGAAGCAAGCAATGCAGGTGTTGAAGCACGTTGGCTAGGAAAAACTCTCTAGAAAGGCCAAAACCTAGGAAGAAACCTAGAGAGGAACCAGGCTGTAAGGGGTGGCCAGTCCTCTTCTGACTGTGCCGGGTGGAGATTATAACAGAACATGGCCAAGATGTTCAAATGTTCATAAATTACCAGCATGGTCAAATAATAGGTCTGGGACAGGTAGCACGTCTGGTGAACAGGTCAGGATTCCATAGCCACAGGCAGAACAGTTGAAACTGGAGCAGCAGCACGGCCAGGTGGACTGAGGACAGCAAGGAGTCATCATGCATGGTCCTAGGGCTCAGGTCCTCCTCCTCTGAGAGAGAATTAGAGAGAGCATACTTAAATTCACACAGGACACCGGATAAGACAGGAGAAGTACTCCAGATATAACAAACTGACCCTAGCCCCCCGACACATAAACTACTGCAGCATAAATACTGAAGGCTGAGACAGGAGGGTTCCAGGAGACACTGTGGCCCCATCCGATGATACCCGGGACAGGGCCAAACAGGAAGGATATAACCCCACCCACTTTGCCAAAGCACAGCCCCCACACCACTAGAGGGATATCTTCAACCACCAACATACCATCCTGAGACAAGGCCGAGTATAGCCCACAAAGATCTCCGCCACGGCACAACCCAAGGGGGGGCGCCAACCCAGACAGGAAGATCACATCAGTGACTCTTCCCACTCAAGTGACTATACATAGATAATAGATTACAAACAGAAAGTAGCAGCAGCGTAAAAAAAGGGGTGGTGGTCAATGCAAATAGTCCAGGTATCCATATGATTAGCTGTTCATCAGTCTTATAGCATGGGGGTAGAAGCTGTGAAGTGAGGCCACGGCTTCACTATGGAAGTGTCCATGATCCCTTCCCCTAGTCACCCAGATAGAGAGGGAGCCAAGGGATATGGGCAGCTACACAGTGTCACTTTGAGGCGGGGTGCAGAGGTGGGTGTGGGGTTGGAGAGGAGGTTTTAGGAATGCTAGGTTCTCTCTTTCTCCACTCATACAGTTCCTTCAGAAAGTATTCATACCACTTGACTTATTCCACATTTTATTGTGTTACAGCCTGAATTCGAAATGTATTAAATAGATTTTGTTTCTCACCCATCTACACACAATACCCCATAACAACAAATTGAAAAGATGTTTTTAGAAATTTTGGCAAATTTATTGAAAATGAGATTTGCCATTTTTTAAGGTTATTTTGGTGTCTGGTGGAAAGCAGACTGAACCAGGTTTTCCTCTAAGATTTTTTTTTCTTCTTACCTTTATTTAACCAGGCAAGTTAGTGAAGAACAAATACTTATTTTCAATGACGGCCTAGGAACAGTGGGCAGATTTGTACCTTGTCAGCTCAGGGATTTGAACTTGTAACCTTTTGGTTACTAGTCCAACGCTCTAACCACTAGGCTACCCTGCCGCTTAGCTCCATTACATTTATTTTTTATCCTGAAAAACTCCCCAGTCCTTAATAATTACAAGCATACCCATAACATAATGCAGCCACTGGTATGCTTAAAAATATGCATGTTTGTGTGTGTGAGCTGATGTGAGTAAACCCTTTAAACAGATCAACATTCACAAGGCCGCAGAGCCAGAAGGATTACCAGGACGTGTACTCCGAGCATGCGCTGACCAAGTAGCAAGTGTTTTCAATGACATTTTCAATATGTCTGAGTCTGTAATACCTACATGTTTCAAGCAGATCACTATAGTCCATGTGCCCGAGAACACCAAGGTAACCTAACTAAATGACCACCGACCCGTAGCACTTACGTTTGTAGCCATGAAGTGCTTTGAAAGGCTGGTCATGGCTCACATCAACACCATTGTCCCAGAAACCCTAGAACTACCCCAATTTGCATACCGCCCCAACAGATCCACAGATGATGCAATCGCTATTGCACTCAACACTACCCTTTTCCACCTGGACAAAAGTAACACCTGTGTGAGAATGTTGTTCATTGACTACAGCTCAGCGTTTGACACCATAGTGCCCTCAAAGCTCATCACTAAGCTAAGGACCCTGGGACCAAACACCTCCCTCTGCAACTGGATCCAGGACTTCTTGATAGGCCACCCCCAGGTGGTAAGGGTAGGTAACAACACATCTGCCATGCTGATCCTCAACACGGGGGCCCCTCGGGGGTGCGTGCTTAGTACCCTCCTATACTACCTGTTCACCCATGACTGCATGGCCAAGCACGACTCCAGCACCATCATTAAGTTTGCAGACGACACAACGGTGGTAGGCCTGATCACCGACAACCTCTCCTCAACGTGACCAATAAAAAGGTCTGAGTGTGACAGAGCGCAGCATAACTGATGAATTTATGGACGCTCAACACCTGTTGAATATGGCCGGTGTCAGTAAACATCGGCAAAAAGGCGTAATTAAAATGTTGACAGCAGCACAGTTACAGTCACCAACGCTATGGATAACATGAAAACAGCCTAACCAGCTCTGCTATGGGGAGTAAAATGGTCAGAGTGAGGTGTTCTCTCATTATTGTCTGGATCTGAATTTGCGAACGCCTAGAATGTACTCTGGCCCTCGAGATTGAATTTACGAACACAACGAAGTTATAAAGTTGGGCTTCCCGAGTAGCGCAGTGGTCTAAGGCACTGCATCTCAGTGCTTGAGGTGTCATTACAGACACCACTGGTTTGATTCCAGGCTGTATAACACAACCGGCCGGAGCCCATAGGGTGGCACACAATTGGCCCGGTGTTGTCCAGTGTAGGCCGTCATTGTAAATAAGAATTTGTTCTTAACTGACTGGCTTAGTTAAATAAAAATCTAGCTAGTAATTTGTTATGCTAGCAAGAGGTTGCATAGCAACAGCATCAACTTCCGGTAGACAGGCGTAGCGCTACACTAGTATGCTCAACTGAAAGGATACCGTTCATTTACAGTATACTAATAGTATATAGTATGTTGTATATACTCATTAAGTATGTAGTATACAGTATATTAGTTTGGGTATTCAAACACAGCCATAGACTGTTCTCTATGCTACCACATGGCAAGCGGTACCGGAGCTCCAAATCTAGGTCCAGAAGGCTTCTTAACATTTATATCAAAGGAAGAGGGTCGAGATGTCCTAACTCCCAGTGTCTTAGCACCTGCTCCACATTCCACTGACAGAGGCCTGAAGGACCACACAGAGGAGGGTAGGGTGGATGGTCACCACCGATGCCTGGTTAACGTGGCCCTCCAGACCCTCAGCACCTCTCATCTGCTTTGGTGTCGTGGTTGTTTAGGCTGTTTGATTTGTCCTTTTTGGAGGTAAGCACTCTACTCCACTCTTGCAAGCCTAACCAAGTAACATTTACATTTTAGTAATTTAGCAGACACTTTTATCCAGAGCAACATACAGGAGCAATTAGGGTTACGTGCCTTGCTCAAGACAGATTTTTCATCTAGTCAGCTCGGAGATTCAAACCAGTGACCTTTCAGTTACTGGTCCAACGCTCTTAACTGCTAGGCTACTTGCCGCCCCAAACACACATACACACTCCTCTCTCTCTCACACTCGCACACACACGCACACGCACACGCACACACACACACACACACACACACACACACACACACACACACACACACACACACACACACACACACACACACACACACACACACACACACACACACACACACACACACACACACACACTCACACACACACACACACATTCTTTCTTACTCTCTCTCTCGCTCTATCAGCAGTCAATTCAGGAAGTGATTTGAATGTTTGGCCTTAATAGCTTTTCCAGTTGGGGTGAATTGAGAAGTCATTAAAAATAGATGCCCCCTTTTCAATGATTGAATTGGAATGTCAGTTTACTTCCTCAATTGACTGCATTCAATAAGAAACGAGCATAACCATGATACACACACCACACTCAGACACAGACAAAAACACACACACACACACACACTCTCCCTCTCTCTCACACTCTCTCACACACACAATTTACACAGTTGAAGTCAGAAGTTCACATACACCTTAGCCAAATACATTTAAACTCAGTTTTTCACAATTCCTGACATTTATTCTTAGTAAAAACTTCCCTGTCTTTGGTCAGTTAGGATCACCACTTTATTTAAAGAATGTGAAATGTCAGAATAATAGTACAGAGAAGGATTTATTTCAGCTTTTATTTCTTTCATCACATTCCCAGTGGGTCAGAAGTTTACATACACTCAATTAGTATTTGGTAGCATGGTCTTTAAATTGTTTAACTTCGGTCAAAGGTTTCACGTAGCCTTCAAAAAGCTTCCCACAATAAGTTTGGTGAATTTTGTCCCATTCCTCCTGACAGAGCTGGTGTAACTGAGTCAGGTTAGTAGTCCTCCTTGCTCGCACACGCTTTTTCAGTTCTGCCCACAAATATTCTATGGGATTGAGGTCATGGGGTGAGATGGCCACTCCAATACCTTTACTTTGTTGTCCTTAAGCCATTTTGCCACTTTGGGAGTATGCTTGGGGTCATTGTCCATTTGGAAGACCCAAGCTTTAACTTCCTGACTGATGTCTAGAGATATTGCTTCAACATATCCACATAATTTTGCTTCCTCATGATGCCATCTATTTTGGGAAGTGCACCAGTCCCTCCTGCAGCAAAGCACCCCCACAACATGATGCTGCCACCCCCGCGCTTCACGGTTGGGATGATGTTCTTCAGCTTGCAAGCCTCCCCCTTTTTCCTCCAAACATAACGATGGTCCTTATGGCCAAACAGTTATATTTCTGTTTCATCAGACCAGAGGACATTTCTCCAAAAAGTACGATATTTGTCCCCATGTGCAGTTGAAAACCATAGTCTGGCTTTTTTATGGCGGTTTTGGAGCAGTGGCTTTTTCCTTGCTGAGCGGCCTTTCAGGTTATGTCGATATAGGACTCGTTTTGCTGTGGATATAGATACTTTTGTACCCGTTTCCTCCAGGATCTTCACAAGGTCCTTTGCTGTTGTTCTGGGATTGATTTGCACTTTTCACACCAAAGTACGTTCATCTCTAAGAGTCTCCTTCCTGAGCGGTATGACGGCTGCGTGGTCCCATGGTGTTTATACTTGCATATTATTGTTTGTACAGATGAACATGGTACTTTCAGGCGTTTGGAAATTGCCTCCAAGGATGAACCAGACTTGTGGCGGCCTACAATTTTTTCTGAGGTCGTGGCTGAGTTCTTTTGATTTTCCCATGATGTCAAGCAAAGAGGCATTGAGTTTGAAGGTAGGCCTTAAATACATCCACAGGTACACCTCCAATCGACTCAAATTATGTCAATTAGCCTATCAGAAGCTTCTAAAGCCATGACATAATTTTCTGGAATTTTCCAAGCTGTTTATGGCACAGTCAACTTAGGGTATGCAAACTTATGACCCACTGGAGTTGTGATACAGTGAATTATAAGTGAAATAATCTGTCTGTAAACAATTGTTGGAAAAATTACTTGAGTCGTGCACAAAGAAGATGTCCTAACCGACTTGCCAAAACTATAGTTTGTTAACAAGACATTTATGGAGTGGTTGAAAAATGAGTTTTAATGATTCCAACCTAAGTGTATTTAAACTTCCGACTTCAACTGTATATATACCCAATATATACATATAACTTATACAGTATAAGCCTATACAGCCTGTAAACCTGGTTCCACACCATCCGTTCTCGAGAACAGCCTGTAAATCTGGTTCCACACCATCTGCTCTCGAGAACAGCCTGCAAACCTGGTTCCACACCATCTGCTCTCGAGAACAGCCTGTAAACCTGGTTCCACACCATCTGCTCTCAAGAACAGTCTGTAAACCTGGTTCCACACCATCTGCTCTCGAGAAACAGCCTGTAAACCTGGTTCCACACCATCTGCTCTCGAGAACAGCCTGTAAACCTGGTTCCACACCATCTGCTCTCAAGAACAGCCTGTAAACCTGGTTCCACACCATCTGCTCTCGAGAACAGCCTGTAAACCTGGTTCCACACCATCTGCTCTCGAGAACAGCCTGTAAACCTGGTTCCACACCATCTGCTCTCAAGAACAGCCTGTAAACCTGATTCCACACCATCTGCTCTCGAGAACAACCTGTAAACCTGGTTCCACACCATCTGCTCTCGAGAACAGCCTGTAAACCTGGTTCCACCACCGAGAATAAACCTGGTTCCACACCATCTGCTCTCGAGAACAGCCTGTAAACCTGGTTCCACACCATCTGCTCTCGAGAACAGCCTGTAAACCTGGTTCCACACCATCTGCTATCGAGAACAGCCTATAAACCTGGTTCCACACCATCTACTCTCGAGAACAGCCTGTAAACCTGGTTCCACACCAGCGGCAATTGTTGCCCAATTAAACCCTTAATACTCTAGTGGTTTTCTTCTATTTGTCACACAGAGCAAGACAAGGCTTGGCAGACTTTCAAACCCCATATCGCTCAACAATGAACAAGGCAGGAGCTGTTTTTTGTTGTGATAAAGCATTTATGGAAAGCTTATACATCTGATTGCATGCATGTGTGTTACTTTGTTTGAAGGCACGAGTCATGTTTGTATGCATGAGTGAGTGACTGTATTGTGGATGTGATGTTTATGTGTACACAGACAGTCAGACCTCCATGGAGCACCTGCCAGCTGGTTAGAGAAAGGCCCAGCAGCCCATGCTGCCTCTGCCTAACCCCCACTGTGCTGAGCGCCCTCTGCTTTGCTCTGTTCTACACACACATCTTGGAGACAGCTGGGCCACAGGACGAGAGGCCCATGTATCTACCACACAGACAAGTATGCACGCACACATACACATACATACATGCACACACACACACGCAAACACACACACACGCAAACACACACACACACACACACACACACACACACACACACACACACACACACACACACACACACACACACACAGATGCACAGTCATCGGTTGTAATGTTTGGTGTAAAAATCTATGATAATTCTGTTGTCATAACATACAGGTGTAGGATCTTTGTTTAATATATTATTTGTATTAAAACAACAACACTATACAATACAAAGACAATACGAATGACCGCTCCCATCAGTGGGTGCTCCCGCCCCCACCCACCCTGAGATGCTGGTAGGGTGAAGCCATCCCTGGCCCAAAAGGACTTTCCAAGGGCGGGAAGGACCAAGCCCCACCCGATGCCAGGGCAGGCATGGAAACAAGCGCACCCATAAGTAGCAGGACCAGCAGACACACCACTCACAGCCTGAAACCAAAACACAAAACATACATAACTAAACACAAAACATAGCCCCTGATTGGAAGACCAAAAACATTTATACTGTGTGGGTATGTATTTATTCTAACTCTCATTAATTCCAACCTTCAGACAGCCACATATCAACCTATTTTTCCCAGTCAATTTTCATTCTACCATGGTGTCTCACTAAGGACTTCCCATCTGCAACATCTCTGACGAAATTGCCCCAAAAATGTACATTGTAGACAAGAGCACAATGATATTTCCTATTGACTGACTGTAGGTGGTCCTTCAAATCCTCCAACAATACAGTTTGCTGTATATTATGACATATCAACGTGCCTTAGGCATGCTGCAAGGAGGCATGAGGACTGCAGATGTGGCCAGGGCAATAAATTGCCATGTCTGTACTGCGAGACGCCTAAGACAGCACTACAGGGAGACAGGATGGACAGTTGATCGTCCTCGCAGTGGCAACACCTGCACAGGATCAGTACATCCGAACATCACACCTGCGGGACAGGTACAGGATGGCAACAACAACTGCCTGAGTTACACCAGGAACACACAATCTCTCCATCAGTGCACAGACTGTCCACAATAAGCTGAGAGAGGCTGGACTGAGGGCTTGTAGGCCTGTTGTAAGGCAGGTCCTCAGCAAACATCACCGGCAACAACGTTGCCTATGGGCACAAACCCACCTTCGCTGGACCAGACGGGACTGGCAGAAACATGCTCTTCACTAACGAGTCGTGGTTTTGTCTCACCAGGGGTGATGGTCGAATTCGCGTTTATCATCGAAGGAATGAGCGCTACACCGAGGCCTGTACTCTGGAGTGGGATCGATTTGGAGGTGGAGGGCCCGTCATGGTCTGGGGTGGTGTGTTACAGCATCATCGGACTGTGCTTGTTGTCATTGCAGGCAATCTCAACGCTGTGCATTACAGGGAAGACATCCTCCTCCCTCATGTGGTACCCTTCCTGCAGGCTCACCCTAACATGGCCCTCCAGCATGATAATGCCACCAGCCATACTGCTCGTTCTGTGTGTGATTTCCTGCAAGACAGGAATGTCAGTGCTCTGCCATGGCCAACGAAGAGCCCGGATCTCAATCCCATTGAGCACGTCTGGAACCTGTTGGATCGGAGGGGAGGGCTAGGGCCATTCCCCCCAGAATGGTCCGGGAACTTGCAAGTGCTTTGGTGGAAGAGTGGGGTAACATCTCACAGCAAGAACTGGCAAATCTGGTGCAGTCCATGAGGAGGAGATGCACTGCAGTACTTAATGCAGCTGGTGGCCACACCAGATACTGACTGTTAATTTTGATTTTGACCCCCCCTTTCTTTATTGGCACATTGTTCCAGTTCTGTTAGTCACATGTCTTTGGAATTTGTTCAGTTGATGTCTCAGTTGTTGAATCTTGTTATGTTCATACAAATATTTGCACATGTTAAGTTTTCCTAAAATAAACGCAGTTGACAGTGAGAGGACATTTATTTTTGTTTTTTGCTGAGTTTATATAACCCAAAAATATACGGGTGATTGGAAATGATACAAATAATTACATTGATGGAAGCTACAATCTATCAGCAATGTTAAAGCTGATCTACCCCTTATATAAATGAGAAAAAAAGAAAAAACAACGACAGTGTCACGCCCTGGCCATAGAGAGCATTTTATTCTCTATTTTGGTTAGGCCAGGTGGAACTAGGGTGGGCATTCTAGTTGCTTTATTTCTATGTTTTCTGTTTCTATGTTTTGAACTGGGTATGGTTCTCAATCAGGGACAGCTGTCTTTCGTTGTCTCTGATTGGGAATCAAACAGACCCACCACAAACAGACCAAGAGGCGTGGCCGGGAGGAGCAGTGTTTTCTGGAGGAATGGACATGGGAGGAGATCTTGGAAGGCAAGGGACCCTGGGCAAAGGCTGGAGAGTATCGGCGTCCAAGGGACGAGATAGAGGCAGCGAAAGCAGAGCAGCGGCAGTACGAGGAGTTGACACAGCGGAGCAGGCACGAGAGGCAGAACCCCCCCCCCCCAAAAAATGGGGGGGGGGCACACGAGGAGATTGGCTGAGTCAGGTTGAAGACCTGAGCCAACTCCCCGTGCTTACCGTAAGGAGCGGGGTACTGGTCAGGCACCGTGTTATGCAGTGGAGCGCACGGTGTCTCCAGTGCGCGTTCACAGTCCGGGGTGCTACTTTCCAGGTCCCCGCATTGGACAGGCTAGAGTGGGCATCCAGCCAGGACGGATGGTGCTGGCTCAGCGCGCCTGGCCTCCAGTGCGTCTCTGTCGGCCCAGGATATCCTGCGCCGGCTCTACGCACTGTGTCTTCGGTGCATCTGCACAGCCCAGTGCGTCCTGTGCCAGCGCCCCACATTTGCAGGGCGAAGGTTACCATCCAGCCAGGACGGGTTGTGCAGGCTCTACGCTCGAGACCTCCACTGCGCCTCCATGACCCAGTGTATCCGGTGCCTACTCCAAGAACCAAGCCTCCAGTATGTCTCCCCTGCCTGGTGAGTCCTGTGCCTGCTCCCAGAACCAGGCCTCCTGTATGTCTCCCCAGCCTGGTGAGTCCTGTGCCTGCTCCCAGAACCAGGCCTCCTGTGTGTCTCCCCAGCCTGATGAGTCCTGTGCCTGCTCCCAGAACCAGGCCTCCTGTATGTCTCCCCAGCCTGGTGAGTCCTGTGCCTGCTCCCAGAACCAGGCCTCCTGTATGTCTCCCCAGCCTGGTGAGTCCTGTGCCTGCTCCCAGAACCAGGCCTCCTGTATTTCTCCCCAGCCTGGTGAGTCCTGTGCCTGCTCCCAGAACCAGGCCTCCTGTATGTCTCCCCAGCCTGGTGAGTCCTGTGCCTGCTCCCAGAACCAGGCCTCCTGTATGTCTCCCCAGCCTGGTGAGTCCTGTGCCTGCCCCCAGAACCAGGCCTCCTGTATTTCTCCCCAGCCTGTTGAGTCCTGTGCCTGCTCCCAGAACCAGGCCTCCTGTATGTCTCCCCAGCCTGGTGAGTCCTGTGCCTGCTCCCAGAACCGGGCCTCCTGTATGTCTCCCCAGCCTGGTGAGTCCTGTGCCTGCTCCCAGAACCAGGCCTCCTGTATGTCTCCCCAGCCTGGTGAGTCCTGTGCCTGCTCCCAGAACCAGGCCTCCTGTATGTCTCCCCAGCCTGGTGAGTCCTGTACCTGCTCCCAGAACCAGGCCTCCTGTATGTCTCCCCAGCCTGGTGAGTCCTGTGCCTGCCCCAGAACCAGGCCTCCTGTATTTCTCCCCAGCCTGTTGAGTCCTGTGCCTGCTCCCAGAACCAGGCCTCCTGTATGTCTCCCCAGCCTGGTGAGTCCTGTGCCTGCTCCCAGAACCAGGCCTCCTGTATGTCTCCCCAGCCTGGTAAGCCCTATGGCAGCTCCACACACCAGGCTGCCTATATTCGTCTCCTCACTCCAGTGATGATCCATGGCCCGAAGCCTCCAGTGATGATCCATGGCACGAAGCCTCCTGTGATGATCCATGGCACGAAGCCTCCGGTGATGATCCATGGCACGAAGCCTCCGGTGATGATCCATGGCACGAAGCCCCCAGTGATGATCCATGGCACGAAGCCTCCAGTGATGATCCATGGCCCGGAGCCTGCAGTTAGGATCAATGGCACAAAGCCTCCAGTATTGATCCGCAGTCCGGGGCCTCCAGCAACGGTCTCCAGTCCGGGGCCTGCAGCTAGGGTCCCCAGTCCGGGGCCTGCAGCGACGAGGGTCCCCAGTCCGGGGCCTGCGACGAGGGTCCCCAGTCCGGGGCCTGCGGAGAAGGTCCCCAGTCCGGGGCCTGCGGAGAAGGTCCCCAGTCCAAGGGCGGCGACGAGGTTCCCCGCACCAGAGGAGCCACCAAAGTGGGGTGAGCCAGAGGTGGAGCGGGGTTTGCGTCCCGCACCGGAGCCGCCTCCGAAGTAGATGCCCACCCGGACTCTCCCCCATAGAGTCAGATTTTGCGGCCTGGAGTCCGCACCTTTTGGGGGGGGGGGGAGTACTGTCACGCCCTGGCATTTATTCTCTATTTTGGTTAGGCCAGGGTGTGACTAGGGTGGGCATTCTAGTTGCTTTATTTCTATGTTTTCTGTTTCTATGTTTTGGCCGGGTATGGTTCTCAATCAGGGACAGCTGTCTATCGTTTTTTCTGATTGGGAATACGTAGCTAGCCTGTTTTTCCACCTTAGTTGTGGGTAGTTGACTTTGTTAGTGGTCTGTATATCCCTAGTAAGCTTCACGTTAGTTTTGTTGTTTCTTGTTTTTGTTGGCGACATTCAAAATGAAAAGAAATGTACGCTCCCCACGCTGCACCTTGGTCCGGTCATTTTCCTGACGACGTTCGTGACAGAGAGATGCTCTTTTGATTCTGTTTCCGCATGGCATAGTCTGCACAGGGCTGACTGTTCAATACTGTATAATGAACATTATTTTTGTGGTGAGAATTTTATTCAATAGCTTAAATTGAGTAGAATTAATTTATATGTCAATTTTTGCTTTGTATATCAGTTCATAAACCCGATTCCATGATATTGAGACATCTGTTCCAACTATCTTGAATTGTATGAGGCATTGTTTATAACTCTCTTGACCATAAGTGAAACTGATACATTTGACGATTTCTATTGGTAATTTTAAGCCATTTATGATTTTTAATAGGTGGCAGACAAAATAATTCATTCATTTCTCTTTTGAGTAATTGCCTCTTCCATTTTTGTGGCAGAGCTGCAATGAGTTAGTTATAATTTTGCGTTGAGCACACATCTCCATGCACTATGATGAATTGCACACGTGACATAATACTACCGTCGTTGTTTACAATGTCATTCATAAACATTATACCTTCCTATATTCTTTCCATGAAAATGTGTTTATCATCTATCATTACATTGGAGTTTAGCCTTATTATTTACTGTAATGTGTTCTGCCTCTTCTGTAGGATAACATTGGAATTGTAGCCAACTCTGGATGGCTTCATTTGAAAATAATGATACTTTAAACAGGGTTTCATTGTCAATCCACTGGAAATTGATCATTTTATTCTGTATAATAGTAAAGAGCCTTAATTGTATTTAATTTGATGACCCTGATGAAGTATAACTTTTCTGCTATGCAGTACATTTAACATTTGTAGTGTATTTGAGGTTAAAAAAGGCTTCTGAAGTTTGTCATTTCCACTTTGAAATTTCAGAGTTGATTTTCTCTTACAAAAAATGTATCATCCCTGAGAAATATTTTCATTAACTATAATCCACATAATTCGCATTTCCTGTTGCTGCAGGATTCTTTTCCTGCTGTAGCAAACGGGCTCAAATTAAGATCCTACATCTGTACTCTCTGCTGCTATTATGCATTGTTCAGTCAAACTTTAGAAATATTCAGTCAAACCTAAGAATAGCATGAGAAGCTATCATGACATCACATGCTGCTAATGCTATGGTTGGCTAAATGTGCTTTTGGCATCGTTGAGCAAGAGCTTTGACAGGATGTCCAAGACGCTTCAAGAATCAGACAGAGGTCGTACAGTACATGCTGCCACACTGCCTGAAAATAGAGTAGATATATAGAGTCCTTTCTTTCATGCGTGGGCCTCACTCTCCCTTGGACTATTAATAAGAGCACAGCTGAACACAGCTGGCCAATGGCTCTCTGCATAATGCATTGTTGATCAGCCAGCCCTAGAGCAGCCCAGAGGCCCTTAGTGACGTTAGCTGTGGAGGGTTATAGCTCCTGGCTGAGGAGCAGAGAGGAGAGGAGGCGAGAGAAGAGGAGGGGAGGGAGAAGAGCGGAGGATAGCACCCTACATACCACTGCTGGCTTGCCTCTGAAGCTAAATCGGGTTGGTCCTGGTCGGTCCCTGGATGGGAGACCAGATGCTGCTGAAAGTGGTGTTGGAGGTCTCCGTAGGAGGCACTCTTTCCCCTAGTCCAATTATTTTTGTGGAAATTCCCGATGTCAGTGATTGGGGACATTGCCCTATGTAGGATGCTGTCTTTCGGATGGGATGTTAAACGGGTGTCCTGACTCTCTGTGGGCACTAAAGATCCTATGGCCTTGTGTCCTGGCTAAATTTGGAATCTGGCCCTCATACCATCATGGCCACTTAATAATCCCCAGTTTCCAATTAGCTCATTCATCCCCCTCTCTCCCCTGTAACTAATCCCCAGGTCGTTGCTGTAAACGAGAATGTGTTCTCAGTCAACTTAACTGGTAAAAGAAGAGAAGAGAGGAGAGGAGAAGAGATCCCTGGCTTGAGGAGTGGCCTGGGGCCTTGAGGCACACAACACCAGCCAACGATGAACAGAGCCAGGTGTTGTGTCGTAAAAGGACAGAGAGACAAAGCAACAGGCAAATGAGAGCAGAAATGCAACAACATCTGGTGGTGATGACTTTGTGTTAATCAGTTCAGAGGACATCTCATTGGCTATATCTGGTTATCTCTTCTGCAGATAGGCACTACTCCATGGTGTTATGGGTGTCCTTGCAGGTTGTACTATGGTGAACCAGAATACTAATGACTCAACATCAAACTGTATGACGGCCAAAATGCTCTGTCATACAAAGCCTCATGCTGGCTTGCTCATAAATATAGAAATGTTTTGTTTTGGCCTTTATGTACTTACTAAAAAACAAACCCAGGGGGATTTTGGAACCCAAAAGATATGGCAAAGCACATGCAGTGATTTATGAGCATTACTCTCATTGACCAATGCTGAAAACCAACTCAACAGAATACACATAAACCTACTTTCATCTGACTTTTAATTACTGGAACATTTGGGGCTTCCCAGCTATGTCGCAAGCCAGCTGCGAACCAGTACAAATCCTTTTACCCAGTATGGCTACAATAGGCACTTCAACTGTCCCATATTGCTATACAGGCTTCCTGTTCATTATTTGGGTTTACAACCAGAAATTATAGGTAGTCCTAACCCCTGTAACAGTGCCTTCCTCTCTTTACATAGGCAGCGTTCAGTGTCAACCTCCGGGCTTCCCTGGAGACATCAGTTGACCTCCGTCCACCATATGAGTTCAAGTTCCCAAGTGATTTGATTTGAAGTGGGACAAAGACAAAGAGACTAGTTTTCACATTAGACTGCACGCCTCCTGCTATGTCATTTCTCAGAAAGACTTGTCAGTTCCCACTGCTATCCTCCAAATGGTTCTTTGACTACCAGATGTGAGCTGCATTACCAGAAAAGAGAGGCACCTGGGACATGTGGGTACAGTGGTCAGGGTAACGTGGCATTCCTCATGGGGACAGTCTGCTCTCTCTGTCAGGTTTACTCAGGTTTCTTGTCTGGATTGATGGTCCATCAGTAGGAGTCAGTATCACATGTAGTTTGCATAGTCCTGCATACTGTACAGTACATAACACCTGTTGGCATATGATATCTGTTTAAGTGTGAACGATCTTTATGTTTGTTCAGCACTTGTTCAGCACACGCACTCGCACGCACACTCGCACACACGCACACACACACACACACACACACACACACACACACACACACACACACACACACACACACACACACACACACACACACACACACACACACACACACACACACACACACACACACACACACACACACACACAGTGAAACTCGCAGCTGCAGATCAGGTCCACATGTGTAGCTGTCACTGCTGTCATTGTTTTGCTCAATGTTTCCATCCGTCCTTGGAACGGCCCCCCCCCCCTCCTATCTTTTGTCCTTACAGTGCGGAACAGCCTCCAGTGTGAAGCAGGTGCTAGGATTAGTCATCCCATCTCCTGGCTCTGCATGGACATAGTCATTACAACAATTTTAAAGGATTTGCCTCAGCACTCTCACAATCTACCTTACATTATGTCCTCTCCTCTGTTGAATTCAGGACATTTTTGGGACATTACACATTTCCCCCTCAGTCACCTGTGATGAAGCAATGCTCTTTAGCTCAGGTCTCTCTCCAGTCATTAAACCTGTGGTTGGCTGTTGTAATGTCCCTAACAGGCCGAGAAGGAGAACTTTGGTTTGTTAAAGAGGGAACTTGGTGGAACTAGGGAGAAGAAGCCCTCAGTAAAAGTGACAGGCTGGTGTCAGTTACAGGCAGTAATTAACACAGGCAGTGTGGTTGTAAAGCCAGCGACGGGGTGTGTGAAGAGGCCTCATTATGGGCTGTTAAGAGGGCTGTAAAACAAGCACGTTGTGCCTGAAAGTGGCTCCCTCCCTGACTAACTAGCTGCTCCCTGCTAAAAAGGGTGGATGGGAAAGTGATGAGAGGAGGGAGAGCTTTCACTTTAACTGTGTCACACACTCTTAGAATTAAGGGTGACTCGGGGAACCCTGGAGATTCTGAAGGAACCCTGGAGTTCCTCAAGGAAGCATAGCAGTCAAGGAGTTTATATTTGCACTTTTGGTTCGTTGAGAGTTCTTGGAGGAATGTTTTTGGAGGAACCATTAATGTTTCAATGTAGCAAAGGGTTCCTGGAGAAACCTCTTTACTGTCGCGTGCAGAGCACTTTGAATTTATTTTGCTGTTGGATTTGTTTTACTGCCAGACACAGAAGATGAGTTTTTCTGCGATGGATTTATGGGATAGTTAGCAACTTTGACCCATTCCTACATGAGTACTGTTTAAATAGCAATGTTGAATAATACAACAATGTCTGTCAAGCCAAGATATGACTGTAGCCTTTTGTGATAGTAATTTCATTTGTTTCTGATTATTAGGTGTAGTCAGCTAGTTACAGCATCTTCAACCTAGCCTACACTCTTAAAAATGCTGGGTTGTTGGGATGACCCAACAGGTTGCAGGCATTGTGTCACTTAGTTGGGTTGTTGTTTTAAACCCTGTGAGACCCAACGTTGTAAAAATGCAAGCTGAAGAATCATGCCAAGCACTACATCCCCTTTAACCCAGATGTATCTCTTAGTAGTATTTATTATGTGTTGGTATGATTATTGAGGAGTCAGTAGCTTCTAAAACATTTTTAAAAACTGTCCACTTGTCTGAGACCACATTGGTCCACTACACAGGCATATGTTGTAAGCCATCCATGCAAGTACATAACTTGAAATATTATGTTGAAATGAATTGAGAAATAAACATTCAATTCAAGGCAAGCAGCTTGGTGAGAAGGCAACAACTATTAGAAAATGGAAGAAGTTCAAGATGACAGTCAATCACCCTTGGTCTGGGGCTCCATGCAAGATCTCACCCCGTGGGGCCATCAATGATCATGGAGAAGGTGAGGGATCAGCCCAGAACTACATGGCAGGACCTGGTCAATGACCTGAAGAGAGCTGGGGCCACAGTCTCAAAGAAAACCATTTGTAACACACTAAGCCGTCATGGATTAAAATCCGGCAGCGCACGCAAGGTCGCAAGGTCCCCCATCTGAAGTTTGCCAATGACCATCTGGATGATCCAGATGAGGAATGGGAGAAGTGGTCTGATGTGGTCTGATGAGACAAAAATAGAGCTTTTTGGTCTAAACTCCACTCGCCCTGTTTGGAGGAAGAAGAACGATGAGTACAAACCCTAGAACACCATCCCAACCGTGAAGCATGGAGGTGGAAACATCACTCTTTGGGGATGCTTTTCTGCAAAAGGGGACAGGACGACTGCACTGTATTGAGGGGAGGATGGATGGGGCCATGTATTGCGAGATCTTGGCCAACAACCTCCTTCCCTCAGAAAGAGCATTGAAGATGTGTCGTGGCTGGGTCTTCCAGCATGACAACGACCCAGAAAACACACAGCCAGGGCAACTAAGGAGTGGCTCCGTAAGAAGCATCTCAAGGTACTGGAGTGGCCTAGCCAGTCTCCAGACCTTTTATTTATTTATTTCACCTTTATTTAACCAGGTAGGCAAGTTGAGAACAAGTTCTCATTTACAATTGCGACCTGGCCAAGATAAAGCAAAGCAGTTCGACACATACAACGACACAGAGTTACACATGGAGTAAAACAAACATACAGTCAATAATACAGTATAAACAAGTCTATATACGATGTGAGCAAATGAGGTGAGATAAGGGAGGTAAAGGCAAAAAAGGCCATGGTGGCAAAGTAAATACAATATAGCAAGTAAAACACTGGAATGGTAGATTTGCAATGGAAGAATGTGCAAAGTAGAAATAAAAATAATGGGGTGCAAAGGAGCAAAATAAATAAATAAATTAAATACAGTAGGGAAAGAGGTAGTTGTTTGGGCTAAAATATAGGTGGGCTATGTACAGGTGCAGTAATCTGTGAGATCTCTGACAGTTGGTGCTTAAAGCTAGTGAGGGAGATAAGTGTTTCCAGTTTCAGTGCTTTTTGTAGTTCGTTCCAGTCATTGGCAGCAGAGAACTGGAAGGAGAGGCGGCCAAAGAAAGAATTGGTTTTGGGGGTGACTAGAGAGATATTCCTGCTGGAGCGTGTGCTACAAGTGGGAGATGCTATGGTGACCAGCGAGCTGAGATAAGGGGGGACTTTACCTAGCAGGGTCCTGAACCCAATAGAAAATCTTTGGAGGGAGCTGAAAGTCCGTATTGCCCAGCGACAGCCCCGAAACCTGAAGGATCTGGAGAAGGTCTCTATGGAGGAGTGGGCCAAAATCCCTGCTGCAGTGTATGCGAACCTGGTCAAGAACTTCAGGAAACGTATGATCTCTGTAATTGCAAACAAAGGTTTCTGTACCAAATATTAAGTTCTGCTTTTCTGATGTATCAAATACTTATGTCATGCAATAAAATGCAAATTAATTACTTAAAAATCATTCAATGTGATTTTCTGGATTTTTGTTTTAGATTCCGTCTCTCACAGTTGAAGTGTACCTATGATAAAAAGTACAGACCTCTACATACTTTGTAAATAGGAAAACCTGTAAAATCGGCAGTGTATCAAATACTTGTTCTCCCCACTGTATATACCATTATGTAATATTTCTCTTCACATGTAAATGTTTTTTATCCATTTTTGATGTGATTTTAATCAAATTTATTCTTTTTTTACCACACATTTTTCCTACCATTAGCTAGGTTTCCATCCAAATGGCTCCAGAATTTCATGTGAATATTCTTGAATCTGCATAAAGAAAGTATGGGCATTTCCCCACCAGTGGTGTGTTTCCACCAAATGGATTTGTTGTTGATAAAAATCAGTGTGTGATGATGTAATGCGCACAAAATGGACTTTTCCGCTTAAGTTTTCATGTTCCGAAAAAATATCTAAAGTTCAATATGTTTTAATTTCATTTTCAACTCTGCCAATAGTTTTGTAACAACAACTGTTGCGTTAAATAGCAAATGTGCCTCCTCTGGTCTAGGCTAGTCTACATGATGAGATTATTATAGATAAAAGCGAGAATATTTTTATTTGTCAAACGCAGTCAAGCATCGATCATCATGTCACCAGAATAAGACCCTAGATATTTATTGGAAAGGAGCAACACCGTGCACTTTCACCACCTTGTGAAGTAACTTATTTAATCTGTAGCCTAATAAACGGCATAGTTTGTGGTAGTGAGTGGCAGTGGGAAGACCACACACCATATCATCGCTTGAGTCCAAGTGTACTTCAATTTGACAGTTATTATATCAATACTTGCGCATTAAGGTGTTTCCACCGTTATCACTATATCATATAATCTATGTGTAACTTTAATCTTATTGATATTATATTATAATATGTAATATGCATAAATATTAAAGGAAAATCTAAATTTTCAATGATGAACAGGAATTACATTTACTCTCACGGGTGGCCAAAAATAACCATCTGAAAGCCACGCCTCCAATAAGCCACACCTCCAATCTTCTGATAGGCTTCCACCGCTACAATGTATTATCAAGAAAAGGTAAAGCATTTAAATATGTAGTCAGTCATATCATAAGCCAGAAGATGAATTACTTACTAACAACAGCTGCAAATCCCAATAAAGGACATTACGTTTTGAATTTCACTTTCCTTACTTTGTAAAACAGCACTATCTTGAATCTAGCAAATAACTTTTGTGGGTCAAAATACAGTATTTATTTAATTTCATAGCACAAATGTTTGTTTCTCACACTGTCTTTAGCCACCGAGAGAGTAGGCTTTCCCAGGCAAGTGCAGGGGGGTTGCCTAGCAACACCTCGGAGGGAGACAGCGTCTGCAGAGCGCAACAAATGCACATGTTTGTGAATCTGTTCGGACCGAACAGCTAGTGTGACAGCTAAAATGTTTTTGAAGATTTGTGAAGATTTAAGCTAATAGAGAGAAGTATTTGACAAAATAACTACATAATGCCATTCACTAATCATAAACTATTTGCATATAATAGAAAAATCTTACGTACTTAACCTTTAACCCCTCCCAACACAAAAAGGTTTACGTAGAGGTTCCACAAAGAACCTTTTCAGACCTGAAAATGTTCCCCGACAGTGGCAATCTTTTAAACCCCAAAAGGCTCTTCGATGCTCTTTTACTTCTAAGAGTTCAAATTCTGGTGACTGTGACTCAATGATACACGCTCAACAAAAACATATGAATAACAAACTATAATCGCAGGGATTTCACTTCACTGGTCTGCTACTGCCACTGGCTGACATGAACTCTACATAATCCCCCTCCATGCTGTGGCTATGACTGTAATAAAGCTGCATGTGATGTGAGAGGCCTGGCCAAATGTCTTCTTGCTTTTCATTCTCCTCTGCTCAGTGCAGCCAAGATAAATGACATGGATCTGGGGAATGGTCTCTGTGGAGCAAATCCATCCTAATGTATGGCTGATGATTGTTGCCGTTGGGTAAGACTATCCGGGCCTGTTTGGGGTTGTGCAAACAGGCTGCATGAGTTATTTATCTGGCCTTTTATCTTAGAATGATATGCTGTGGGGATGTATACATGCATGTATGTAAAAGAAAATCTGAATTTATGTGAACAGTCTATGTACTGTTTGTAGCTCACACACAGAGTATACATGAACGTTTGTGTTTTACTGGCTGTTCATTGCTGTCACTGTTAATGTTCATGTAGGTGGCTTAATCCATCAATATTTGAATGATTAATTAGTTAAATAATCAATAATTAATCAATTAATTTAAAAATACATTTCTATAGTTATCAGGGGTGCAGCTGGGAACACTTGAAAATCAATCAAGTTTAACACTTCAATTTTCCCTTTAAAAAAACACTTATTTGTCTATATTCCTGCTTCTCTGGACCCAATGCAGAGCTTTCAACAGATGGCAAAGCCTCCACAACAAAATGGAAACAGACAAGGGGTGAAAGAGAAAGATGAGAAGGAAAGAGGGAAAGAATGAATGTGAGTGAAAGAGATAGAAAGCCTGAGGGAGTGAAAGAAGGAAGAGACAGAGAAAGAGAGACCCAGCTCCTTCCTTTTTGTGTTTGTTTCTGTCTCTGGACTCCTTCTCTCTCAGATGTTGAGAACTCCTTCAAATGCTAATGGACGTTTTTCTTACTCCGAGCAGCTCTTAGCATGACAATGCTGGGAAAGTTGTGGACCTAAACTACCCTCATTGTGCTGTGGAGTGAAAGCATTCCCGAGGCCCTTGGAGGATGCTGGGGGCCTCTGCCGGTCCTTTACAATACAGCAAATGAGCCTGGAGAGCCAGTAGCCAAGACACAGCAGAGAGGGAAAGGCCTGCTAGTGCCTGCCGGACCACAGGCCTTACTATTGCAGAAAAGGTGTGCAGGCTGAAGCATAGCCATCTGGTGCCAATGACAAAAATGTCCTTTATTTATCCAAGCCACTCACTACAAGTCCACCAGTAGGTCTATTTATGTAGAATTCCCCATTAACCTACATCTTCCACAGCCATAGAAGAAGAGATAAGAAAAGGGGTGGGGGGTGCGGGGGTGAGGAGACTAATTCTTTCTTGATGGGACTCTATGGATGTGTTAGGTGTTTGTGTGTTTCCTGTTGCTTAAGGTAAATACCTCCTAACTGACCTGTCAATGTCCCAGTAATACCTCTTCCAAGTACCTCTTCCCCTTACCTCTGTACATTTCAACAGGCTGTCTAGGAGATATGATCTTCTCTCTATGTTTAACTCTATAGTCTTCACCCCCCTCCATGAGTGTCATTAATTGTGTGCAAAGATGGTGACTTGGTACCACAACATTTTAAACGTTGACACGGTGTGAAGGTTTTGTGTAAGGGTATTTGGGCATTGTTCAGTGTGGATGTACAAGGGTTTTATGTGAGCGCTTGTGTGTGAAGTGGCTATGGTGAGTCAGTGAGGTGCATTAAAACACAGATAACCGTTACAGGGCCTGGGGAGAGGCCTCATCACGATCCTTCCGTTATGACCCAGCTGTGGGGCTCTAAAGAGATTAGACCCAAGGAGAGAGGGAGGGGAATGAGAGGGAGGGAGGGAGTCACCAAGGCCAGCTCCCAGCCCCCACATGACCCCACGGAGGAACCCACACCTGGCCCAGAGGACCTCATCCTCTCCCACAGGAACATCAGCAATCATTATCTGACAGCTGGTGGGACAAGTCATATATTTGGGATTATAAGACCTTACATCATATTATTCTGGACAAAGTGTTGTTTATTGTCCTTTACATAATTAATTGTCTAATATTTGATTTTGATGAGTATGCATGATGACCATAATATTCAGTCATGAGGTTGAGTACTGTAGCTAGTTGACACAGGCTGACAGCTTTGTTTGGTTGCCTCAGTGGCATCAGCTCCCTCACCGCAGCACCACACAGAACTGTGGGTGATATGAGGCATGTGCCATGTGAGTGAGTAAACAGGGAAGCCCATGGGAAATGTGTGGGCCGGATGTGTCAAGGAGGCTGGGCAGAGCTTGTGCTGGGCTGAGCTGGGTTTGGGCTGTCTGTGGCACATCAGAGAGGCTGGGCAGAGCTTGTGCTGGGCTGAGCTGTGTTTGGGCTGTCTGTGGCACATCAGAGAGGCTGGGCAGAGCTTGTGCTGGGCTGAGCTGGGTTTGGGCTGTCTGTGGCACATCAGAGAGGCTGGGCAGAGCTTGTGCTGGGCTGAGCTGGGTTTGGGCTGTCTGTGGCACATCAGAGAGGCTGGGCAGAGCTTGTGCTGGGCTGAGCTGGGTTTGGGCTGTCTGTGGCACATCAGAGAGGCTGGGCAGAGCTTGTGCTGGGCTGAGCTGGGTTTGGGCTGTCTGTGGCACATCAGAGAGGCTGGGCTGAGCTGGGTTTGGGCTGTCTTGTGCTGGGCTGAGCTGGGTTTGGGCTGTCTGTGGCACATCAGAGAGGCTGGGCAGAGCTTGTGCTGGGCTGAGCTGGGTTTGGGCTGTCTGTGGCACATCAGAGAGGCTGGGCAGAGCTTGTGCTGGGCTGAGCTGGGTTTGGGCTGTCTGTGGCACATCAGAGAGGCTGGGCAGAGCTTGTGCTGGGCTGAGCTGGGTTTGGGCTGTCTGTGGCACATCAGAGAGGCTGGGCAGAGCTTGTGCTGGGCTGAGCTGGGTTTGGGCTGTCTGTGGCACATCAGAGAGGCTGGGCAGAGCTTGTGCTGGGCTGAGCTGGGTTTGGGCTGTCTGTGGCACATCAGAGAGGCTGGGCAGAGCTTGTGCTGGGCTGAGCTGGGTTTGGGCTGTCTGTGGCACATCAGAGAGCCACGCAAACACAACGGTGGCGACACAATGCCGGGCCTGAGTGCCAACCAACTTTAACGAGAGGCGCTGGGTAATGACCCACAGCTGGACTGAAGGAAGGGGAGGGGAGGGGCAGCAACCACGGGGGTTGCAGAAGCTGCTGTTGGGGGTTGTAGAGACCATCCCCTGGGGACAGGGCCACCCTGAGTCGGAGGGGAGCTTCTCCTTGCCCTGCCGCTGGCCCGTGCCCCCTGTGTCCCACCCCAGACTGACTGGAGCCGGGCAGCCGGCCCGCACTTCCTCCCGTTGTGTGTGACATCCTGCCGCGCCCTGCTGATTAGGCCTTCAAGAGCCCTCTTCCTGGAGACCGGAGTCCACTTCCTGTGGGCAGCTGCCACCGCAGCCAGCGCTGGGGAGCTCAAATATATTCCCTTTCTTTGTCAGTTGTTTTTATCCTCTTCTTTTTCCAACCTCTCATTCTTATTTATACCTCCACTCCATTGCAAATTACATGGCTAGTTCTTTTCTTCTTACTCGGGCTGGTTAAAAAAAGTATGCCTTCTAGAACAGCTATGGGAAACAAACAAAAGCAATGCCGGAATTAGATGTTTATGTTTTATGAAACTGTGTAGTGCCATTAAAAGGTCATTTGTCACATAACTCAACGAAAAGCCCTATTTAAAGGAGCAGGTTCTCAGACAACAGTGTACTGAATTTATTTTGCCCAGGGTGATGTCTTGAGAGTAAAGCAACAGTATCCTCTTCTGTACGGAGGAGTTGTTGCACTAATTCATGGAGTTAGGTCAGGTTAGGATGACTGGTAGTAATCTACCTGTATACAGTATCTACAGGTAACTGCCAGAATAAACCAAACACCAAAATAAAGTGTCGTAGCCCTTTCCTGCAGTCAATGACCAAAAGCACCCTCTTAGGGTTCATGGGTGGAATACTAATATTTTTTATAATTTTATAATTAATAATCTGTAAAAAAAGAGGTGTTTCTATGTCAAAAAGTGTTGTTATATTTCAGTCTTTTGTGATGTATATAACGTTTCATATTGGGGTGGAAAATAAGCATTTCAACTCTATATCTGACATGGTAACGGTGTCTTCTTTTTTAAAGCCCATAACCATGTGTGTGAGGTGAATACCTTTGTTTCAAAGTAGATTTGTTTAAGACTACCAAGAAACACTCCGTGTGACCCGGTTTCAGCCCACTGCAGTAAAAGGTGAATAGGGAGACCCCTCTTTTAAAGTCAAATGTCTTTTTATACATGTTAAATGCTTAATTAACTCAGGAACCACACCTGTGTGGAAGCACCTGCTTTCAATATACTCTGTATCCCTCATTTACTCAAGTGTCTTGCCATTTACCTGTATCTAAACATGATAGATAGCTAGGAGCTCACTGGAAAGGAAGAGAAGCATGGTATTCGGTGTTGGTTCTTGCATGTCTCCCAGGGGGGGTTAGGGAGCTTACCTAAAGGACACTGCTCTTCTGCCCGCACACTAATGAGATCCAAGCAGACAGACAGGCAGACAGACAGCAGGGTAGGGGAGAGAGACAGACAGGCAGACAGAAAGCAATGTCAGGGTGGAGAGACAGACAGGCAGACAGACAGCACTGTCAGTGTGGAGAGACAGACAGGCAGACAGACAGCAGGGTAAGAGTGGAGAGAACAGACAGGCAGACAGACAGCAGGGTCAGAGTGGAGAGACAGACAGACAGACAGACAGCAGGGTAGGGTGGAGAGACAGACATGCAGACAGAAAGCAAGGTCAGTGTGGAGAGACAGACAGGCAGACAGACAGCAGGGTCAGTGTGGAGAGACAGATAGGCAGACAGACAGCAGGGTCAGGGTGGAGAGACAGACAGGCAGACAGACAGCAGGGTGGAGAGACAGACAGGCAGACAGACAGCAGGGTCGGTGTGGAGAGACAGACAGGCAGACAGACAGCAGGGTCAGTGTGGAGAGACAGACAGGCAGGCAGACAGACAGCATGGTCAGTGTGGAGAGACAGACATGCAGACAGACAGCAGGGTCAGGGTGGAGAGACAGTTAGACAGGCAAACAGACAGCAAGGTCGGTGTGGAGAGACAGACAGACAGGTAGACAGACAGCAGGGTCAGGGTGGAGAGACAGGCAGACAGACAGCAAGGTCGGTGTGGAGAGACAGACAGACAGGCAGACATGCAGACAGACAGCAGGGTCAGGGTGGAGAGACAGACAGACAGGCAGACAGACAGCAGGGTCAGGGTGGAGAGACAGACAGACAGGCAGACAGACAGCAGGGTCAGGGTGGAGAGACAGACAGACAGGCAGACAGACAGCAGGGTCAGGGTGGAGAGACAGACAGACAGGCAGACAGCAGGGTCAGAGTGGAGGAAATGGGATAGAACTGTAAATAACAAGAGCACAGACACTGATGTGATCCCATACACATGGATGATTAATTGGATTGGAATGGATTTGATTGGATGTGCAAAACATACACACCTGTTAAACACATAGCCCTACTAGAAGTGTGTTCAGAGCATTCTCCTCCCCAGACCAGTGAGAGGTCACATGGGTGATTGTGTGTGTGTGTGCTCCTGTGCATGTCCTGTACACTGCCTTGCAAAAGTATTCATCCCCCTTGGCATTTTTCCTAATTTGTTGCATTACAACCTGTAATTTAAATTGATTTTTATTTGGATTTCATGAAATGGACATACACAAAATAGTCAAAATTGGTGAAGTGAAGTTAAAAAAATTACTTGTTGAAAATAATTCTACAAAATAAAAAATTGAAAAGCTAAATGACTTAAATGTAAAATATGTATTCACCCCTTTGCTATGAAGCCCCTAAATATGATCTGGTGCAACAAATTACCTTCAGAAGTCACATAATTAGTTATATAAAGTCCACCTGTGTGCAATCTAGGTGTCACATGATCTGTCACATGATCTCAGTATATATACACCTGTTCTGAAAGGCCCCAGAGTCTGCAACACCACTAAGAAAGGGGCATCACCAAGCATGTGGCACCATGAAGACCAAGGAGCTCGCCAAACAGGTCAGGGACATTAATCAGAGAAGCAGGGCATTAATCAGAGAAGCAACAAAGAGACGAAAGATAACACTGAAGGAGCTGCAAAGCTCCACAGTGGAGATTGGAGTATCTGTCCATAGGACCACTTTAAGCCGTACACTCAGACATACAGTATGCTCTCCTCCTGAATGTTTCCCCTCAGCTCCTGGTAGGACATACAGTTAGCTGTCCTCTTAAGAGTTTACCCTCATGCTTCCTCTGCTGTGTCCATCTGCTGGCGGCGGGGGACCACAGGCCTTCCTGTCCACAGAGACAAGGGTCTGCTGTCTGTGGGACAGGCCAGAGAGATTAAGGGCCGACATCCCGGCCGGAGCTCCTCACTGTGAGAGTCTCCTCTTCAAATGGACTCTTCAAATGGACTGTAATCACCTAGCACAATGTTTGTTCTGTGTCTGTCTCCGTGTCTGTCTCTGTCTCACTGTGTGCCCTCTCGCTCTCTATCTCTCCCTGTCCTTCTATATCTCTCTCTGTTTCTCTCTCTGTTTCTCTCTCTGTTTCTCTCTCTGTTTCTCTCTCTCTCTCTCTCTCTCTCTCTGTGTCTCTGTGCTTTATTGGCATGGGAAACATGTGTTAACATTGCCAAAGAAAGTGAGGTAGATAATAAACAAAAGTGAAATAAACAAAAATTAACAGTAAACATTACACATACAGAAGTTTCAAAACAATAAAGACATTACAAATGTCATATTATATATATATATATATATATAATATGTGTTTTAACAATGGTTAAAGTACACAAGATAAAATAAATAAGCATAAATATGGGTTGTATTTACAATGGTGTTTGTTCTTCACTGGTTGCCCTTTTCTCGTGGCAACAGGTCACAATTCTTGCTGCTGTGATGGCACACTGTGGAATTTCACCCAGTAGATATGGGAGTTTATCAAAATTGGATTTGTTTTCAAATTCTCTGTGGATCTGTGTAATCTGAGGGAAATATGTCTCTCTAATATAGCCATTCATTGGTCAGGAGGTTAGGAAGTGCAGCTCAGTTTTCACCTCATTTTGTGGGCAGTGAGCACATAGCCTATCTTCTCTTGAGAGCCATGTCTGCCTACGGCGGCCTTTCTCAATAGCAAGGCTATGCTCACTGAGTCTGTACATAGTCAAAGCTTTCCTTAATTTTGGGTCAGTCACAGTGGTCAGGTATTCTGCCACTGTCTACTCTCTGTGTAGGGCCAAATAGCATTCTAGTTTGCTCTGTTTTTTTGTTAATTCTTTCCAATGTGTCAAATAATTATCTTTTTGTTTTCTCATGATTTGGTTGGGTCTAATTGTGCTGCTGTCCTGGGGCTCTGTAGGATGTGTTTGTGTTTGTGAACAGAGCCCCAGGACCAGCTTGCTAAAGGGACTCTTCTCCAGGTTCATCTCTCTGTAGGTGATGGCTTTGTTATGGAAGGTTTGGGAATCGCTTCCTTTTAGGTGGTTATAGAATTTAACGGTTCTTTTCTGGATTTTGATAATTAGTGGGTATCGGCCTAATTCTTCTCTGCATGCATTATTTGGTGTTCTACGTTGTACATGGAGGATATTTTTGCAGAATTCTGCGTGCAGAGTCTCAATTTGGTGTTTGTCCTATTTTGTGAAGTCTTGGTTGGTGAGCGGACCCCAGACTTCACAACCATAAAGGGCAATGGGCTCTATGACTGATTCAAGTATTTGTAGCCAAATCCTAATTGGTATGTTGAAATTTATGTTCCTTTTGATGGCATAAAATGCCCTTCTTGCCTTGTCTCTCAGATCGTTCACAGCTTTGTGGAAGTTACCTGTGGCGCTGATGTTTAGGCAACTCTCTCTCTCTCTCATACACATGATCATACCTCCTCTCAAAGCTCTGCTTATATCTCATGTGGGAGGAAAGTTTAAATGAGAGGAACTCTAATAAGATAGTAAGGAAGAGGTGAATGTGAACCATCCTTAGAAACTTCAGAAAACGATTGGAGTCAAACCTATAATGGAACTTGTTTGTTAACCTGTTCAGATTTGTTTCAAAGTGACTGGTAGCCTGGAGGTCTTGTCAGTTCAAACGGAACTGAGATGGTTGTTGAGGCTCTAAAGCTGTATGATCATGACATGAACAACCTGGCCCATTTCTGTCCCCCAGACACCAAAGCCCCCTGATTTCCCCCAGCTAGATGCCCCCCAATTTGGGGAAGCCTCTGAGCAGGTCTTTCTCAGGCCGGATCACCCTCTGTATGATCTACGTGTGTGACACCAAAGCATGGTCTCCAAACTGACAGTGACGTCAGACTGTGTCCCCTCGCCCCTGTGGGTCACAGTGATGAGTGATGAGGGAACAGGAGGGGACAGGCAGATGGCTTGTCCCTTCACACAATCAACTTCCTGTGCCACCAGCATGCCCCCACATTCCGACAGCAGCAGAACAGAGAGGTGACCAGTGGCAACAAGCTGTGGTCTTTCCTTTCTCTTGTTTTTCAGCTCCTCTCATTTTATGGATGCGTGACCCAGATGAGTAGTTTTGTGAGGGGACGTGAGTGTGTCACACAGACCACTGTGAAGAGACAGGACAAGGATGGACTGCATTGTTTACCTTTTAAAATGGAGCAACATTAAAAAGGAACATCTTTGGTTAAATGAAATGTGTCATAGAAATGTATGTATTATTCTATACAATTGTTTTCCACAAATAATGGAAATATTTGTCATTAATTATAATTCTGAAACACAAGCATAAAGATAATCCTCTGAGGTAATGGCCAGTGAGAGGAATAATCTCAAAATAAAACATTACATTCCTGAGTCAAATCTCATATTTAAATATTTTACTGTGAGGACAGACCGAGAGAGAGAGAGAGAGAGATTGAGAGAGAGAAGCCCCTTGATTTGAATTGAATTGAGAGGGAGAGAGAGGGGGGGGAGAAAATGGGAATAGAACGAGTGAAAAAGACAAAAATGCCTATGGTCTTAAAAAAGTTCACCCTCAGTTTTTTCAGTTTTTTCCCCTTGCTCCCTCCTCCCTCCTCCCCCCTCCCTCTCTCTCTTTATTCCTTCTCTGGGAACATGCCTTCCCCAGCTGTGTGGCCCCACATACACACACAGGCTAGGCTCCCGGCTCTGAGCACAGCTGGCCAGACTTTGTGGAGCCAGTCGTCAGGCTGCATGAAGCCCTGCCCGCCCTCCCGCCCTCACTTCCTACGCAAACATGCCCAGGTGTGGGGGGCCTGCTCCCTGCTCCCCTGTCTCCTCTCCCCCTCTGATGTGCAGCCATCCGGAGTGCCAAGCGGGAAGTGAGTGTGTGTGTATGTGTGTGTGTGTGTGTGTGTGTGTGTGTGTGTGTGTGTGTGTGTGTGTGTGTGTGTGTGTGTGTGTGTGTGTGTGTGTGTGTGTGTGTGTGTGTGTGTGTGTGTGAGAGAGAGAGAGAGAGAGAGAGAGAGAAAGAATGAGAGAGAGACAGAGAGAGAGAGAGAGAGAGAGAGAGAGAGAGAGAGAGAGAGAGAGAGAGAGAGAGAGAGCTGAGGGAGGGAGGGAGGGAGGGGGACACCCAAGGGGAGACTGTTAACAACAACAACTAGTACTTTGTCCCAGCTAGATTACTGGTAACTAGCTTCACAGCAAGACTAACTACTGGGCAATATCATGTTTCAGAAAAGTGGAATTAATTCACTCTCACTCACTCTGAGAAGGCTCATGTTTAGAACAACGGCTGTATGGTTTAGACCATCTCTCAATAAGCAAAGCCCTACACACATGCTTTTAATGAACTGTAGGAACTGGAAATATCTGCAAATTCCCTTCTCAGAGCGCAGCCTAATCAAACTGTATCGGACAAATGTTTCTCATATGACAACAAAAAAAATGTCTGTAATTATGAAAGTTAAACATATGTTACATATACTCCCAGTAAACACCAAGATACCATATCTGCTCAACGTTTCCAGAACAGATATTACTGTGTAATAATGGGTGCATTTCTCTCTCTTTAGAGTAAGATAATGATGTCTCTGTGCATGAGCTCCTCTGTCTCCTAACAGTGGTATACAGCCATAAACAGTTGTAACACCCCCAGGTGTAGGGGCTGAGATCTGCAGAGGCAGGAGGGCGTGGGGGAACACGACAGAAGACCCTTGTGCTGTTAATAAACGCCCTGGGATTCCGAAACGCTGGAAGGTTTTAAGACTTCTAACACGTAGACTGTAGACTTCTCCACATCTCTGCTGATAGGTGAGCATTCACGCATCATGCAATACCATACAGACATCAGCTCAGTTACAAGATAAACGCGGACGGGAACAACAGCAGACGCGCACACACAACGTAAACAACCTCTCCCACTCACGCCCAGGCACTTTGACAAACAAAAACAAAGGTTAAGTGTTTAGATATCCAGCAAACAGATGCTGGTCACATGGACAGGATGTTACATACCACCGCCCATCTCAAATATTGACAGTGATTTCAGTAGGGGATGAGACAATGCTGCAAATGGGTGGATGTGGATGTTTATCACTCAGAGCCAGCAGAACCGACAACAAGACTACTCACCTGTGTGCACATTCCCTCTCTGGGATCTACACACACCGCAAAACAAGGGGTCATCCGTGTCTCTGTTGGACAAAAGAAGCAAAAGAAGCACTCGGTAATACCAGCAAATCGTAAACAATGTTCCTGACAGAGGTATCTCAGCTCGAGGACATCTTGCCAGTCAATTTAGTCTTCATTCACTATCTATCTCTACAGTTGTAGTGCTTTAGGGACACCCGCTGGGCCGGGTCACAAGGCCAGGGCTGAGGTCAGACACAGCCGTCAGCCAGTCTGCTAGTTACCCAGCCCAGCCAGCCAAACTTCCAAGGACGGACAGACCCTACCCTGTCTCTATGGCCCCTGTCTGCCCTGTTATGACCCCAAAGCATTACAACTGTAGAGATAGATAGTGAATAAAGACTACATGAACTGGCAAGATGTCCTCAAGTTGAGATACCTCTTTCCAACTTCTACCTGCATCTAAAGCCCTTATTGAGGAATTTAATCTCTCACACACTCCTACATGAGAAAGGCAGATAAGCGAGAGAACTCATTATCCTCAAAGTGTGTGGTGTGTGTGTGTGTGCACGTGCGTGTGTGCATGCGTGTGTGCTCGCGCACATGTATGTGTGCACGTGTCCATGTGTGTTTGTAAGAGAGTGGGAGAGACACAATAAAGCAAAAATCATCCGAAAGGCAGAGACTCAGGACTGGGAAGCTTCGAGGAGAGGAGGGAGTGTTAGCGTTGACTCAGCAGCTTTCTGAGCAGGACGCGTGGGGCGTCCATGATCTCCCATCAGGCCTCTCTCAGAGGCAGATGTTTCCAAGACAAAGCAATGTCTCAGCAAACAAACAGACAGATGGACGGACAGACGGACAAAACCCTCTCAGAATACTAAAGAGACAAAAGATGTTAGAACCAACAATGAATTTTGTCTCAGGTGCAAAGAGACGCCAGCTATGGACCCTGGTGTTATGATAGACCAAAGGCCCAGGTTAGAATGGTGTCACTGCTAGAAGTGCTATAGTGCTGTGGTGTGTCGCTTAATATTGGAGAGCACTCTCTCCAAGAGACCACCTTCCCATGATCCCCTGTCTCCGTCACGCAAGTGCATCAGCTACCAGCTGCCGTGAAGCCACATAAACCTACCACTGTTTTACAGCTCACTACGGAGTGTGTGTGAGTCAGGGTGGAGTTATTAGTGTTTAAAGGTTTAAACACCACTCATAATACAACTTAAGTATGTCTTTCCATCTCCCTTCCTTCATCTTACACTCAGTCACACAAAGACACAATGTGTCCCTCCCTCCCTCCCTCCCTCCCTCCCTCCCTCCCTCCCTCCCTCCCTCCCTCCCTCCCTCCCTCCCTCCCTCCCACTGTCATCAGCTCTCCCTGCTCTCTTCTCTGCGGAGTAGCCAGCGTCCGACTGTCGACAGGCAGTGTGTTGGGGGCCTGGGCCCAGGATTTTTGTGGCCGCTGCGCTCCCTATCCTGCGGGATCCTTTCCCTTGTAATTTAGCAGTGATTTGATGACATGTGCTGGCGATATTTCCAGAGGAGTGCAAGGGGCCAGCAGCGCACATCTGGAGTCTAGACTTACTGGCTCTATGGCAGGCCCAAGCTCTCCGGCTCGGCCCGGGCACTGGTGTCCAGTGTTTGCATAGCTGGTTGTGTTTAATTGAAATTAAAGTGGCCCTCTTTGACCCGCCCCTCTTCTCCCTCCTCAACGAAGGACAAGCTAACTGGGAAAATGACTATAAGTCATAGAAAACACATGTTGTACGTTCAGGGCAATTCTTTTTCCAAGGAAGGCTGGCGCCAGTTTTAGTGTCCACATTAGACAGGAAAATAATATCTGAAGAATAGCTCTATATGAAGCCTCGCTCCTTGTACTAGAAGGGCCAAACCCTGGAGAAAAACACACACACACACACACAATTTGTCATATAGCTGTAGTTTGTCAGTTTAAGCCATAGCTACAGTATACTACAGTAAACTCCACTTTGAGAGTAAAGTAGATGATTAAAGAGATCTGCTTTTGATATCAAACTTTGCGCCCCGAGTGACCCATTACAGATCATGAGAGATTCACAGTATGGTTTTACGTTGGCAAGTCCATGAAACAAGATTGATCAATTGATCTTTTACTTTTTATTTCTGTCCCCTGCATTCACCCACTTCACCCACTGTTGTCTGCCTGGACCCTGAACTCCGTTATGGCTCCCTGCACCGCTCCACTGATTGCCTCATTTTCCCATTGTAGGGAGTTCCAGAGCCTGTCAACTGTGATTTCCCCGAACGAGCCACACCGATGCCTCTCGGCTGGAGGCGGATGGAGGAAGGGGCAGCTGGGGCTCAGGCTTAACACCCTGTCAGACCTGGCTTCTCCCTCCGGTATGAAAGCAGGGCCTGGTTCTCTGGGCACTACAGGCCTAATTGGTCCTGACAAATAACACAAGAGTACAGTAGCACACTCTAGTAGGAGCCTAACTACTGCAGTAGCAGCCTTAAAATGTACAGCAGCAGAGTCGTACGACTGGGCCAGCCAGGCCAAACACACAGCCTGTGGAGCTGCTCTGTGTTGTCTTGTTGGGTCGCCTCTGGCTGTTGCTGGCTGCCCTCTGTCTCTCCTCCCTCTTATTTCACTGGGAGGGCTCTCCTAAGTCGTAGAGTAAATGTTTAAGAAACGCTAAACTGACTGTAATTTGCACTTAGGTTTCCCCCACCGTTTTAGCCCACTGGGAGTGTGGGGACCTTGTGCTCTCTCTCTCTCTCTTTCTATCTTTCTGTTTCTTTCTTTCTTTCTTTTTCTTTCTCTTCTCTCTCTCTCTCTCTCTCTCTCTCTCTCTCTCTCTCTCTCTCACTCTCTCTGGGCTGTGAGTGAGGGTGGGGGGAGCAGAGGTTGAGAGGAGGAGAGGTCCAGGGGTGAGGGTTTGGTGCAGGATGAGGAGCAGCAAGCATCAGTTTCTGATTGATTTTCCGTGAAAGAGAGCGAGAAGGGAAACAGTGGAAATGAAAATAAATGCTTTGATAATCTTTCCCATGTGTGTGAAAGAGACAGCGAGAGAGACAGTGAGAGAGAGAGAGAGAGAGAGAGAGAGAGAGAGAGAGAGAGAGAGAGAGAGAGAGAGAGCACAAGGTCCCGCACTCCTAGTGGTGATGTGTGAAGAGACAGGAGAGGTACAAAGACATGGACAAATATGGGAACAAAAAAAGGGATGGAGACAGAGTGATACACCCCTTCACCTTTTCCACATTTTGTGGTGTAATAAAGTGGTATAAAAATGGATTTAATTCTTTTTTTTGTCAAAGATCTGCACAAAATACTCTGTAATGTCAAAGTGGAAGAAAAATTAGGGAATGTATATTTTTTATTAATGGAAAATAAAACACTAATACATAACCACCTGAGTCAATACATGTTGAAATCACCTTGGCAGCGATTACAGCTGTGAGTCTTTCTGGGTAAGTCTCCAGCTTTGCACACCTGGATTGTACAATATTTGCGCATTATTTTATAAAAACATATGTTCAAGGACTTTGCCTGTGCTTAGCTCTATTCCTGTTCTTTTTATCCTAAAAAACTCCATAGTCCTTTCCAATGGCAATCATACCCATAACATGATGCAGCCACCCTCATGCTTGGAAATATCCTCCTGAGAGCCAGCAATTCATTGAAGTCCACTTTTTATTTAACTAGGCAAGTCAGTTAAGAACAAATTCTTATTTACAATGACAGCCTAGGAAAACCCTTGCTCAGGGGCAGAACAACAGTTTTTTTTACCATGTCTGCTTAAGGATTCGATCTGATACCTTTCAGTTACTGACCCAACACTCTAACCACTAGGCTACCCCACCACTCTCTAGTAGACATCAGTTTGTGGTCTGTATCTGTATTAAGTCATGTTGTATCTTTGAGAGGACATTTTGGCCTTTTCAATTGCATCACGTGTGGGGGTGTGCCCCTGTCAACTTTATCCTTCTGGTTCATAAAAACATGGCTGCTGTCAAAATTAGCACATTTTATGGGAATTTGAAAAGTAGTGTGTGTAAGTAATAATTATAATTTTTGTGGGTTTGATATTCAAATAGTTTCTAGTTAGAGAATATCTCAGGAAATGTTAAGTGAGTTGTCAGGACTGTATATATTTTTTTGTTCACAGGAAATAAGAGCTAAATAAGAGTTTACCAAGAAATGTCCTGGACACCCGAATGCTGCAACTATGTTTTTAACCCACTGTACCCATTGACTGTAATGTAATTTTTTTCAGATGTTTGTCCTAATAACCCCTACAGAGGACAATTTTGCACTTACAATACAAGATAAATAACAATATTTCTTGACTATTACAGCCATTAAACTCTGTAACTGTTTTGAAGTAATATTGGCCTCATGGTGAAATCCCTGATCGGTTTCCTGCCTCTCCGGCAACTGAGTTAGGAAGGATGCCTGTATCTTTGTAGTGACTGGGTGTATTGATACAAAGTGTAATTAATAACTTCACCATGCTCAAAAGGATATTCCATGTCTGTTTTATTTATTTTTACCCATGTACAAATAGGTGCCCTTCTTTGCGGGGCATTGGAAAACCTCCCTGGTCTTTGTTGTTGTATCTGTGCTTGGAATTCAGTGCTCGACTGAGAGACCGTACAGATACTTCTATGTGTGGGGTACAGAGATGGGGTAGACATTCAAAAATCATGTTAAACACCATTATGGGACACAGAATGAGTCCATGCCACTTATTGTCTGACTTGTTAAGCACATTTCTACTCCTGAAGTTATTTGGGCTTGTCATAACAAAGGGGTTGGATACTTTTTGACATTTTGGATGTTCATTTTTTTAAATAATTTGTAAAAAAAAAGAACATCTAAAAACATAATTTCACTTTGACATTATGGGAAATTGTGTGTAGATCAATGATAAACACAACAAAATGTGGAAAAAAGTCAAGGGGTATGAATACCTTCTAAAGGCACTGTATGTCTCAGTGAGAGATATGAGAGGGAGGAGGACAAAGACATAAGTTGTCTGAAAGCTTGTTGCTAAATCAGGTAGACAGGGTCTGTCAGTACTGATAGAATATTAAGTGTTACGCCAAGAGGTCCAAACCTCTTGACAAAGGTAGTAAGCTGTTCCCTTAAAGTTGCAATAATATCATTTAGGACCATTCAATCCATCTCACTCAATGTCGTGCTGTGTCCTGCTGTGTCACCGTTGGTACGGAAAATGTAGCCCACTATTTTAAACAATATTTTATGGTTTACTCTCTCTAGGTCGTATACGGGGTTTACTGTTGAATAACAACAGCTTTTCAATGAAATAATGGAAAATCCAGCCCAATGTGGACACCCATGTGGAGAGAGAGCTGTCGGTTTAACTCCTTGGATATATTCTCGGTGACTGGTGCAGACAGGCAAGCCTACTCTTTGCACCGTGAAAATGTCCAGTAATTGATGACCCGTCTAATATTTCAGCCCCTTAAATGTGGTGGCCTGCTGTGACCATAGTATATGACCACTTTACTGTTTTCCTACTTCTCAGGTGGTAACACTGCCCTTCCCACTCTTTCTACCCCTTCCCATCATTTTATCCAGCCTGCCTTTTCTTTCTCTCTAAGCCTGATTCCTAACTAAATCACATATCTGTGCCCCGAGTGGTTCTCAGGGAATTATTGGAATGAGTAGACCAATGTGGTCTTAATCCCTCAGATTATCAGTTCAAATCACAACCTTGATGAGATAATTACACAATTGGTATCTTTCCCCAGCCCCCCTACCCTCCTCGCGAGTACAGACCTACAGGCATGAGATACAATGTAGAACAGAAAAGAAAACAAGGAGAAACACATTCACTATTGACATGCATAAAATCAGATGTTGAGTGGACCTAGGCCCTGACATTAGGGGCCGTGTAGAGGCAGTTGGAAAGATTAGAGTGCTCTTCATTACTGATGTTCAGTGTTACTGAGAGCCAAGACTGATAAAGAGAAGGAGTAAGAATGATCACTAGAGGAACACACTATGATGAGGGCTCGGAATAAAGATGGATTATGATCCATATACAATGTGGGACATCTATCCATTCAGCTTCCTCTCTGCATTCTCAATTATGCTTCTCTTCTTTCACTTTACTCCCCTCTTCGTACTTATAACGTCTCTCTCCCTCTCCCTCTCCCTCTCCCTCTCTCTCCCCCCCCCTCTCTCTCTCTGTTTCCCATCCTTAGTTTCTGTTTTGGCTATGGTCAAATGAAACGGAAGCCTCTGGACTCTCAAAGGCTCTCTTTGGCTAATCCCCTTGACTAAGAGGACAAATTTTGGTAAACAGAATTGGGTCACAAGACATAAAGAGGTGAATGTGCACCAATTACATCATAGGATTTCCTGTAAGAGGGTGAAAGAGAGAGAGTGGACGGGGTGTGCTTGATGGTGGGGGATGCAGGGGAGAAGGAGTTGTTGTGCCCCTGCTCCCGTTTCTGTGGAGATTTCTTTGACGATTCCGTGAGAAAAAGAGACATGTTGAAACTTCGGAATTAAGTATTTCACATGGTTGGTTCTCCGTTCACCCCTCTCTCCCTTCCTCTTTCCCAATACCCCCTCCACTATCTATTCTTCTCTCCCTTTCTTCACCATGCGTCTTCCCCCTCCCTCTCCCTCTCCCCAGTTGACTGATTAACAGGGTAACTCGTGTCCTCTCTCTCTCTCTCCTGGCTGGAGGAGATTCCACAGGAAGCCATGATGTAACCCAGCCTGGTCTGGTTGGACCTCTTCAGGCTGCATGGCAGAACACTCTGTGAACCATTACAACCAACTGAACCAACTCATCACACAGACATGAGATTAGTGTCCAGGCCTGAGTCTGGTCTGATTTGCTCAAAGGCAGGAGACAGCATTAGGCCAGGTCTGGGAGGATGTCAGCTGACGCATGGCCCCTGTGTCTGTCACTGTCGTGTGACCAACGTGAAGGGGTGCTGTCTGGAGTTCTCAAACTCAACTCTGGACCTCAAAGCCAGTTCCATTGTTCCTCTCTAATCAGGGACTGGTGTAGACCTGGGTCACCAGGTCTGTGTAATTAATTATCCGGAAGAACCGAAAACCATCAGGCTACGGACCTCGAAGGGTAAGAGTTGAATACCCCTGCATACAGGGAGGCACCAGGATATCTGCTTTTTTTTTTACCTTTATGTAACTAGGCAAACCAGTTAAGAACAAATTCTTATTTTCAAAGACGGCCTAGGAACAGTGGGTTAACTGCCTTGTTCAGGGGCAGAACGACAGAGTTTTACTGGGGAAGTCGATCTTGCAACCTTTTGGTTACTTGTCCAACACTCTAACCACTAGGCCACCTAGTGCAATCAGAACGCAGATAAGATCAGGACAAATGACGCATGCTAGCACCAGGTATAAACAAGGCTTCAGTCTGCCACACACACGTTTCAGTAGCAGCTGGTTTTGATCAAGTTTAATACAGTGGTTTTGGAGACAGGGGTCTTAAAGATGATGTGGCTATGCATTGCCAGGCTGCTCTGATACATAAGTCATCACAGTGAGGTGGATTTGACATTCTGTTTTTCTCCTCTATCATACCAGGCTCACTCCAGCCCACAGCTGTAAAAACTGAGCACAGACTGTTCAAAAGCATTGTATGAGTTTGTTCTTTTCTCTTACTGAACGTACCAGATGTGGGGCTATAAATTAGAGATTAAAAACACAAATGATTATCTTACGGGACAACTGCAAAGGATGAATGTTGAACATAGTAACTGTAACTGTAAAGTAAAATGTTGAGAAAAAAGAACAACCCAGTGCTGCAAACATATTGACTATAGCTTTAACACTTGAGGGGGCGGTAGACCTCCCTTATGTGGCTCCACCAGTATCAGTGGTCAGCTAGCAGCAGAGGGGTAGAGGGTGGGGCGGTGCCGGTGGGGGCGGGATCAGAACAGATAAAAATGAGGTTGTCAAGAGAGGGAGAGACCAAGTCACTAGGCAACACCCTGACGACAGGCTGGGGCTAATACATGGGCTTGTTTCAGGGGGCATGACACGGCCAGAGGGTATGGTCCCTCTCCCTCCCAGTGGGCCCCCCCAGAAGCACACCTGCATAGGGGACGGGGACGAGGGGACGAGGGGACGGGGCAGTAAAGACTGCCTGGAAACAGCTCCACTACAGAGCTCCTAAGAGGAGAAGATACAGCAAGACAAGAAGAAAGGAAAAGGGAAGAAAGAGAAAGAGATCTGCAGATGTTCCAGCTTAGAACCCCCCCCCCCCCATTAACATCCAGCCTGCCTGCATTATTCTCCCATTCAACTGTCCCCCACACGCACGCACACACGCACACCAGGTATAGTGCATTGTTGCCAGTGGTCTAAAGTAATTAAGAAAAAATACTTTAAAGTACTACTTAAGTAGTTTTTTGGGGTATCTGTACTTCACTATTTATATTTTTGACTACTTTTACTTCACTACATTCCTAATTAAAATCATTTTCCCTGACACTCAAAAGTATTTGTTACATTTTGAATGCTTAGCAGGACAGGAAAATGGTCCAACTCACACACTTATCAAGAGAACATCCCTGGTCATCCCTACTGCCTCTGATCTGGTGGACTCAAAAAACACATGCCTCACTTGTAAATTATGTCTGAGTGTTGGAGTGTGCCCCTGGCTGTCCAAAAATGGTGCCGTCTGGATTGCTTAATATAAGGAATTTGAAACTATTTATACTTTTACTTTTGATACTTAATTAAGTATATTTAAAAGAAAATACTTTTAGACTTTTGCTCAAGTAGTATTATACTAGATGACTTTCACTTGTACTTGAGAAATCTTCTATTAAGGTATCTTTAATTTGACTCAAGTATCACAATTGGATACTTTTTCCACCACTGATTGTTACTAAGGACCTACCACAAGACCACAGGTAGCTAGTGTTACATGTCTCTCGAGCTAAGTGTGTATGTTTTTGTTCTTTTGTCTCCTGGCCCCAACGTTCAGGCCTGTTGGCTCTTCTTTACCTCTCTGTAGTGGCTTCAGTCTCACCGTAGCACCACCGGCCCAAGGGGCATGGTTTGCCTGTTGTCATGACACTGTGAACTGGTGCAAAGTGAATGCTGGGAACTGAGATGCATCCCGGGACTAAGCAAACACAGCAGGGCAGAGACCCATGAACACCAGAGGAAGTCCCCCCCCCCCAGACCAGTCAGATATTAACTGAAGGAAGGCTAATCTAACTGGCTATATAACATGGTCTAAAAGAAGTCAACCTGGTCGTTAGGCCAAAACCATTTTCTTTTCATGGGCAAGTGTGATAAAACATTTGAACCCATCTTCTATCAATGAGAGTCTACTGTATGTCTTCAGTATCCAGTATCCTGCCTGAGGTGGGAGAAAGAGGCTGTGTTATAAAGTGTTTATTATGTGCTCGACGATGATAATACATCCACATTTCCTATCTACAGGTAATATGCTAATTCCAGTTGTCTTGTCTGTCCACAGAGGTCATTGTGATTCCTAAAGAACTTCCCCTTCACAGACACCGAGGTGATGAATGTCAGATATAGTTGTCATGTTTTAGTAGCAAACGGCTGGACGTGTGAGAGAGGAGACAATAGGTCTTTTCCTCAGACTCTTCATCTCTCTCTGTCAGTATCACCTGGCTGCCAGACTGTCTCCACTCAAGTAGCCAGTCTGTCACCAAGTTAAGTAGTATTTGTCGTATGCATAGCCATGTACGTGGGGGGGGGGGGGGGGGGGGGGGGCTGAGGGTGGTGCAGCACCCCCTGTTAAATCAAAATTAAAATAAAAAAATCTAAAAAATGTTTTTTTATCACCCAATTAGTACACTAGGCCTTTATTACCCCTGTATGAGGGAAGAAATACACTTTCAGCAGAGCACCCCCCCAATCAATGACATCACCACCCTTAGCATAGGCAGAACTAGCAGCAGTGTCACCACATACACAACAGCTTCAGATTCGTTTTCTGCGCATCTTACCCACAAGGTTATTCCTAACGTCGACATTCCTAATGTCGCTGTCTGTTAACAGTACAGACTGTAAAGGGTCTCCAGGATAGGGGTGTAACACATTGAAACAGAGGGATGAATCCAGGGTCTTGCTGAGACATTTCCTCCTCTACTTCCTCCCCTGTTTTCTATCTCTCCCAAACCTCTCTCCTCAGTGTTCCCCAACTATCTCTCCCAAACCTTTCCTCAGTGTTCCCCAACTATCTCTCCCAAACCTCTCCTCAGTGTTCCCCAACTCTCTCCCAAACCTCTCCTCAGTGTTCCCCAACTATCTCTCCCAAACCTCTCTCCTCAGTGTTCCCCAACTATCTCTCCCAAACCTCTCTCCTCAGTGTTCCCCAACTATCTCTCCAAAACCTCTCCTCAGTGTTCCCCAACTATCTCTCCCAAACCTCTCTCCTCAGTGTTCCCCAACTATCTCTCCCAAACCTCTCTCCTCAGTGTTCCCCAACTATCTCCCCCAAACCACTCTCCTCAGTGTTCCCCAACTATCTCTCCAAAACCACTCTCCTCAATGTTCACCAACAATGCTCGTTGAGATCACTGTTCAGTTGAAGTGAACTACTACACCCCCTTGTGGCATCTTTGCAATCTACACTCAATCACACGATCTCTTGAGACCACTTATCCTCTAACACTGCTGTAGGAGGGACATCCTGGTCATTCCTTTACACCTCCTCACTACCCACGTAGCCAGATACCTGTCAGCTTGTTTGTCTATCTGCATATCTCTTGATCAGTCTGCCAGTCTGTCTGCTTTCACCTGAACTATGGATGGCCATGAGAGGAGGAGTTTGAACAGGTTCTGCAGCAGTTTTACCACCCAAGCAGCACTGTCCTGTGCTAACAAAAAACAAATCTATGTATAGGTCACGTTCAAGTTCAGTGGAGCACAATGTCTGAAATCTAGACTGTCACCTTGATCAAATGTTTAACGTCATTCTTATGTTGATGGTTGGTTCCAGTCCTTCTCAGACTAACAGGTTTGGCGGACAGACTGCAGGTAGTTCCTCTCAGCTCAGAACGACAGTTGAGCGGCCTGTTCCCCTGCTAATCAGCCAGTCACTCAGCAGCTGTATACTGTGGACGGAACAGAGACTCAAAGACACAGCTTCAGGTGCTGGAGTTCCATGAGAAACACCGGAACCTGTATGACGTATCATCCTAGTCTCCTTCCTCTTACTTTTTCCATCAGATGTGTACTACACTCTGCCTCTCCTGCAGATGAGAATGCAGTAAACTGGTTTGTTTCACTGACAGCTTACGTATTAGGTTCTGATTATAGTATTGATTATCAATAGTATTTCTAATCACCAGTTAATTAACCACAATAAGCCAGGTGTGGGTGTGTCAACATCAGTACAACTAGGTTAAAGAAAAAGACCCACACATGGGTTATGGTTCTCTACGGTGATATACGCCCACATTTATTGCAAACAAAATAGATATCGGCTCCTGAACACAGGCTCATAAACTTTGACTTGCACAAGTACAATAGGAGAAAAAAAGAAGAGAAAAAGTACATTTCTTAAAATGATAGGGTTACTGAACTTCACCAGGCAGGATGTGGACATGATCTTTACCAAAACTGCTCAATCTTAAAGCCCTAAAATGAAAAATCTTCTCCCTCGTCTTTCTGAACCTGAAACACACTGCGCCAAACTGCAAAAGGCCAGAAAGAAAATACATTATTAAAGCAAAGCAGTTACAACCTAAAGCAAGAGGAGGAATTATTTGGTCCTTTGGTCTCCTCTCTGAGGAGACATGGTTCTTTTGACACTGTCTCCACCTGCAGGTACATTTCAGTCACTGCATGGGACCTCTAACTACAATACTAAATATAGTTTCCATATAACAGACTTCTCTGATTTGATATGACAGAGTATGACTCACGTAAATAGTAGTGTCATAGCAAAATGTGCATAAAAATATCAAAATGTGATCGATTTCCCAAGTTCAGTTCCTTCTTAATGCTATGATCTGAACTCTGAGCTAATATTACCACTATACTGACTAACATGTCAGGTACCATGTAATTACACACATGACTAAATTGGCACAATTATACATTGAGACTAGTACAGTAGTACATGGTTAGATGTCTTTGTCGAAGCCAAATACTTCCAGACCAGAGAAGCCAGGTGCAATTCATATAGATACCAACGGTCGAGTTCCATGTCAAAGGTTAACGTCCATGTAAAGCGTGTATGACACAATGGTAAACTCATCTCCCGCTTCCCTAACACCATCTGATTATACTTCACATTCTCTATGACAAAGGCTAGAACCAAGAACGGACTTGGTACAGAGATCAAACTAGACAATCATTGCAAATAAATCAGGCTGGGAGAGAAAAATGTTTCTGACAATAAAATAAAAATATCAGCTTCCTGTGATATTACAGAACCCCCCTCCCTTCCCCTAAACAACAACACTCATTCCATTTTAAAATTCTGGCCTTTCAAATAAAACAAAAAATATAGAAGAAACAGACACCGGATAAGCTGTTGTACAATTTGTGTAACAAACCACTTTTGAACTTCAAAATATCCCAATGTCAAAACAGTTACTTAAAAATCAGCCATTTCCAAGTACAGCACGGCACATGGGAAACGTGTAGAGAGGTGGGCTGATGTGAAATGTGGTGGCAGCCAGTGATGGACGAGCTTGTGGAAACTTTGTCGTCATTTATCTTTTTTCTCAGCCTCTGTGGTTTCTTCTTTCGCTGCAGCATCTTCCGGAGAGACTTCCTCGTACCTGTCAGAGTGGTAGAAAAGAATAGAAAGAAAATATTTTCAATTAAAGGAGACATGATGACTAACAACTTGGAGATTTCACAATGCACTGCACACAACTGTATGATTACTGAAAATAAACATGAAAGTGTTTTATGTTGATACCAAATAAATACACCAATGGGAGTGATGAATCCAATGCAGGCCTGGGACTCCAACAAACACAACAAAAAGATGTGGATGAGTCGCAGGCCTGGAGAATGACTGGACATGACTAGTGGGGCATCTGAATCATACTCAGCCAAAGTAACTTATGAGCAATGCTTCAGAAAAAAAGAAAAATGAGTTTGGGCCAGATAGGGCCCAGGTTCACTAAACTGAGTTGAACCATTCCCTGGACCGAGGTCACTCCTCAGGAAAAGCCTGATATTGACATTTCGTTCAAAGGAGAGAGAGAGATTGCATCTGCCAGTGCCAGAGGCCCGTCCACAGAGCACTGGTGTTAATGGTCAGAGTAGGAGAGAGAAACAGAGGGAAGGACACAACGCCAGGCAAGCCAGGTTTGATGACAGAGTCATGTCAGGGCAGGGTGGGGGAGACATGGGGCGTACCTGCCCGGGTGAGAGGTGATCTGGTCACTACATAGGTGGGTTGTTGCGTCGCCGGCGTGGCGAGGAGGAGCTCTGCATTGAGTTAGCCAGGCTGGCGGGAGAGCCTGACACGGTGGGGTAGTGTGTGAGCCGGGGTGTGTGTGGCAACACCTCCTCTGAGGACTCATAGCTGAGCAGGAAGAAGAGGAAGAGGAGTAGGATGGCCAGTGAGTTGTACAGCAGAAAACACAGTAGAGAGAAAAGACTAGTATGCCAAAGTGAATTCACAGCTCTACAAAGGTGCTGAAAATGAAGAGATAAAGTGCTTTGCAAGACTGAACACAGAAGTGAACAAAGAATGAGTGTCTAGTCAGAAATGGCAGCAGTGTGACAGATGGGAACCAGTCAAAGTACAATGACCAGGAGGAAGGTTAGCATTTAGCACCAAGCCTTGGCACAGCCAGTTGACACCCAGGTCTCTTACCCTTTCCCCACATACTTTGTGCCACCCCAAGGTCATGGCTTTGTTTTTACCATGGTGAATAACAAGCGAGGCGGAGGTGACATTTCTGGCAGGAGAGGTTTGGGGAATGTTTCCTCTCCCTCCCCTACCCAGGCCAGCCGCTGTGCAGGTGCTTGCCCCAGCTGGGTGTCTAACCTCTGCTGTCATTATTGCTAGTAGCAGTCAGAGCCTCCACAGCCCAAGTCACCGTGCTGGGATTACAGTCTAGGGAGACCAAGGCCTGATTCTGACCCAGTAGTGTATGCATGGATGAGTAGGTGCATGGTAGAGCCATTCACACATAATATTCCAAGCAGCACTAGGTGGAAGAATGATATATAAATCATTGTACTCATGTCAATAATCATTGAGTCTGGAGGAGGGGAGAGCAATAGGTGGCAAAGGTTTATATGATGAGTGAAGATATACTTTTGTTTTAAATAAAAGTAAAATAAAGTTTCCATGCTGAATAATCTTGGAGGCACAAATGTTAAGATTAAGAGAAAGGCAACCAACTACTTAAAAAAATATATTTATATATTTTTTTAAAAGACACCATTTTGACAAATGTTTGTCTCAAGGAAGAACAGTACTGGCTCTCTATCCACATTAGAGGTCGACCGATTAATCGGAATGGCTGTTAAATTAGGGCCGATTTCAAGTTTTCATAACAATCAGAAATCTGTATTTTTTTACACTTTATTTAATCTTTATTTAACTAGGCAAGTCAGTTAAGAACACATTCTTATTTTCAATAACGGCCTAGGAACGGTGGGTTAACTGCCTTGTTCAGGGGCAGAACGACAGATTTACACCTTGTCAGCTCGGGGATTCAATCTTGCAACCTTACAGTTAACTAGTTAACAAACGCTCTAACCACCTGATTACATTGCACTCCACAAGGAGACTGCCTGTTACGCGAATGCAATAAGCCAAGGTAAGTTGCTAGCTAGCATTAAAGTTATCTTATAAAAAAAAACAATCAATCAATCATACGTTCACACGTTGTGGATAATATTACTAGTTTATCTAGCGTGTCCTGCGTTGCATATAATCGATGCGGTGCGTATCGTTGCTCCAATGTGTACCTAACCATGAACATCAATGACTTTCTTAAAACCAATACACAGAAGTGAGACAGGATTGTGTTGAGGCACAGATCTGGGGAAGGGTACCAAAACATTTTTGCAGCATTGGTGGTCCCGAAGAACACCGTGGCCATCTTTTTTTAAACTCTTCCTAGAGCTGGCCGCCCGGCCAAACTGAGCAACTGAGGGAGAAGGGCCTTGGTCAGGGAGGTTGTCACTTTGACAGAGCTCCAGATTTCCTCTGTGTAGATGGGAGAACCTTCCAGAAAGACAACCATCTCTGCAGCACGCCATCCTTGAAACCTGCTCCAGAGCTCTCAGGACCTGACTGGGGCAAAGGTTCACCTTCCAACAGGACAATGACCTAAAAGCACACAGCCAAGACAACACAGGTGTAGCTTTGGGACAAGTCTCTGAATGTCCTTGAGTGGCCCAGCCAGAGCCCGGATTTGAACCTGATCGAACAACTGGAGAGACCTGAAAATATCTGTGCAGCAATGCTCCCCATCCAACCTGAGAGCTTGAGAGGATCTGCAGAGATGAATGCAAGAAACTCCCCAAATACAGGTGTGCCAAGCTTGTAGCATCATACCCAAGAAGACTTTAGTCTATAATCACTGCCAAAGGTGCTTCAACAAAGCACTGAGTAAAGGGTCTGGATACTTATTTTTATTTTATTACTTTTTTGCATTATGGGGTATTGTGTGTAGATTTGTTGAGGAAAGAAATCAATTAAATCAATTCTCGAATAAGGCTGTAAAGTAACAAAATGTGGAAAAGTTAAGTGGTCTGAATACTTTCCGAATGCACTGTAGGTATATGGTAAACCACCCAAGCCTACTAACTGGGGCTGCATGGTGGAACAGGAGAAATGTTCAATACTCCTAGCGATGAGCTCAGAACTGATTAAGAAATGTCATGCTGGAAACAGGGAAGGTATTATATTATTACCTGAACATCTCGGTCAGTTCTCCTTTCAACAGAGCTACAACCACCGGGAATCCAATACAGGCTGGGACCAGGTACAGCAAGGCAGGCTGGGAAAGAAGAGAGAGTGAGACAAGTCACCCGGTCAGTAGCAGCCAAGTCTCGACATAAAGGTAACGCTTTCAACTGCATGTCACGAGTGTGAACTGGGAGTCTGTGCCTCGCTCACCTGGGCATGTTTAAAGGTGTGCATGACCCAGATGGTCATTCCCAGGCCAAAGATGTAGGCCAGGAAGCTGGTGTAGAAGTAGGTCCTGGTGTTCTTCTTCAGACTGGAGGGGGCAGGGTACAGAGAACATTAAACAGCTGGAAACAACGAGACTGGGCAGGGAGAGCGAGGATCTGGAAGGAGAAGAGTTAGTGCTCACCTGACATCAAAGCGGAGGAGTAAAGCAATGAAGATACCTGGAAAAATAAATGCAATATTCACATTAACAGAGGGGCCAGTGCTCGTAAGGTGGCAGCATGCTCCAGTTTGGCTAGGCGAGATGGAGTGTGCTCGCATACTCCTTTAAAAGACCTTAACTTGAAAAAAATAAAAAAGCAGCAATAGTACGGTTTGTCCATTTTGAAATGTTATAGCCAGTATACATTTCCTCAAAATAGTCTGAATTCAAATCAAATTTTATTCAAATGTGTAGACCTTACCGTGAAATGCTTACTTACAAGCCCTTAACCAACAATGCAGTTCAAGAAAAAGACTTAAGAAAATTTATACAGGGCGGGTACCAAGTCAATATGCGGGAGTACAGGTTAGTCGAGGTAGTTTATCTAATCTAAGAGATTTCTTGAGGTGTCATTAATTTAGAAATTTCGGTGCAACAACCGAAAAAAAACCTTACCGAAGACGATAACGTCACAAAATGTCATAATATATGTATGAAATAACTGTTTCGAATGGGAAGCATGCGGACGCCTTTAGAGGAAAAATAAGCTTCAGCGCAAAGTGTTAGAGTGGAGGTGGATGTAATGCCGGAGTATTGCCCTCAAGTGGATGTCACAAGCCAATATCTACATAAAATTAGAAGCTACTGCTGAGTGAGGGGAAGGTTGACTTGCCTGGAATGACAATATCTCCAAGACCCAGCATGGCAAATTGATTGGCACCTAGCCCCTTCTCAAACAGGTCCTGGGGAAACACCACTGAGATTGAGAGAAGAGGGAGAAAGAAGAAGAAATAACTGTCACCATATGTCAGATGTGATTTAATTAGAGACCAAAAGCAGAGAACACACACACACACACACACACGATGACAGTAGTTGCTCCACAGTGACTGGGGTGATATTTATTTTTTATTTTACTAGGCAAGTCAGTTAAGAACAAATTCTTATTTTCAATGACGGCCTAGGAACAGTGGGTTAACTGCCTGTTCAGGGGCAGAACGACAGATTTGTACTTTGTCAGGTCGGGTATTCGAACTTGCAACCTTTCGGTTACTAGTCCAACGCTCTAACCACTAGGCTACCCTGCCGCCCAGACAGCCATATACTTAACTGTCTGTGAGACTAACAAAATTATTTAATGGGTGCTATGTAAATGTATGGTTACACATGAAATACTGTCTATAAATATTGATTGCATTGATATTTTACAATAAAAAGGTCCCTTGACTCACACTTAATGGGTGCCTCGAACGACTTGGCCACGGTAACCATGACATTGGTGCCAAACACCTACAGGGAGAACGGTTGTTTATTCAAGTGAGTCAATTCTCCAAGCTTAACATTTTGGCAGGGCCTAAGGGGTATACTTCAAAGCAGGATCAATGAGTTAGCCAGCTAACTTGCCTAAATATATATATTTTTCAAAATAAGCTTGAAATGTGCACGGTCTAATTGACTCACCATCAAAAACAAACTACATTAAGCTTTCTTATTTTTGGTTATTTATCCAAGTTGATCCCACTGTGTAGTATACCCCTCTGGTGTGTAGCCTAGTAGTGCAGTGTTGGGGTTATTTGGCAGACTTACCCAGAAGACATCATAGACAAACAGCCCCCCCAGCAGGATGCAACCAGTACTGACATTGTTTAGGTGCAGAAGCTCCACCCCATTCAGGGCGAACGCCAGGCCAAAGAGGTTGTTGGCAACCCAGTGCTGGGAAGAACCAAAGAACACTTTTTCAAACAAAAACATCCACAACACCCAAACAGAAGACAAACAGAGATGAACCCAACCATAGAGAGCATTGAAAGAAACACTGCGGAAATGTTCTGCAGCCAATTACAGCTCTGTTAGTACACCTGACCATTTGGTGTCTTCAACGTTTTATCGAGGACAAACTGTAACATTGGGTTTTACCAAACACGTCGCTCCAACGCTTCGAATTTGCATAAAGTAGAGCTCAACTTTTTCTAGCGCTCCTGTTGCAGGGTTCTCGCCACTCATCTTCCCACAATCCCCTGCACATTACCCTGCATGCCCTCGTTGAAAACTAATGGGGCCGGAACTTCTCACGACGAATTCATTGTTGGTGCAAACCCAGTGCAACACAGTCATCCTCTACACCCCAAACTAAATCGCCATGCCATATTTTTTTTTTTTAAATTACACTATTTTAACACGCTGTAGTTTAACTTCAACTGACCTTCTTGAGGATGTACCAGACCCCAACCACAGTGCTGATGACCAGGCAGATCATGTCCTTGGTGTCAAACTCATAGTTGACAATTTCTGTGGGAGGGAGGGTCATCATTGACAAACATCCAGCTATTCATAAAACATACGTGCTTTTACAGGGTATTTACCATATTACTGATCCTAGCTCTTTCATTCCATTCCATCCTTACCTTCTTTGGTCTCTCCTGAGCCCTGAGTGAAGAGCAGCTGGTACTGCTTGATGGGAATGTTAGCGGGGAAGATCCTGTTCATGAAGGGACTAATCGAGAGAGGCAGAAATTATGTTGAGACAGGCTATATAATCCAAGTCATCTAACGTGAAAGGAGATCTTACTTAATAAAGTGATATGAAATAAATCAAGCCTCTCACCTCATTGTATGAGACAGTGCCAAAATCCCCAGGACAAAGAAATACATTGACAGCAGCAAGTTGATGTACTCTTGTGAGAAAATCTGATTGAAACGAGGCAAATTAATTTAGTATTACGAACACCACTAGCCTCTCTCGCTCTTGATCAGGGAGCTGAAAAAAGTTAATCAATAAGGACAGCATGCGTGATGTGAGCATGGGGTGCAAGCAATGAGTAACACAGATACGGTAAAGCAGAGGTACAGCAATATGTGGGAGGTTGGAGGGGAAAGCAGTAGCTTATTCAAATGTAATAATGCACGAAACGATTCAGGACAAAGCATAGGAAGTGTTGCGAGTGATGATGCTCACTTTGAAGAAGAGGTAGAGGCCGAAGAGGGTGCAGCTGGCGATTATGGGGAACCGTGCAGCATCTCTGCCTGTGATGGTCTCTGGCATGTCTGAGGAGTTCTGGGAAGAGACAGAAACAAGGGTTGATTGGACAAGAATGCATACAACACACACACACACACTTCCTAAGTACCTTCAAAAACACACAAAAGCATGAACTTTCTCAAAGCACATGGCCAAAGTTCCTCTTCAGAGAGAACGCACTAGAAGTACAAGCATGTGACCATATCAATATCAACCTGTCTCTTACTAAATCACAGTCATAACCTTTAGTGCCTCATCTCATCACAGACTAATTCTAGTTCTTCACAAAATAAGTAGTTAAGTCACATGTTCGTGTCCCACTAGACATAAACCTATCTGAATGAAATTAGCCAATCTGCACAGGGAATATAATTAAAATGGGTCATTGTGGTGCGATGAGTAGCAAGTAACAAGACAGGACTGCAACGAACGAGCGATTCATCCTAAAGACCACATCTCCAGTTGATACTAGATAGAGGCCTTTAACCGATCACCTTCAGTGTCAGTTTCTTCTATAGCACCGTCCCTGAACCCTTTCAAAGTTCACCCAACCTGTTCAGTGTGATTCTGGTCAAGGGGACTTGGCCTGTACACGACAGGACCCACATCCTCATTGATTGGGCGCAAAGCAGGACTATGCTGAGACCCAAACCTTGACACTTGGTGCCTCATAACCAAAATGATTTTACACACAAATGGGAGACATACACACATAGCGACACACTGTCATGAAGCATCTTGAAGATTGCCACGAACAATGAGGTGTCAGGATGAGAGGAAAAATATGTTTAAATAAAAACTGTCGACTGACAGTGCGTGTTCTGAGTATCAGTTCTAATACTCACTCTGTACTCATAATCGCAACCATTTTCTCCAGCAACCTAAGGATGAAATAAGTGTTCAGAAGGTCATAAGCTGGGTATGCAGTAAACATATAGTAGGTCATCTGCAGTGGGCACCAGGGAAGAGTCGAGCTGAGGCAGCAACCAACCACACAGGAAGGGCTGCAGCAGGGTACCAGTTAGTTCACAACCACCAGAAAAGTTACTTAATTTCACACCACTCAAAAAGCCTGTTATCAGTCATGTCAAGAGACAACCAAGTCATGCATCATCATCCCTTTCCCTCCACCACTGACTAAAAGACCAGTAGTGATGGCTGTTTGACACGTGTAGTTGTGAAAATGATTAGCATATTCCTACTATACATTGAGGAAGTGTCAGAAGTGCTTCGGGGGAAAAATAACAGGCTATAGGGCGTGGCTAGAAATTAACTGAGAAGCAATGGAAATGGGTTTACCTAAAACGTATCCACTCATGTCAAAACAAATAAAAAATCGCCTCAACACTTGCACACGTCTCTCCATCACCTACTAAAAGACTTTGCAGTGACAACCTGGCTGAAATGAATGAACAACATCATGCCAGCTAGCTAGATGGCATGATTAACAATAACATTGACCACTCAACAAAAAACAAAACAATCTAACCAGTAAATTAAGCAAGCAAACGCTCAGGCAAATCGGGTTAACATATGGTTCATGGCAGCCCCAGTCAAGGCCTGCCAGTCATTCATTACTGATGTTAGCTAGCTAGCCATGCCTAGCTAACTGGCTAGCTACATCAGACTTGTCTGGGTATGGAACAGAAACACTGACTGTGTAATGTGAGTGACATCTGTCTAGTGCTACATGAGACTTGTGTGCGAGACACTTGACAGCTGAATGAGGATCTTTGCATCCTTTGTTTATGGCCCAACAACAGTATCCAACAGTTTAGCGCTTCCCACTGTTAGCTGCGTAAAGTACCGAGCTATTGTTAGTTAGCTCGCTACTTGTACATTGCTATAATGTTAACGTTACCTTGCTTTTGCCACAGTTGACTGACCGCAGTGCACCAAAGAAGATGGGCAACAGAGCCATAAAAACAAGGCTGCCATAAGCCAGTGCCGTTCCCTCCGGTGTCGCCACAAACTTGGCCACAGTCGCGTTGACAGCGTCGGTACCATTTGAGTCGGTAGAATTCAGGCCATCCAGAATGAGAGGTGAAGTTTCGCTGGGTAAGACCGATCCTTGATCAACATCCGCCATGTTTGCAAGTTGTCCAACTCAAAGAAGACGTGTATGCTGTTTTCGATCTATGAAGACTGGTCGTTTCTCATTTAAGAACGTTCTCTTTTGCTAAGGCCACGTTCCCTATCTCTTTGCCAATTGAAACACCTCTTCCTTGTTCTTCGGTGGGGTTTATCGGCGGTTGGCATCCAACGTTATGGTGCATTACCGCCGCTTACTGTAGTGGAGTGTGGGCCAGAGACAGAGAGAAACTAAATCCTACCGGCCAGCACCGTTGTTCTTAAAAAATATATATATTTTTGAGACTATATCTAATGACGTTCTACTCAATATACTCTTTAAACTAATTTCCTGTATCCCCTTCTCCCTCATATTAAATCTCAGCCTCTCTCTTCCTCTGATACTGTGTGCTTGTTTAGCCAGTACATCAACTACATCGTTCCCCTCCACCCCCACATGGGCTGGGACCCAATAAATCTGATCTGTATACCCATCTGTCTAATCTTTCCATGGGTTTGTAGCACCTCATCAAGCGGATATTGTCTGCTAGTTGACCTAAATGACTGGAGACTCGTCAACACTGCACATGAATCAGAGCAATTAACTACTCTGGCTGGCTTGACTTCCTCCACCCACTGCAAGGCCCAACAGTATGGCCATCAGCTCCGCCGTATATACAGCCAGATGATCTGTAATACGTTTTCTGACTTCCACCCCACATTCCTGCACTACAAATGCTGACCCAGCACATCATGTCCTTGGATATTTTGTACCATCTGTGTAAATGGCCACAAAATCCTGATACACAGTATCCAGACATCTCTTAAACAAATCAGATGGATCCCTATCTTTCTTTGGTCTCTCCAACACTTCTAGATCAACTACTGGAGTTGGCAGTAGCCATGATGGATTCACAGGAATAACTACTGTTGGGCTAAACTCCCTTCTATACAATCCCGTTTCCTTCGCCTGGATATTACCCACCCACCCAAAGCTTGTGTTCTGTCTTCGCTCATGTTCCCAGCATACCTGTAAAATCCCTTTTGCAGGATGAGAAACCCCATGTCCCTGTAGGTTGATCCAACAATGAATTGCCAGCTGCTGTCTCCTAATCTGCAATGACATATCCCCCATCTCCACCTGTAGTGCAGCCACTGGGGGCATATCCCCCATCTCCACCTGTAGTGCAGACACTGGGGGCATATCCCCCATCTCCACCTGTAGTGCAGACACTGGGGGCATATCCCCCATCTCCACCTGTAGTGCAGACACTGGGGGCATATCCCCCATCTCCACCTGTAGTGCAGACACTGGGGACGTCCAAAATGCCCCACTACATATTCTGGGGACATATCCCCCAGTCCTTGCAGGCCCATATCCCCCATCTCCACCTGAGTGCAGGGCATAGCCTAGTGGTTAGAGTGTTGGACTGGGGGCATATCCCCCATCTCCACCTGTAGTGCAGACATGTTCAAACCCCGAGCTGACAAGGTACGAATAGCCTAGTGGTTAGAGTGTCGTTCTGTTCAAACCCCCCTGAACAGGCAGTTAACCCACTGTTCCTAGGCCGTCACTGAAAATAAGAATTTGTTCTTAACTGACTTGCCTAGTAAAATAAAGGTAAAAAAAGATATGACACCTAGCCTTTCCAATGATGTCCGGGTTGCTGAACCATAAGCTATTATACTGCCATAGTCTATTACAGATAGGATCAATGCAACATGCATGGTCCTCAATGAGGAAACCCCAGCCCCCCACTCCTGCCCTATCAGACAGTGCATCACATTTTGCATCTTCTTACACTTTCCCACCACTCTCTCAATGTGTTCTGCCCAAGTCTAGTGTCAAAATATACCCCAAGGAACCCGAAGGCCCCAACCCTCTCCAGGTTTCTCCCATATAACCTCAAGCATACCTCATCTCCCACCTTCCTCCTGGTAAAGAACACTGTCTTGAGTTTTCTCTACAGGGAACCTGAATCCCCACATTAATGCCTGTAGCTCTGCCTCATCAATTGCTTCCTGTATTGCCCATTTCTTCCCCTCTTCCATAAGGCCCCATCATCTGCAAATAACCACCTCCCAATGTCCGACTGTACCTGAGAGTAAACATCATTGATCATGACTGAGAACAACAGAGGACGAGTCATGCTCCCCCTGTGGTGTACCGTTCTCTTCCTTGTTGGTTCACTTGTTGTCAATATATTGTTTCAAACCAGTACTTAACACCACCTAGTGGTACGGATGGTTGTTTTGGAGCAAAGACCCTTTTTTTATACAGTTGAAGTCGGAAGTTTACATACACTTAAGTTGGAGTCATTAAAACTCGTTTTTCAACCACTCCACAAATGTCTTTATAACAAACTATAGTTTTGTCGAGTTGGTTAGGACATCAACTTTGTGCACGACACAAGTCGTTTTTCCAACAATTGTTTACAGACAGATGATTTCACTTATAATTCACTGTATCACAATTCCAGTGGGTCAGAAGTTTACATACACAAAGTTGACTGTGCCTTTAAACAGCTTGGAAAAATCCAGAAATTATGTCATGGCTTTAGAAGCTTCTGATAGGCTAATTGACATCATTTGAGTTAATTGGAGGTGTGCCTGTGGCTGTATTTCAAGGCCTATCTTCCAACTCAGTGCCTCTTTGCTTGACATCATGGGAAAATGTTAGACATCAACAAGTCTGGTTCATCCTTGGGAGCAATTTCCAAACGCCTGAAGGTACCACGTTCATCTGTACAAACAATAGTATGCAAGTATAAACCCCATGGGACCACACAGCCATCATACCGCTCAGGAAGGAGATGCATTCTGTCTCCGAGAGATGAACATATTTTGGTGCGAAAAATTCAAATCAATCCCAGAACAACAGCAAAGGACCTTCTGAAGATGCTGGAGGAAACAGGTACAAAAGTATCTATATCCACAGTAAAACGAGTCCTAAATCGACATAACCTGAAAGGCCGCTCAGCAAGGAAGAAGTCACTACTACAAAACCATCATAAAAAAAGCCAGACTACGGTTTGCAACTGCACATGGGGACAAAGATCATACTTTTTGGAGAAATGTCCTCTGGTCTGATGAAACAAAAATAGAACTGTTTGGCCATAATGACCATCGTTATGTTTGGAGGAAAAAGGGGGAGGCTTGCAAGCTGAAGAACAGCATCCCAACCGTGAAGCACGAGGGTGGCAGCATCATGTTGTGGGGGTGCTTTGCTACAGGTGGGACTGGTGCACTTCACAAAATAGATGGCATCATGAGGGAGGAAAATGATGTGGATATATTGAAACAACATCTCAAGACATCAGTCGGGAAGTTAAAGCTTGGTTGCAAATGGGTCTTCCAAATGGACAATGACCCCAAGCATACTTCCAAAGTTGTGGCAAAATGGCTTAAGGACAACAAAGTCAAGGTATTGGAGTGGCCATCACAAGGCCCTGACCTCAATCCTATAGAAAATTGTGGGCAGAACTGAAAATGCATGTGTGAGCAAGAAGGCCTACAAACCTGATTCAGTTATACCAGCTCTGTCAGGAGGAATGGGCCAAAATTCACCCAACTTATTGTGGGAAGCTTGTGGAAGGCAACCCGACACGTTTGACCCAAGCTAAACAATTTAAAGGAAACGCTACCAAATACTAATTGAGTTTGTAAACTTCTGACCCACTGGGAATGTGATGAAAGAAATAGAAGCTGAAAGAAATCATGCTCTATTATTCTGACATTTCCGTTCTTGCAATAAAGGGATGATCCTAACTGACCTAAGACAGGAGATTCTTACTAGGATTAAGTCAGGAATTGTGAAAAACTGTGTTTAAATGTATTTGGCCAAGCGTAAGTGTGAACTTCCGACTTCAACTGTATATATATATTTATATTTATGCACAATTTAAAAAAGTACAAAAACAGAAATATACAAGAGTACATAAACAGACTGGGTATCAGCAATGATTTGGTCAAGACCTACAAGTCTTTCTGCAAAGATGGATGCAAGTAGTTTTCCATCATTGTTCATTCATGTGATTTGTCTCCAATTTTTAACATAGGATCCTTGTTTAGTGTGGGGATTACAGAAATGAGGCCTTGTGTCATAGAAACAGGCAGGACCCCTAAATCAATTGCTTCCTTAAAGACATTAAATAGAAATTCAACAATATCCTCCTGAAAATATGTATAATAAGGCCATCATTCTCTGGAGATCTCTTTAACTTGCTGATACATTTTGTTATTTCATTGATAGAAATCAATTCAGAGGCATCCTAATCCCATTTTGAAAAGTGTCCTAGCTAGGTAAATTATAGTCTACATAGTTTTCAATACATGTTTTATTCAAATAATATGTACAGTACAGGCATGGAACATTTTAAACACATTTAGTGACAATGTTGAAACCACATTATTATAGAATGTCTTAACCTATAAAATGTAACCTGAAATATTTACAACTATGCATTTACAAAGTATAATATTTATTTATCTGTTATTAAAAGCAAAGATTATTGACAGAAGTGGGGGCTTCAGGAAGCTGTAGCCTTCCATTCAAGATGTGAGTCAAATACTTGAAACAGGATGTCAGCGCAACTGGGGATCAGTAACCCATCACCAGAGCAAATTCATAGATATGTTGGGAAAAAGGAGATGAGGGACATTTTGCCATCAACTAACTCATGTAGTGATAATGTTGCTGCCTCTTAATGTCTTAAATCTTCATGCAACCTCAAGGGGACCAGCCAAAGATGTAATCATCACTGTGCATTAGAGCAGTGGTTTTCAAACCTCTTCTCGGGGACCCCCAGCAGTTCCCTATATTAGATCTATTCCAGAGCTAGCACACCTGATTAAACTTGTCAACTAATCATCAAGACCTTGATTAGATTAATCAGGTTAGCTAGTTCAGGGCTACAACAAAATTCTGAAGTGTCTAGGTGTCCCCGAAGAGAGGTTTGTGAACCCCTGCATGAGAGGACAAGCTGCTCGTGGAAGTTTTAGATGTAAATACCATAGAATTAGTTATATTGCTATGGTTCATACTTCGAGAAGGCCCTCAGTCCTCCTCACAGCACACTGGTCGAAGGTAAGATGTGCAGGACGTAGGTTATGACAGAGACCGCGATTAAGAGGAGAGGCTGAACCTGAGCTTGAAGCTGCCCCGACGATTTAGTCTTCAGCTCCACTTCCACAGGGAAGTGGTCACTCACTTCCAGAACCTGAAATGACGAACTGAGTTTATTCTGTGTCATGATATCTATGACAGAAGAAAAATACATTAAAAAATACAACTTTGGCATTCCTGGCATGGTGCCGCTTTTCCTGGGGGCTTTTCAAGATGGAAAAGGGTTTGAAATGCTAAAACACATGATAAAATATTGTTTGAAAAGAGCATTACCATTTCCTTTGAGAGTTTATACTCCTTGGCGATGTTGAAGACCCGAGCTGAATAAGGTTTGATGGCCTTTAAGAAGGGCTGTCCGTGTACCACAATCCTAAGAAAAACTAAGTGTCAAGTCAATAGAGCTGAATAGTAATATGTTATTGTATCCATCAATGCAGATTGTCTATAATCAAAATAATCCCTAATTCAAAGAATGTATAATTTAAGTGCAGCTCATTTTCTAATTTCCACCCACCTGTCATAGGCACAGCTGGTGAGGTCTCCAACAGTGGTGTCCACCTTGTCCCCGATCAACCAGAAGAATCCAGGGTTTGAGAACAGTCTGATGTTTGCCTTGTCCTGCCTTGTCATGTGCCCACAACCAGCATTGAAGGCTCCAAGGAACATCACTTTCTATAGGACACAGTGGCATTACATTGGTGTAGGTTAGATATGTGGATAATATAGCATGACAGATAAAACAGTAATTGAATTCATCTTACTATAGCCAAACAAAAACACAAACAGTTAGTTGAAATTGTTCTCCCAGTCTTGTCATGTCTCACCTCAGTATTCCACTTCCTTTTTATTTCCTCAAAGACATCATAAAGCTTGTCAATCTCCTTGATTGCGTCAGAGGCCGTAGTGTGCAGTGGGATCAGAGCAAAGTCTCCTATCACTGTTCAGAGGAAGATCATTAGTTATCAAAACAGCACAGATTGAATTTCAATTCTCATGAACTTAAAATAACCAACCTGTTTCCTTGGCTTGGAATCTAACAACAAAGGGGTCTCTGGAGAAAGCATCCACACCCCCTTCCTTTTTGTCAGCGTACTGGTACCTATCTGTCAACTCTACAGTCTCATTCCTGTGGAGAGGCATTTAGTTATAGCATAATTCACTTGGGCTTAAAGTTAAGCAGGGTGACAGATAATTAAAGAGTAGGACAGGGGAGGCAGCATATTTAGGAGGTTTTAAATGATTGCAAGTTTACGTCATGAGAATAGCATTTGTAAATGAATGTGATGTAAGAGCTCTGAAATATACACAGATTTGAGTCATTTAGCAGACAACACTAATTGCTCCTGTAAGTCGATCTGGATATGTCCCTTGCTCAAGGGCCCATCGACAGATCTTTCACCTAGTCAGCTCAGGATTCAAATATATAATGTAAAATGGTGTCTCTTACCGGTACAGATAGACATATTGCTCCTGGTCTTCAGGTGTCCGCCCCAGACCTCCACTGGCAACATACTTATAGTGATATTGGTCATCATATCTAAGACAAAATGAACAAAAATGGGTCTGAGTCGATAAATGAAGTGGAAAAAAATGTCTAGCATAAATAAAGAATTTCTTTATAACTCAAATCGATGTATTTCAAGTGCATTTAACAAAGGCCTCAATACACTTTACAGGGAGCAAAAACAATCAAAGAGGAATCAAACAAACAAAACAATTTAGCGTGAATGATTGAACGTTGCATCTGGTAGAGTATTATTAGATACCTGTTACAGTATATAGATTCTACTGTACCTAGTACTGTATCTGTTGAGTCTCCCCAACAGAGCTTTGGTGGCTTTGCCCTGTAGGTCTTTTACCTCCTGAAGGAGACAGATGTCACAGCGAGACACAACCTGTGGACAATCAACCAACAAGGTCAGAACATGAATGTCTAACAATCACTGAAAAATAACTAGATTATACAGCTGTGGCCTAAAAGGTTACTATACGCTTCACTCTGTTGATCTACATGCACTCTACTCAGCAAACTGGATGCAGTTTATCACAGTGCCATCCGTTTTGTCACTAAAGCACCTTATACCACCCACCACTGCGACTTGTATGCTCTAGTCGGCTGGCCCTCGCTACATATTCGTCGCCAGACCCACTGGCTCCAGGTCATCTACAAGTCCATGCTAGGTAAAGCTCCGCCTTATCTCAGTTCACTGGTCACGATGGCAACACCCATCCGTAGCACGTGCTCCAGCAGGTGTATCTCACTGATCATCCCTAAAGCCAACACCTCATTTGGCCGCCTTTTGTTCCAGTACTCTGCTGCCTGTGACTGGAACGAATTGCAAAAATCCCTGAAGTTGGAGACTTTTATCTCCCTCACCAACTTCAAACATGTGCTATCTGAGCATCTAACCGATCGCTGCAGCTGTACATAGTCTATCGGTAAATAGCCCACCCATTTTCACCTACCTCATCCCCACACTGTTTTTATTTATTTACTTTTCTGCTCTTTTGCACAACAGTATCTCTACCTGTACATGACCATCTGATCATTTATCACTCCAGTGCTAATCTGCAAAATTGTAATTATTCGCCTACCTCCTCATGCCTTTTGCACACAATGTATATAGACTCCCCTTTTTTGTACTGTGTTATTGACTTGTTAATTGTTTACTCCATGTGTCACTCTGTGTTGTCTGCTCACACTGCTAAGCTTTATCTTGGCCAGGTCGCAGTTGCAAATGAGAACTTGTTCTCAACTAGCCTACCTGGTTAAATAAAGGTGAAATAAAAAAATGCGTGCAGGTGAAATGGGATTTTTGGAGCAGCGGACACCTTTTTGGTAACATGATATCCTCGTCGGTCCCATTCACAAGGGGGCGATAGCAAAGTTGTTATTTTTGTCTTCTCATTTTGTGAAAGCAAGGAAGAATCGCCTTCCCTTGGTAGTAGTAGCAGCTAGCTTTAGCCTGGCTAAAAACATAGCAAGCTAGCTACAGTAGCCTTTTTAGCTTCTCACATTAACATGTGAAATAATCATGTTTATAAAGAAAAAAATATGCCCTTGCAAATATTTGTATAATTGCCAGTGTAACCTAAAACACTATAGGAGTGACCTACTGCTGGTATATTCATTCCCATTTCAGATAAAAATAAAATGGCATGTTTTGGTCATGAGAAAAAAAAGCACATGGCTAGCGAGTGGTCTTCAGCACCTAATACAACCCGTGGATCAAATCCTGAATGCTGATTGGTTAAAACCGAATTCCAACCAGTCTCTATTTCACAAAATGATCGCCCACTTAAACCATGTCTTTAAAATGCTTGCTTATTCTGTTCCACCGGACTGCGCAATCCACGGTCTCATCAGCCTAGCCAGGCAATTTATGAACTCGATCTCCACTATAAAAAGCATTTAGACATTATAAAATTTAAAAAAAAAAACAACAACATTGTTTCAATATTCAAATTCGATCTAGCTGTTGCGTAGTGATGAACGTGTCAGAAGACGGGAAGACCGACAGGCAGCTTTTCTCAGCCAGTCGAAATCACGAATCAGCATAATTTTTATGGATATACAGTGTATTCGGAAAGTATTCAGACCCCTTGACCTTTTCCACATTTTCTTACTGAGGCACGGTGACTTGTCCAAAATGGCAAATCTTGCATTTCTGGAGGACCTGGCACAAGCTGCATTATGCGGGGAGCGTGTTTTCAATGAGCATGTGGATTTTTTTCCCCTGAGAGTGACTTATTGGCTTATTAGTAGATTTTGTTTTCCAAGGCATATTTTATTGTATCTCTGCAAACAACTCTCTCCAGTATTAGAAAGGGAGACGAAATGCACCAATTGCATCCTAGTGCATACCCAAGTCCTCTCCACCCTGGGATTTTTGGCCACAGGAACATTCCAGCGGGAGATTGAGGATCGGTCTGGCATTACACAACTAACAATGAGATGAATATTGCCTGCAGTCCTTCATGGCATTATTTCATTGACCCCACAATACATACAGTTTCCATACACTGCTGTGCAACAGGCCAGAGTGAAAAGGGATTTCCATACCATAGCTAGATTTCTCAATGCGTTTTGGAGTAATTGACTGCACCCACATCGCAATAAAAGCACCATCATTGAACAAATTCAACAGAAAAGGTTTCCATTCTGTCAATGTGCAGGTCATCGGTGATTCACATTTGGCTTTGTTGAATGTAGTGGCCAAATGGCCGGATGGGACACATGACTCAGTTCAGTCAGCCTTAACCTCCAGGAAGGAGCTGTTGAGGATGGATGGCTTATGTTTTATTTGTCATGTTAGACCTCTACTGGGAAACAATATCTGCATGTTGTGTTCATATCTGCAGGAGACTGGGGCTACCCATTAAAAACCATGGCTTATGACTCCCCTCACAAACCAACAAGAGGCAAGGTACAACCAAGCCCATGCATGCACAAGAACAGTGGAGCACACCATAGGCCTGCTGAAAGGGCACTGGCTGTGCTTATCTGGGACAGGAGGCACACTGCAATACCAGCCTAGCAAGGTTTGCCTCTGAAATTACATTGACAAGGAAAACAATCAAATTGACAAGGAAAACGCATTTACATTTCACCAGAATTTGTCTCACTTTTGACACAATCAACAAGTTCTTTCAATTATTGATTTCTCTCTCAGGCCATTGCATACATCCTCCAGCTGCTGTTTGAGTCCAATAATTGATGTGTTGATCTCCTCGTTGTTTCAGGACTGCGTCAAGAGGAAAAGCTGAAGCGGTCGCCAAAGAGGACACCCTTCTGTGAAGATTTCATGTTTTGTTATATTTATTGTCAAGAAAAAAATATTTAGATGTGGTCCATGTCTGAATATGGTTGCGAAAATAAATCTTGACTTACCATCAGTTGGTTTGTCTGGTATTCCTTTAGGGTCTAGGAGAGGGTCCTCAGTATCACCATCACAAATGATGCCAGACACTGAGGTCTCTCCAATTATGCTCCAAATGCACTGGTCCATAGCAGACAGTGAAGAGTCACTCTGCCCTCCTCCTGTTGCACTTATCCCTTTTGTGGATCATTCTTTTTGTTGTTGTTGCTGCTGCTGCATGTTTTCAAATCAAACCATTTCTTTTTAATTTCATTAACTGTTTCTGCACTCAGATGAAGCAGAAGTTACCACAGCTCTAACCTGCTCCCAAGCAATATTTAAAAAAATAAAATCTTATTTGACAAGCCATTGCTGAGGGCTCCAAAAGTATGGCTTGTTTGACTTCCACTTCAGTGATCAAAAGTCCTATTTCTGCGTCTGATTATGTTTTCTCCATATTGGCGGACAGAAATCAGTGACATTTCTTGCAGCTTTAAAAGGGAAGGTTTGTGACCATAAATGGTCATTTAGGGCAGTTAGTTATGTAAATGAGACTTCAAGTGCACTAGCACAGTGTTTTAGAATGTGTCGGATTCATCAAGGCAAAATACTTACAGATGTGTGTAAATCAAGCGTACGAGCAATTGATAAATATTTACATTTACATTTAAGTCATTTAGCAGACGCTCTTTATTGTACTTGCAATCATTTTAAATCTTCTTACGAGTTCATTTAGAAGCTTTTCTACGTAACATTGATAAATGAGGGCCCTGGCACCATCCTGTGACGCATGGTGGTGGCATCATCATGCTGTGGGGATGTTTTTCAGTGACAGGGACTGAGAAACAAGTCAGGATTGAGGCAAAGATGAACGGAGCAAAGTACAGAGAGATCCTTGATGAAAACCTGCTTCAGAGAGCTCAAGATCTCAGACTGGGGTGAAGGTTCACCTTCCAACAGGACAAGGACCCTAAGCACACTGCCAAGACAATGCAGGAGTGGCTTCGGGACAAGTCTGAATGTCCTTGAGTGGCCCAGCCAGAGCCCGGACTTGAACACCTTTGGAGACCTGAAAATAGCTGCGCAGCGATGCTCCCCATTCAACCTGACAGAGCTTGAGAGGATCTGCAGAGAAGAATGGGAGAAACTCCCCAAATACAGGTGTGCCAAGCTTGTAGGGTCCTACCCAATTCGACTCGAGGCTGTAATCGCTGCCAAATGTGCTTCAAAGTAGTGAGTAATGGGTCTGAATACTTATGTAAATGTGATAGTTTTTAAAAAAGTAATACATTTGCAAATATATACAAAAAAATATCAATAGAAAACAAGTAAAACGAAACGAATTGCAGCTAATTTGCAGTCTTTCCAGCTTCTGTGTTAGCTGTGTTGTTGGCTAGCACCTGAACAACAGTTTCCTTCAGACAGAGCACATGTTCTATGCCAGGTGAAATCGCATCTCAATAGCTCATTGTTATAGATGTATCCAAATAAATGTCACTAGAAAACAGCTTAAACAAATGCAAACACTTTGTTGTTATTCTGGCTTCACTGTTTGACGTGACTCAGGGATAAGAACAGTACCAGCCTGTATGGCAATAGAACATTTAGAACGAATGACTGGGTCATGTCCATAGATACAGAACAAAAACACTGAATAACTGTCACTTCTCTGGCAACAGAACCGATAGAACAAACGACCAGTTGGCTTGGGTAGCAACCCTAGATGTGTCAGGACTATCTTGTGGAAGCATGAAATATTTTGATGAATTTATTCATACTTAAATTCATGAAAATATGTACATCATTATTTGATTATGTTGGTAACCCGTTGTAGAAAAGTGATAAAGTCCTCGAAGCCAGTGCTTCAAGACGAACCATGCCAATATATCCTCCAAACACCGGCTTTGAGGGCATTATAACTTAATTATACCATTTCACAATTGTCTGTAAATCACTAGTTAGTACTCCGAAACAAAACACCTTTTGGCGTGGATTCTTGTGGTTTGGTTTACGGTTTGAACAGTTGCTGAAATTATATTTGGTTATCAAGGCAAAATAGGCTAATTTGATGAATAGCCTTTAGATCAGATCAAGGAACCCGCAGAAGAAATTATGCAACATGTCGTCATTTTCGGGTAGTAAAACAGTATGTCTAAGTGTATTCCAAGGAGCACTTCCTTTTGTAACGAAAAACGACATTGCAACACGCCAAATCTTGAGTCTGCAAAGAGCTTGCCTTAAGTAAAACAATGTAATGGCAAAAATGTACATTTCCTCCTATATAGAAATAACCAAAAGTAACTGCTTTTAATTATAAGAACATGCATCAACTTGGCATCATTGGAAAGAAAACACCTGAGAGATAAGGAAATGGTAAGACCATAGATGGAATCAGGCACACAAACCAACCATGTTATTTTTTTTTTGTCATCTTTACATGGACAAGCTAAGTCAATTATTGATGAATAGTCATGGAAACAGATGCCTTCCACAACAACTTTAAAAAAACATCGGGAAAAAACCCGGGATTAATAGACAACAGCTAGAACTTCAGACGTTTTAGTAAGGGGTGTCAGGTGTGGTCAAGGGACATCGCCAAGTGTTACCTCAACCTCTCCAAAGTATGTAAATAAGGTAATTCCACTGCTATTACACATTGAATAAGCCTGAATGTTATTGGTCACTATAAAAACACAATTTCCACAATAACAACCTCTCTCAGTGTGGAGGTGTCAGGGGACAATCTTTTAACCTCTCCAAAGTGTCCGAATAGTATAATCATTACACAGGTGCACTGTGCTGGGGACAATAAAAGGCCACTCTATAATGTACAGTTTTGTTACAACACAATGCCACAGATGTCTCTGTTCCCAGAGAATTGAATGTTCATTTCTCTACCATTAGCTGCTTCCAATGTCATTTTAGAGAATTTGGCAGTACATCCAGCCAACTTCACAACCCCAGATCACGTGTAATCACACCAGCCCAGGACCTCCACATCCGGCTTCTTCACCTGCGGGATCGTCTGAGACCAGCCACCTGGACAGCTGATGAAACTGAGGAGTATTTGTGTCTGTAATAACGCCCTTTTGTGGGGAAAAACTACTTCTGATTGGCAGGTCTGACTCCCAACTGGGTGGGACAATGCCCTCCCAGGCCCACCCCTGGCTGCGCCACTGCCCAGTCAAGTGAAATCCATAGATAAGGACCTAATGAATTTGTTTCAAATGACTGATTTCCTTATATGAACTGTAACTCAGTAATCGTAAGCTCTCTCACACACAGAATTAATAAACAGTATGGAAATATTATTAAAGTGATCCCATGTCTATGTACTTAGGGCAGCAGCATCTAAGGTGCAGGGTTGAGTAACCGGCTAGTGACAGTGACTAAGTTCAGGGCTGGGTACTGGCTAATGATGGCTATTTAACAGTTTTATAGCCTTAACCTCTATGGGATCGATGTCCCATCAGCGAGACGGTTGAGCTAACGTAGGCTAACCTTTTTGCTGAGTATACTAGCGAAATGCATAGCACTCAGAATTAAAAAGGTTTTACCAGGTATTGTTCATCCTGATCAGACACGTTTTTTACATAGACAATACATTGGAGATAATATGCGACTACTAGAAATAATAGAACATGAAACATCTAAGAAGCCAGGCCTGGTATTTATAGCGGATATTGAAAAGGCCTTTGATAAAGACTGGATTTTATTTATAAATGTGTGGAGCCTCTTATAAAATGGGTAAAAGTAATGTATAGCAACCAGAGGTGTAAAATGGTAAATAGCGGCTACTTCACAGAGAGTTTTGAATCATCGAAAGAAGTCAAACAAGGGTGTCCACTGTCACCATATATATTTGTTATGGCCATCGAAATGCTAGCAATTAAAATCAGTTCAAATAACAGAGTATTAAAAAATGCAAATATTAAAAACAAGGGTGTCCATGTATGCCGATGACTCAAGTTTTATATTGAGTCCAAAAACTAGTCCCTGCAATGTCTCATTGAAGATCTAGATAACTTTTCTGGACTAAAACCTAATTATGATAAAATGTACAATATTACGTATTGGATCTTTAAAAATATAACTAGCACATTACCCTTCAGATTACCTATAAAATGGGCTGACGGTGAAGTAGACATACTTGGTATTAATATCACAAAAGATATAAATGACCTCTCCACAATGAATTTCAATAGAAAACTAGTAAAAATAGACACGATCCTGCAACCATAGAGTGGTAAAATCCTTAGTCATATCTCAGTTTACTGACTTATGGCAATACTTACTCCTGATGATTCATTTCTCAAATCATATGAGCAAAACATATTTAGCTTTATCTAGGATGCTCAACCAGACAGGCACACTTTATCTTATCTATATTGAATATGAACTGGGTGGGTTGAGATAATTAATTATAAAACCTTTAAACGCTTCACTTATACAAAGGTTTGACTTGAACCCTAAATGGTTCTCATGTAGATTACTATGAAAAGCTCATCCATTGTTTAAAAACTTCCTTTTTTCCCTGTTCAGATTTCCATGTCTCATTTTCGATTAATTGAAAATGAGACCTTTTTCATATCATTTATTTTTTCAAACAAGCATTACAGAGCTGGTTACAATTTAATCCCACTGAAAATATAAATATTATGGCTGAATGTTTGAAAAGGGTATCGTTTTAAAATGAAATTGGAATTGTAGAGTCATATTTCATGGCGTTATCAGAATTGTATGGGAAGGTATGCTCAATCCAAGATTACAACCAATTAATTACAGAATTACCCCAGAAATGGAGGAGACAGGTGGCAGTGGGAGGAGGTAGGGAACTGGTGTGTGCCCAATATAAAGGATCAAAACTGACAGAGGAATAAAAATAGCATAAATAGGAAAGTATGCCAATTTCATTTGAGGACCAGGAAGTTGACAGCTGTGTCATACAGATTGCAAAATAGTTGATGTACCGATTCCATGGTCCATGGTGTATGAGTTGATATATAAAACAATGCAAGATTCAAGACGTCATGCCTTTCAGCTAAAATGATTGCACAGAATACTTGCCGCCAACAAAATGTTGAATATTTGGCATATACAATCACTGCAGCCTTGCAGATTTTGTTGTGAGGATACAGAATCAATAGACTATTTGTTTTGATATTGCCCTCAGGTAGCCCCTTTCTGGTCTCAGGTTCAGGAATGGCTGAAAAAGCATAACATTAATCTAAAATTGAAATAGCATTGCTGGGAGATCTGGAGAGACCTGGTCAGCCAATTACTATACTTTGAGTAAAAGTATTTATCTTCAACTCACAATCTGTGGATTCTGTTCAAGAAATTCCAATTGTAGGTTAAACATCACAGCATAGTTGAAAGATATTCACTACTGTTTAAAAGTTTGGGGTCACTTAGAAATGTCCTTGTTTTTTAAAGAAAAGAAAAAAGATTGTCCATTAAAATAACATCAAATTGATCCGAAATTCAGTGTAGACTTTGTTATTGTCATAAATTACTGCTGTAGCTGGAAACAGCTAATCCTAGTTGATCATTTTAAAAGGCTAATTGATCATTAGAAAACCCTTTGCAATTATGTTAGCACAGCAGAAAACTGTTGTTCTGATTAAATAAGCAATAAAACTGGCCTTCTTTAGACGAGTTGAGTATATGGAGCATCAGCATTTGTGGGTTTGATTACAGGCTCAAAATGGCCAGAAACAAAGAGAAATGAAGGCTATTCCATGCGAGAAATTGCCAAGAAACTGAAGATCTCATACAACGCTGTGTACTACTCCCTTCACAGAACAGAGCAAACAGTCTCTAACCGTGTGGGAGGCGTGGGAGTGGGAGGCCCCGGTGCACAACTGAGCAAGTTTAAATTAGTGTCTAGTTTGAGAAACAGACACCTCACAAGTCCTCAACTGGCAGCTTCATTATATAGTACCCGCAAAAACATGGATGCTGGCCTTCTAAGCAGAGTTCCTCTGTCCAGTGTCTGTGTTCTTTTTCATTACATTTACATTTAAGTCATTTAGCAGACGCTCTTATCCAGAGCGACTTACAAATTGGTGAATTCACCTTCTGACATCCAGTGGAACAGCCACTTTACAATAGTGCATCTAAATCATTTAAGGGGGGGGTGAGAAGGATTACTTTATCCTATCCTAGGTATTCCTTGAAGAGGTGGGGTTTCAGGTGTCTCCGGAAGGTGGTGATTGACTCCGCTGTCCTGGCGTCGTGAGGGAGTTTGTTCCACCATTGGGGGGCCAGAGCAGCGAACAGTTTTGACTGGGCTGAGCGGGAACTGTACTTCCTCCTGTACTTCCCATCTTAAACTTTTCTTTTTATTGGCCAGTCTGAGATATGGCTTTTTCTTTGCAACTCTGCCGAGAAGGCCAGCATCCCGGAGTTGCCTCTTCACTTTTGACATTGAGACTGGTGTTTTGCGGGTACTATTTAATGAAGCTGCCAATTGACCCTGTAGGATATCTGTCGACGTGCCCTTGAGCAGGGCTTTAACCCTGGTTGCTTCTGTGGGTTGCTCTGGATGGGAGTCTGTTAAATGACTAAAGGTAATGTAAATGTTGAGCAGCTTCACTGCAAGTACATTGTATGTTTTAATATTCAATAAAGGTTTTGTTTTAAACAATGGCCGTAAGAATTTGGTGGCCTCTCCAAAGTTACACAGAATATATCCAATATATACCAGTAAACAAGTGTGAAACAAATACAACATGTAACTACTTTGGAATGATACACAGGACACCACTATACTGTAAATACAAAACAAAAAGAAGCAGACCACAACTATATAAAAAGTACTAAATGCATCACAGGAGGTTGGTGGCACCTTAATTGGGGAAAACAGGTAATGACTGGAGCAGACAGTGGAATGGTATCAAATACATCAAACACATGGTTTCCAGGTGTTTGATGCCATTCCAGACATTATTATGAGCCATTGTCCCCTCTGCAGCCTCCACTGAAATACATACTATATATAGAACGCTATGCAAAATAATTTACATACAGAACTAAAACTGAATCCAATCCTTACAGTAAATATTTATTTGCCAGAGTCGTCAAGGTCGCTCCCAGCCTCTCTGTTTGACTCACTAAGAATTTCCTCCAAAGTCCCTATACCTGGCTTTTGTAAATGTTTTACTCCCCTATTGGGTAGTTTGCTTGCTTTTTACATTCCTGATAAGCCATTTTTATGCCAAAGCGATGAAAGAATCCGTTCAAAATATTATGATGCGCTCTGGAGTGCATCCTTTCAAAATGCCGGTAGTAATGGGCCGCATTACTCAAAATAGCTATGAAGCTTACCTTATTGGCTACACGACTGTCCATATTTGACTTTATCCCCTCCCCAGTCTAACCACTTCTTTTGTTCACTAAGATGTGGTCACTGGGTGGACATTGGTGTTCTACTTCATCCATACGTTACCGGAGAACATTGGTAACTTAATGGGCTACTTTTGTTCGTAAGAACCTTGCTCAAACACAGGCCAAATCGAAGCGTATGTTGTAAGATGTTTGTTGTTTAGTGAAAACAAAGTATAAAATGAACTTCTTGGATCTCTGGGATGTGACTCGATAATGGTAGGTCACAGGCCGAAAAATAACATCCGTATCATCTTTGGAATCTTCGCTTTCACCACATATCAACGTTGTTCAAGTGTATATAGGGTGTGACCTGACACCTTATGGCTCTACGCCCATATATGGTACTAGCCGGACCAAAGATTGTATGGTACGTATGGAAAGCCAAGATCACCAGCTTTCAGGAGACACCCTGTATTCACGGATAGGGGCTACTGTTCTCATTTTAGACGACATTGAATACGAAGGTCCCCTATTTAGGACACCCTACATTTAAGTGGTTATTAAGATGAATTTGAGACTGATTTACACAACAGTATGACACTATAGTTAAAGATGCTGTCCAGGATCTTAAGCACTAAGCTAGAAATTCGTAACATATTGTATGAATTGGAATTCGTAACGTATACAAATTGCAAATAAAAAAAAATTGCAGTCCATAACATCTCATACTAAATTGTGCAACATTTTCGGGGGACCCGTTTTGGCGTGTGAGCACTAGTTTTCAAAGCTACTGGCTGAAATTATACAAAATCTTAGTTTCTCTTTTGAGCCACTCTTCACTAAAAGCAAAAGTTTTCTTCTTGTAAGCCTGTATTATTCTGAAAAGACAAGAGTCACCTTGGTCAGAGTGTGCATCACTCTGTAGTTGGCTGATTTGATGACATCGAAGTTCTGGATGTTGAAGGCACATATCTTGAAGCCTGAACATGGTCCATAAATACCAATGAGAAGGAGGAGGAGAGGAGTGGGGCAACTCATGACTGAGCTGCTTGCTGTTAATAGAAAAGACGTGAAATTACTGGGCATCGACATATTCATTTTTTTTACTATACATTGTGAGTCATTAAAATGGTAATCACTCAGATCACGGTTCATCACCAACCTTTCTGTTTAAAAAAACAGATTCCTAATGTAATACCTGCTAAGTAACAGTTGTGGCACCATGTGAAGAGATGAATGAGTCCAGGATGTCATTCAGCAAAGCAACACAGTTGTGTGTAAACAGCTCTGCAATATAAACCCTAAACTAGTTTTTCCTGAATGTCGGGTTAGTCATTTGGAGCTGTGTCCTGCATTATCAGTGTGTTTGTCAACTCCAGGGCAGTGAGTGAATGTCAATCTGAAAGAGTTGTTCAAAAGGTAAATCTTTCACAATCCTCACATTAAGCTTCACTCAAGCAATGTATTATTTTAAATAGGCAAGTCAGTTAAGAACAAATTCTTATTTACAATGACGGCCTACCCCGGACAAACCCTAACAACGCTGGGCCAATTGTGTGCCACCGCTTGGGACTCTCAATCACGGCCGGTTGTGATACAGCCTGGAATCGAACCAGGGTCTGTAGTGACGCCTCCAGCATTGTATTAACTAGTCTTTGTTAGAGAAGCAAACAGTTCATTGCTGTGCTCCACCATTGACGGTGATTGCATAATAGTGATACAATCAGTTTGAATTTGACCTGTTGGATAGAGAAACTGTGTCCTTGCGTGTTCAGTCACATTTGACAGTGCTGTTGAACAATAGAGAGGGAGCACACCAATCCAACCAGCTGTCCTGCTTCCTTAGTAAGCCCTAGCCCAGCCCTGACGCAGTATACTGGTGGTAGAATTCCACTCCAGGCTGTTTCTGCATTTGGGAAGTCATTGTTAAAGTTTAAAACAGAAGCTTGGATTCAACTAACTAGAGTCCCACTATGATCTTTGTGTTCCAAGGTTAGGGGAAACATCTAGAAATTAAAAACATTCCAGACGGAAGTGTTTACCAAATCAAACACACCCAACATGGCCCTGATTCAATTTCGATTGTTTCTTTAAACAATCCCACCAGAGGAAAATTGACTAACCACAGCATACAGCTGAGACTCAAAAACCTACAGTGCCAAACGCAGACTCAAAAAGAGCAATCGTCTCCATGATAGTGTTTGTACAATACACAAAGGCATGAAATCAAACATACATTTAGAAGCTTCTGGTGAGAAAGGTGAAGATTAAATATTTTAACAGAAACAGAGAGAATCATTAGCCTACCTTCTTTGATGAGAATTTGATCAATTCCAGGCACACCAAGGTGTTATATTAGGCTAATCTTTACACACCTTACCCAAACTCCCCAATGGCTGTCACTAGGTGAAAATTTTCACCCACAGAGATAGATAGAGGACTCATCTTTGTATCTGTGCCATTGTAGAGTCTGTGACAACATGGACAGCGCCATTGAAGCAATCTCCATTTTGAAGTAGTCAATTTTCTTCTTAAAAACATGACTCCATCAGGGTCACCAGGAGGGATCAGTAAATGAAGTTGGAAAGGGTGGAAGCCCTCAATGGCACTGCCCATGTTTTTACCCTTTTGGCCACCAGAGGCCTCTATCACTCTCTATGGGTTTCACCACACCTTCAACACATCTTCCTGTCAGATATGTCCCACCTCTTTTTGTTTGCATAAAGCTGGAATCTACTTGTAGGAGTAAATTGTATTTTTTAAAGGTCTCTCAGGGGCAACAGAGATGTGAGAGTTAACAAACTACACAGGTCTGAATCAGTCATGACCACTTTTCAAATATGTTTAATCATGGTCACAGTTCTGGTTTATTTAAATAAAGGAGCAGGGTTCATCCAATCGCTCTGACCTCACAACGGCAGTAAAGCACCCAAACTCACTGGCTAAAGTTGGCAAGCTTGCTGGCTACGTCCAGACATATGGGAAAACACCAAAGTGAATTTACGAACGCACCCCAGTCATAATTACGGGGGCGTTCCTGATGCAGGAATGCCCACATGCAGGAACGCCCCGAATCCCGGGACGCAATCACACACTATTTGGACAGACTGTCCTAAATAAATTTGGGGCAGACTCAGAAGGGGCATACTGCTGATGAAATAACTAAGGGAGCTTTACGGATCCATTATAACAGTGAGTGAGATTTGCGACTTTAGCTATAAATTGAAGCTTGCCTGCGAGGTTTCGCCAAATAAATTAAAGTACGTTGTTATCCGTAGATGGCTAGCTGATCAAGCTAATTTGACTAGCTAGCGCGTTAAGTTACCCTATTGTGTATTCGTAACTAGCTTTTCTGCTGATCCTAGTTAGTTTTCTTGTTTTGTATCTAGTTCAAGTCGCCGAATGCTTTTACAAGCTGGAACGCTTGTTTCTCCATACTGCATGCATGTCTGTTAAAAGGCAAAGACAATATTCAAAGAAGAGCTAACGTTTACTAACTATAACGTTTGCTATTTTCTTTATCTAGACCCCGCCCCCTACCCAGTTGTCTTGCTAGAACATTTGCATTATTGATGCGCTGCAATGTTTCCATCCAAACATTTTAGTTGGTGTAACAGTAGTAACGTTAGCTTGTCAGAGTTGACCGATTTTACACATTGCCATACGAAATAATGATTGTGACTATAAGCTGAGTTGATGTACACCTACATAGTTATTGTAGGTTGTACACTATCTGACATCAAATGAACTTACTGAAATTATTTCCTAGTGGTCTGCTGGGATGGCTTCTAAGCTCATGGACAGACTGCGACGGACACTGTTCAAAGAAGGAGAAGTAGTCTCTAAAGAGCCAATTGATGTAACAGAGGAAAGTTTCCCGGAGAGTTCTGAGTTAGAGGATGATACAGAGTGTCTCTCAGAGCGGCTTGGGGGAACACTCTGCTTCGATGGGGAGAGCGCCCTGGAATCCGAAGACCCAGGTGAGGCCTCAGGACCAGACAGTGACTCAGACTACCTTGGAGAGTCCATAGAGGATGGATTCAGCAGCACAGGTATTGTAGACATTATAATCCACAACAATGATCTCCCATATAGCAGGCAGATAGCTGGTGGGATACACTTATCCAGCAATATGAGCTGTATGTCTTTGCATAAACATTAATGTACTATACTATTAGTCAACTGAAACTATCTGACCAGAATAAGAATAGCATTCATTCCACTGTATTCTGCTTATTTGAAACCGCAAGTTTCACTTCAGGTTTTTCAGTCTGTGCAAACGTGAGCTTTCTCAGTTTTAGATGAGTGGGCTGAGGGCCGTCTTAGCTGAGCTGACGTGTATCTGCCTTTGTTCCTCAGACACCAGCCCAGTGGGCCCGTCTCCTGGAGGCTCATCCCTGCTCACACGTCAGCTGCAGGATAGCTGGAGCTTAAGGTTCCGTAGTGTTCCTCAGAAGCTGGTGTTTGAAGTGACTGATGCTAGTGTGGTGCAAGAGAGCTCCTCCAAGTATGTGGTATGTGTGAAACAGCAGAGATGAATGTCTATTGCCTGGCTTAGCCTGTGTGTCATCTTGTTGACAGTGTACCACCTCCTCCTCAGCTCTACACCATCCATTTGATCCAGTCTGGGATGTTTGACGAAACCCCCGCCGCCATCACCCGGCGATACACAGACTTTAAGCGCCTGCACAGCTGCCTTCGCCGCCGTCACAGGGACAACATGGAGCGCGTTGGTTTCCCCCGCAAGAAGCTGCGTAAAAACTTTGTGGCTGAGACCATCGCCAAGCGGAGCCGGGCGTTTGAGCAGTACCTGACCCACATGCACTCGCTGGCTGAGCTGCGGCGCTCGCCCACCTTCCTGGAGTTCTTCTACCTGGGTGACCTGCAGGCTGGCCAGATGCTGATGCGTGTGGGCCGTTACCAGGAAGCCTTGGGCCCTCTGCTCAATGGCCTGAGGCTCCAGGAGAAGCTAGGCTGTGAGGAGCAGGGAAAGCAGCAGCCCCATCACCAGCAGGGCACCCACTGGCTCTTCACCCTGTTGGCCCTGGTGACCTGCTTCCAGGAGCTGGAGCAGCTGGGGGAGGCCCAGGAGCACTGTGACCGAGCCCTGAGGGACCTGGCCCCCTCACCGGAGGCCCTGCAGCAGCACCACTTTCACCCACTGCTCATTCCTCTTCTCCAGACCAACGTCAGACTGTCATGGAAGATCTCTAAGGATAAGCGGCAGTGGGAAGTGCTGCTTCAGGAAATCCAGGACTCTGGGGCTGATACAAGGAACCAACCCAGCCTGAAGGAGTACCTGATAAAGGAGGCCCTGGTGGAGAGCGAGGGAGACACTAAGGCCAAGCTCAAACGGGAAAAGGCCACTTAACCCAAAGATAATGGTGCTCATAGTTATGAGGAAAGCATTTCATGTAATGAAGGATTTGGTCTCTAGTCTCTTGACATGTATTTCCGACAGCACTCAGTCTAAACTCTTAAGACATTCTAATGAATACACTCTACCTACCAAGTCATGCACAAATAGCAGAAAACAATGGCATGTTATAATTGTCTATAAAGTTCAAATTATTTGCTTGATTGTTTTACCTTGTAAATTGTAGACAAGTCATTTTTAATCACATTTTATGATACAGCTGCTTGGAAATAACTTTGTATTTTTCTAGAAGTTAACAGCAAATAGGCCACTATTTCAAAAATACTCCTGCTTTTTAAAACTTTTCAATTATGCCATTCACATTCTTATTGAGATGTAAGTGGATTAATAACTTTAGGATGACAAAAGGATAGAACATGAATTTAAGGACAAACTTTGCTCAAGTTAGTCATTTTCTTGTTTACACAAGAATGAAGGGAAAACCTGTCTGACTGCTATTGACAACACTTCTACTTGTTAAATCAAGACTTTTCAGCAAGGAATTGTAATCATTCTCAATAACCCAGATTTGTTTATATTGCTATAGTATTATGCAGCCTCTGTACCAGATTTGGATTTGAGTCACTAGACTTACATAAGGGGAAATTCAGGTTGGTTTCCTTTCATATGCCTTAGGGAGGAGCCTAATAAGAATCTGAATGCACCACTGGAAGTGTGTTTTAGACAAGAGGTATGACTTAACTATGTATTTTTGCCATACTGCAGGCAGGTCCTGTATCACTAATGACGTTATTTCAAAGCAGACCTACAATCCTGTGGGAGCAGGGAGGTAAACCTTTTGTTGCACTCTGAAATAGGCTAGTCTACCTGCTTGAGTGACTATTTCAAACTAACCTAAGAATTATTTTCTCAATAGCCTAGATGCAATGTTACATCTCTGAAAGTGCCTGCCTTGCACCTTTGAACTCTAGCCTTAACATTTCACTGTTTATTTGTATACTAAAATGATTAGAATATGTATTTTGTTTAATAAATCTATCCCCCAAAGTTATTAATTTTTTATTTGGAAGATCTGGCATGTTATAAAGAAGTTAAAACACAGTTAAAATCAAATATTTTTACTGAGGCCTGTCCGAGAACTATTTCTCAGTGCAATGGAGACACTTCTCTAACCAGTCCAATGGCCCTGTGACAAGTGTTCCAATCACATCACATCACATGCATACTTCAGACACTCAAACATTGTGGTACTCATGTGCCTACTGTATTAATCAGTGTATATAAATACATTCATATAAAGGATGGACATGTTGCTTCCTGCTTTGCAGGAATCAATTTCCCATAATTTCCTCATCTGAGGTACGTCTGTCACAGCAACAGTGCAAATGCCATTAATAGATAGCTGTGAGGACAAACGACCAAAAACATGTGGAGGATCTCAATTCCATACATCGTCTCCTCAAAACCCATTGTCAGAGGGGAGGGACCTCTGGCTTTCTCATCCAAAGGGTTTTGAGAAGGAGATGACGTGAGGTATGCAATTGAGATATTCCTCTATTGCTTCAGACTACTGTAAGTACTAAAGGGGCCCTTGAAGAAAAACATTGATTTACAAAGAACCCAACAGCAGTAACTCAGTCACAACTAAGAACATTGCCACTATGTTTAACACATGATTGATGATTCCATCACTGAAAGTGTTGGATGGATGTATAGGCCCGGCGGACTCTTCCAGTCTATAGCGGTAAGACGGGACATCAGGGTTTGTTGAACATCTGGTGGTTTCCTCCAGCAGCACTGGGGGTTACACTAGCTGCACCAGCTCCTCCTGACTGAACATCCACGAAGCCCATCCTCTGCCTCCTCTTCCTCTGCTCAGTCATCTACACAGAAAACAGTGCAACAACACACTGTCAGCCAGGCCAGGGTCATCCTGCTCGAAACACTAGCCTATATCATGAGGACATCAGTTCACCTAATTTCTCCCAAATAGATCGTCATGTGACTTGCCCTGGATAAGATAGTGTGCTGTGTTATCTGGGCAACCAGAAACAAATATTGTGTATGCACTGGCAAGCTCCGTTTCGCCTTCACCTGTTCTTTGAGCTCTGTTAGCTGTCCTGTGAGTTGGCTGACCACGTTCATAGTGGACGTCAGTCTGTCCTGCAGGTTCCTCATCTCGTTCTGCTCACCATCTCCATCTGTCACCACCAGGGACATGGCCTGCATGCGGGGGAACCAGTCCAGGTTCTTACTCTGAGGAGACATGTAGAGTCAGTGGCAGTGCTTCACCTAGCATTAGATGACCCCAGAGACAAAGGTATCTAATGCTACTTGCAACAACGAGACGTTGTAAAATAGCATAGAGGTGGGTCCCCCCCAATGAAACTAGAATCAAAGCAGGTTACTTTACCTTTATCATGAGGGCCACATAACTCTCTGGACCTGTGTAGTCAGTCTTGTTCTTCTCGCGAACAAGCACGATGAAATACAGGTAGTTCCAGATGTTGTGCTCCAACTTTATGTGTTCCTCAAAAGACACCGTTTTATTGTCAAACTTGTCCCTCTCCAGACCTGCAGGGAGAGAGCTTCAGGTTGAATGTCCAGAATACAGAAAATGAGCCAATATAAGTCAAATCTCAATTTCTTACCACAGATGAAGCAGGTGGTCTTGAGGACCTCCTCTTTCTTCTGTTTCTCACTACGCAAGTCAGCAAAGGTGTCGATGATGACACCAAAGATCAAGTTGAGTACGATGATGATGACAATGAAGTAGAAGAGGAGATCGTAGATGACACGGGCTGGGAACAGTGGCTCCTGCAGGGTATGCAATGACGTCATTAATGACACGTTTTCAAATGTTAGGTCATAATACAATGTACAGTAAATATGTTGGTTTGTGGAACATTTGTGCTCTTTGACATGACTGATTGTGTATGAGATGGATAGTAAGTATAGCAAGAGTGTGTGTTGCATCTTCGTTGTTACGTTTTTGGAGGGCTTGCGTAGCACGTCTCCCACCCCTCCACCGTTCCTCAGCCCGTGGTTCAGCACAGTGACAATGCACATGAGCAGAGTGTCACAGGCCCGCTCCGAATTGTTCTCCTCTGCAAAAACGTAATTATTTATCTACGTACCCCTCACGCCAGACTCCAAGTACATGATATTTGACAATTCCTCATCTGACACCCATCCAAACTAAACATTTTTCTTCTTTAACCTTTATTTCCTGTCCAAACCTGTCACATGATGAGGGTGACTTAAGAATCAAAAGCAGCAATAGATTATTTAATAATGGAGATTAACCATCAGGTTCAGTAGGGAGTCCTGCCTCGGCAGTGCAGCTGACTCCATCTCCACTGCAGGAGTTCAGGAAGTCCTGTGATGCCTCCTCATTGCCATGTCCTCCTGTAGAAGAGAACCCAATCACAACCCTATACCATACAGCACAACCCTATACCATACAGCGCAACCCTATACCATACAGCGCAACCCTATACCATACAGCGCAACTCTATACCATACAGCGCAACCCTATACCATACAGCGCAACCCTATACCATACAGCGCAACCCTATACCATACAGCGCAACCCTATACCATACAGCGCAACCCTATACCATACAGCGCAACCCTATACCATACAGCGCAACCCTATACCATACAGCGCAACCCTATACCATACAGCGCAACCCTATACCATACAGCGCAACCCTATACCATACAGCGCAACCCTATACCATACACCAGGTTCCTGGAGAGCTAATGTCCTGTAGGTTTTAGCTCCAACCCTAATCTAGCACACCTGATTCTAATAATTAGCTGGTTGATAAACTGAATCAGATTAGTTACACCTAGGGTTGGGGTGAAAACCTTCAGGAGGGTATCTCTCCAGGACCTTCCATACGCTGACTACTAGTAGAGGTTATTTGAGTCTCTGATGGTCCAGTACCTGAGTCGATCTGAGGCAGAGGGTCCACCTCCATGATGAAGTCATTCTTGAGGCAGAGGAAGCCCACAATGGAGAACAGGTAGACCAGGATAAGGGCTAGCAGGGCAGTGAGCAGGATGGAGCGCCCATTCCGGGTCACACTCTTTATCACGTTGAACAGGGTCTCCTCTCGGTAGATCAGATCAAACAGCTGCAAACAGAACAAAGGTACCATGATTTTAGAGTAGACATACAGTAGGGAAATCCTGCCAGGGTTATCTACTGTATGTAAGGGTCTGTACGTGTATTTAGATGTGTGTGCATGCCAAGGAATTTATTGCCAGTAATATTATTAACAACATATATACACAGCTCAAAAAATAAAGGGAACACTAAAATAACACATCCGAGATCTGAATGAATGAAATATTCTTATTAAATATTTTTTTCTTTACATAGTTGAATATGCTGACAACAAAATCACAAAAATTTTCAATGGAAATCAAATTTATCAACCCATGGAGGTGGATTTTTTTATTTATTTTTTATTTCACCTTTATTTAACCAGGTAGGCAAGTTGAGAACAAGTTCTCATTTACAATTGCGACCTGGCCAAGATAAAGCAAAGCAGTTCGACACATACGACACAGAGTTACACATGGAGCAAAACAAACATACAGTCAATAATACAGTATAAACAAGTCTATATACAATGTGAGCAAATGAGGTGAGATAAGGGAGGTAAAGGCAAGTAAAATACTGGAATGGTACTTTTGCAATGGAAGAATGTGCAAAGTAGAAATAAAAATAATGGGGTGCAAAGGAGCAAAATAAATAAATTAAATACAGTAGGGAAAGAGGTAGTTGTTTGGGCTAAAATATAGGTGGGCTATGTACAGGTGCAGTAATCTGTGAGCTGCTCTGACAGTTGGTGCTTAAAGCTAGTGAGGGAGATAAGTGTTTCCAGTTTCAGTGCTTTTTGTAGTTCGTTCCAGTCATTGGCAGCAGAGAACTGGAAGGAGAGGCGGCCAAAGAAAGAATTGGTTTTGGGGGTGACTAGAGAGATATACCTGCTGGAGCGTGTGCTACAGGTGGGAGATGCTATGGTGACCAGCGAGCTGAGATAAGGGGGGACTTTACCAAGCAGGGTCTTGTAGATGACATGGAGCCAGTGGGTTTGGCGACGAGTATGAAGCGAGGGCCAGCCAACGAGAGCGTACAGGTCGCAATGGTGGGTAGTATATGGGGCTTTGGTGACAAAACTGATTGCACTGTGATAGACAATCATTTGAGAAACCAAGGCTGTCGAGTCTGCCGATGAGGATGTGGTGATTGACAGAGTCGAAAGCCTTGGCCAGATCAATGAACACGGCTGCACAGTAATGTTTCTTATCAATGGCGGTTAAGATATCGTTTAGGACCTTGAGCGTGGCTGAGGTGCACCCATGACCAGCTCTGAAACCAGATTGCATAGCAGAGAAGGTATGGTGAGATTCGAAATGGTCGGTAATCTGTTTGTTGACTTGGCTTTCGAAGACCTTAGAAAGGCATGGTAGGATAGATATAGGTCTGTAGCAGTTTGGGTCAAGAGTGTCCCCCCGCAGCTGCTTTCCAATCTTTGGGAATCTCAGACGACACGAAAGAGAGGTTGAACAGGCTAGTAATAGGGGTGGCAACAATTTCGGCAGATAATTTTAAAGAAAGGGTCCAGATTGTCTAGCCCGGCTGATTTGTAGGGGTCCAGATTTTGCAGCTCTTTCAGAACATCAGCTGAACGGATTTGGGAGAAGGAGAAATGGGGAAGGCTTGGGCGAGTTGCTGTGGGGGGTGCAGTGCTGTTGACCGGGGTAGGAATAGCCAGGTGGAAAGCATGGCCAGCCGTAGAAAAATGCTTATTGAAATTCTCAATTATGGTGGATTTATCAGTGGTGACAGTGTTTCCTATCTTCAGTGCAGTGGGCAGCTGGGAGGAGGTGTCCTTATTCTCCATGGACTTTACAGTGTCCCAGAACTTTTTTGAGTTAGTGTTGCAGGAAGCAAATTTCTGCTTGAAAAAGCTAGCCTTGGCTTTTCTAACTGCCTGTGTATAATGGTTTCTAGCTTCCCTGAACAGCTGCATATCACGGGGGCTGTTCGATGCTAATGCAGAACGCCATAGGATGTTTTTGTGTTGGTTAAGGGCAGTCAGGTCTGGGGAGAACCAAGGGCTATATCTGTTCCTGGTTCTACATTTCTTGAATGGGGCATGTTTATTTAAGATGGTTAGGAAGGCATTTAAAAAAAATATCCAGGCATCCTCTACTGACGGGATGAGATCAATATCCTTCCAGGATACCCCGGCCAGGTCGATTAGAAAGGCCTGCTCGCTGAAGTGTTTCAGGGAGCGTTTTACAGTGATGAGTGGAGGTCGTTTGACCGCTGACCCATTACGGATGCAGGCAATGAGGCAGTGATCGCTGAGATCTTGGTTGAAGACAGCAGAGGTGTATTTAGAGGACAAGTTGGTTAGGATGATATCTATGAGGGTGCCCGTTTTTAAGGCTTTGGGGAGGTACCTGGTAGGTTCATTGATAATTTGTGTGAGATTGAGGGCATCAAGTTTAGATTGTAGGATGGCTGGGGTGTTAAGCATGTTCCAGTTTAGGTCACCTAGCAGCACGAGCTTTGAAGATAGATGGGGGGCAATCAGTTCACATATGGTGTCCAGAGCACAGCTGGGGGCAGAGGGTGGTATAGCAGACTGCAACGGTGAGAGACTTGTTTTTAGAGAGGTGGATTTTTAAAAGTAAAAGTTCAAATTGTTTGGGTACAGATCTGGATAGTAGGACAGAACTCTGCAGGCTATCTTTGCAGTAGATTGCAACACCGCCCCCTATGGCAGTTCTATCTTGTCTGAAAAAGTTGTAGTTTGGAATTAAAATTTTAGAACTTTTGGTAGTCTTCCTAAGCCAGGATTCAGACACAGCTAGAACATCCAGGTTGGCAGAGTGTGCTAAAGCAGTGAATAGAACAAACTTAGGGAGGAGGCTTCTAATGTTAACATGCATGAAACCAAGGCTATTACGGTTACAGAAGTCGTCAAAAGAGAGCGCCTGGGGAATAGGAGTGGAGCTTGGCACTGCAGGGCCTGGATTCACCTCTACATCGCCAGAGGAACAGAGGAGGAGTAGAATAAGGGTGCGGCTAAAAGCAATAAAAATTGGTTGTCTAGAACGTCTGGAACAGAGAGGAAAAGGAGGTTTCTGGGGGCGATAAAATAGCATCAAGGTATAATGTACAGACAAAGGTATGGTAGGATGTGAATACAGTGGAGGGAAACCTAGGTATTGAGTGATGAAGAGAGAGATATTGTCTCTAGAAACATAATTGAAACCAGGAGATGTCATTGCATGTGTGGGTGGTGGAACTAATAGGTATGGTGAGCAGGACTAGAGGCTCTACAGTGAAATAAGCCAATAAACAGTAATCAGAACAGCAATGGACAAGGCATATTGACATTAAGGAGAGGCATGCTTAGTCGAATGATCAAAAGGGTCCGGAGAGTGGAGAGGTTGGTTGGGGGTCACGGCGATTTAGACAGCTAGCCAGGCCATCAGTAGCAAGCTAGCATAGGATGGACGTCTGTTATTAGCCACCTCTTGCGTTCCGTCAGTAGATTAGTGGGGTTCCGTGTGGTAGAGGGGATTAATCCAAATCACACAACAACAACAAAAATAAAAACAATAGATATAGCTAGAGGCCCAAGAAGAAAAAAAATAACAATAACAATAAATAAATAAATTGTCTGATTGTCTATTCAGATAGCACCCGATAAGACAGCTAATGGCTAGCAGGCTGCAGATGGGCGCCCAGCCAACATCGCGACGGAGTAGCCAGCCAGATAACTCCTTCGGGTAGATAACGTCGGCAGTCCAGCCGTGAAGGCCGGTGGGGCTCCGCGTAGGCAGCAAAACGGGTCCGGAAGGTGACCGCAGCCCAGGAGTGATTGATGGAACTCCTCAGCTGGCTAGCTCCGGAACAACTGATGTTTGCTCCTGAATCGACGAAAGATTTAACTAGCTTCTGATTAGCTTCTGGATTAGCTCCTGGCTAGTTTCTGGCTCGCTTCTGACCTAGCTTCTGGATTAGCTTCTGGCTAGCTCCTGGCTAGTTTCTGGCTAGCTTCTTGGAGTTTCTGGCTAGCTTCTTGGAGGATTACAGATTTGAGGTAAATAATACTTTTTATAAATATAAATTGGTGAGGCGGGTGAACCTGCTTTCATCTGTGAAGAGCACAGGGCTCCAGTGGCGAATTTGCCAATCTTGGTGTTCTCTGGCAAATGCCAAACGTCCTGCACGGTGTTGGGCTGTAAGCACAACCCTCACCTGTGGACGTCAGACCCTCATACCACCCTCATGGAGTCTGTTTCTGACCGTTTGAGCAGACACATGCACATTTGTGGCCTGCTGGAGGTCATTTTGCAGGGCTCTGGCAGGGCTCTGGCAGTGCTCCTCCTGCTCCTCCTTGCACAAAGGCGGAGGTAGCGGTCCTGCTGCTGGGTTGTTGCCCTCCTACGGCCTCCTCCACGTCTCCTGATGTACTGGCCTGTCTCCTGGTAGCGCCTCCATGCTCTGGACACTACGCTGACAGACACAGCAAACCTTCTTGCCACAGCTGATGTGCCATCCTGGATGAGCTGTGCCACATCCATTTGGACGCTTTTGTCCAAAGCTCGGCTGGGGCCACAACTTTTTTTTTACATATGGGTGGTCCCAGCTGAGCCACTTGTGTGGCCATGTTGACTGAGCCACCGACTGAGGGTCGTAGACTCCGTCTCATGCTACCACTAGAGTGAAAGCACCGCCAGCATTCAAAAGTGACCAAAACATCAGCCAGGAAGCATAGGAACTGACAAGTGGTCTGTGATCACCACCAGTAGAACCACTCCTTTATTGGGGGTGTCTTGCTAACTGCCTATAATTTCCACCTGTTGTCTATTCCATTTGCACAACAGCATTTGAAATTTATTGTCAATCAGTGTTGCTTCCTAAGTGGACAGTTTGATTTCACAGAAGTGTGATTGACTTGGAGTTACATTGTGTTGTTTAAGTGTTCCCTTTTTTTTTTGAGCAGTGTATTTGTGAGTCATGAGTGTTACTCACCAGGAAGCTGTAGAAGAGCTCGTGGACACAGAGCCCCAGGGTGCTGGTCAGAACATAGGCCAGGTGGTAAAGGAACTCCACGTCCATCACCATCGCACGGTAGCCCATGATAAATGTCCCGTTGTTGCCCACAAAGCTCACCACAAACACTATCTTATTTATCAGCTGTGGAGTAGAACAGATGAACAGTCATGGGATCACCATGCTTTCAAAGATGATATTCAGGGTTGGGTATGTTACTTTCTAAATGTAATCCGTTACATTTACCTGTCCAATATGGTAATCAGTAACGTAACATTTGGATTACCCAAAATCAGTAACGTAATCTGATTACATTCCGTTACTTTTAGATTGCTTTCCCCTTAAGATGCATAAGAAAAAGACAAATGTATGTTACCAATTAAACAACATCTATTGCAGGATAAATCAATGTTAGCTGGCCATATGTGTTACGTTGGCTTGGTTATGTAGGCTTCTTCTAACCCATCGCTTTCTACTACTACATAATAATACGATTAAATTCACTATATAATTTATAAGTCTAAAAATTGATGTAGCAACTACAGATAACCCCTATAAGTCTATCAAAATTGTGCGAGTTTGAACATGTGTCCATTAGGTCTATGGAATGATTTTTTTCCCAGGATGATTTAGATTGAGCAATAAAAGCCCCACTTTTATTCCATAGGTTGGGATCCTCACTATACAGCTGTTACAAGAGCACATTTTTCACTGGTTTCAAAAACAATGATTGATAGGCAGCTTAAACTTCTTCAAATCAACCATTATTGGGTTCAAATACACATTTAGATTTCAGAACAGCCATCCACAACAACCAGAATCCGTAAGGCACAAATAGCTCAATGAGAGAGCAGCAGTGTGATTCACATCAATGGGCTATGTAGATATCAATAATACGTTTATTCAACATTTATTCAAGTTGGATAGTCTTTAGATGCTGACAGCAGTTGCACCATTGGAAGACATAGCTTGGACTGTAGCCTACAAAATACTATTCCTGCGATCCATCAAACACATTTGGTGTGTCATCATAGTGGTCTCTGACTTGTGGTCGGACTTGCTCAGGTGGAACAAACTTAAACTTGCACCTTCTTTCAATTCTTTCAATGTTGATTTGAATGTCATTCAGAAAACAGAGAAGGGTCAAATATTGTTTTCCGCAAACATCCTTTCTGAATTTAAAAGTAATCCTCAAAGTAATTATCTGTAATCTGATTACAATATTTTTGCTGGTAACGGAATACAGTTACCGGTTTTTTGTAATCCCTTATTCCGTTACTCCCCAACCCTGATGATATTAATCAAGGTGTGGTATAGGGTTGTGATGCATGACACAAGTGAAAGTTAGAATTCACTCATAAGTGAAGCTTACATTGAGGGTGCCCAGTAGGATGAGAGTGGGGCCGATGCCGAAGCAGTATATGGAGCGCAGTATGAGGGCCACAGTGAAGGGCCTGAGGCCGTAGCGTTTGGAAAACATGCCCATGACAGACAGACCCAGGAAACCCCAGAACAACATGGACAGCATCGAGTCATCTATTGCACCTGAAGGACAGCAATCACATTGGAATCATCAATATATAAAACATTTACATGTCTCAGTTTCTCATAATTATTGTCTTCAATAAGTACAGAGGATAATGACTACGGGCGCACACACACACACACACACACACCTTGGCCTGAGTCGTAGGGGTAGAAGAATGCGATGATGAGGTTGATGAAGACGGCCAGGTTAAAGGAGATGCTGCCCCAGGTGCTCATCCTGCGAGAGAACCAAAACAGCACCGGCATACCTGAAACACAAAACAACACTCTCCAGTCTTCTTCTATCATCAAACAGCATGGGATAGAGAGGAAACGTTGAGGCCAGTGGAAAATATCTACTGGATCAGCTGAGCCTGGCTTACTGCGCAGCTTCTTCTGCCACTCCATCTCGTTGTGGAGGAAGGAGGCCTGCTGGAAGAAGTGTGTGACCTTGCTGCCCTGCTCGTCCTGCTCGGTGGTGTTGAACACACGGAACTTGGACTCCTCCGTCAGGAACTCACAGATGGGATGAATGGGAAACACGATCTGCTCCATGCTGCGGTCCTCACGCACAATCTGACCGGACGAGAAGGGACAGACAAGTTAGGACAGGGGTCTTTTGGTCCTCTGTAGCTCAGTTAGTAGAGCATGGTGCTTGCAATGCCAGGATAGTGAGTTGTATTTCCCATGACCAGCTGTACATAAAAGTTATGCATGCATGACTGAGTCGCTTTGGATAAAAGCATCTGCTAAATGACAGTCATTATTTTGATTGTTGTTATATTATTATCATTCAATACATTATGCAGTGGGCACTTCAGTTGAACTGAACTATTTACAATTTGAAAGATTGACTACTGTAGTAGGGGTGAGTTGAGGAAGAAAGGTAGACACCTCTATCTGTGAAGTGTGCTGCTCATAGAACTCCAGTGGGTCCTGCTCCTCGCTCTCTACCGGCACGGTAGATTTCAACATTTGAGAGAGCGGCCGATTGTTCAGGTTCAACTGCAGGAGGTCAACAGGACAAACATTAACAACAACAATAATACTAAAGAACACTATCAGTGGATCTGAGCAACCTAGCTTTCCCCATTCAGCTGGTTTAAATTCTACCTCCATATGATATACTTAAAGCAGTAAAACATGAGAACCCGGGGATTATCATGTGATAACTGTTCGCTTCAGGCCAGGAACAGCTTTTAGGAGGGAGTGATTACACGATAATCCCTGGTTTCTAGGGCCTTATTGCTTTTATAAAATGGTAACCAAAAGATTTAAAAATATGAAGACATTTTTTTATGAAAAACTATTTTAATGAGTAAATTTGTTTTTGCATTCTAAAATTGCTACCCAAGTGGGTTGGTTAGTTATTGTCATGTTTTGACCCAGTAGTTAAAATGATTAATTCTATTCATTCGACGTTGCTATGCTAAACATATCATTGGAATGTTGCTAGCTAGCAGATATTCAATGATAATGATTTATTAACTGTCCAACATAGGCAACAACTATTATGGTTGGCGAGTCCAAAGTTAGTTGGTGATGTTAATAGTGTCGTTTCTGTTGATGGCACACGAGTGGAAGAACTGTCCATGGTCATGGCGCTGGTTGGTGACAGCCAGTGTTCTTTGCCTCTTCTTTGGCAGAGAATGGGACGTCCCACTCACAGCGTTTCCGGTTAAAATGTCACTCCAGCACTTTCTGTTCTCCATGTTAGGGGCTGCCAATAACTATTGAGCGAGCTCTCACAGCCATTATTTCCCTTGCCTCCATGCCCGCATTGGATGACTTTTGCATTCTGAAATTACTACCCAAGAGGACTAGTCCTTAGTTATTTTCTCATATTTTAACCAGTCGTTAATTCTAATCATTCTATTCATTTGACATTACTATGCTAAACAAATCATTGGCACGTAGCTAGCTATCAGAGATTCAATGATGACGAGACAAATACATCAATAAATGATTATTTAAGAAATCCTTAAGAGTCTATTGACACAGCTGTGCGTCAATCTCAGGAACAGAAATCTGTCAATTTAAACTGCATCTCAATCCTCATCAGCCTATTTCAGCCATCCGCTACAGCTCTGTTTGTCAGACCAGGAGACATCCCCAAAACATCTGTAGTATCCGAACGGTTTGGCCTACTAATATGACCACATTATGACAAACGCGATGGTGTTCTCCGTTTTGCTCTATGACCCCCACAATTGTGAAGGGACTCCTGTGAAGGTAACCAGCTTCCAGTTTTAAAAATGAACTGAAGTATGGAGGCGTTTGTGTGTCCAAAAAACACATATTTCCTGAGCTTTCTTACATCTCCTAGATACAGGACAGACACTTCAAAACCTTATTCCTTATGATATTATTGACCGTCTGTTTTTCCATTTATGAATGTGTTATTCAATGTGTTTTATAGTACTAAAGCCCAAATGCAATATTTTATCTCCAAAAAATGAAACAAATATATTTTTTTTAAACCTACAGGGGTCCTAAAATGCTAAATCAAACACTAAATGATCCATGGTATGACCATCTTAAAACAATTCCACAAGTTAGCTTAGTAGAACCCCCACCCCAAGGCTTAGACTTTTGCAGGTTAATACATATCCAATAGGCCTACATAGGCTGGTTAATGAATTAATGGAATGCTGAGTGTTCACGGATTCCATTGTGAATTATTCTTTTCACTATCATTCTTGGGATAACGGAGATATTGCATTTGTAAAATAATACATTGTTGCACAGGTCATAGAGCCAGACATTTCTGGCATTTCCCAGAGGGAGATGAAGTTTATGAATTTCCTGCTTGGGCTGCAGGACAGTGGATTTACAACATTAGCACATCATGGTATTTTACGGGGTTATACCACAACACCCGCATATCAACCAATCAGCATCCAGGATCCAAACAACCAGTTTCATAATACTTTTTAGTCTCGCTTTATGCTGAACCATTTTCAGGCTTGCAAACAAAGCACAGATATGAAAATATCCCCATGTAACGCTAAAATCCGTTGTTAAACTAAGTTTGCAATGAGTCACTGCTGCCATGAATGCGAGCAGCTGCAGTACAGAAGTGCAGAGTGAGGCAACTTCCTCTTCTAATGAGAAGACCAGATATGCTGAAGCTTGCCTTGAACAAATACCCTGACTTCAAATAAACACATATTAGAATGTCTGCAAAGAATTCTGCCCAGAAGGGAATGAAAATACAAAAGTGATCAAATGAACGCAACAGCTGAAAGAGAGAAAGGGACATTCAACCCAACCCCTCTGAATCAGAGAGTTACTGTTCATTTTTTAAATTGTTTATTTCACTTTTGTTTATTATCTATTTCACTTGCTTTGGCAATGTAAACATGTTTCCCATGCCAATAAATCCCTTTAAATTGAAATTGAATTGAGATAGAAAGACACTCACCATAGAGGATATGCCCTCCTCTCCCTCCTTGGTCCTCTTTGCAGGTTTCAGCAGATTGAGCAGGATCTTATTGTGCCTCGCCAGCTGACCAAAACATGGCCCACAATCATAAGCATAACATGTGAAAGCATATTCTCTAACATGACCTTATTACGTTATAATAGGAGTATATATATATATATATATATATATATATATATATATTCCATTATTCTGAATGGGAGAGTTACCTGGAGTGCCAGGATGTAGATGTTGTGGCCGACCTCTTGAGGTGACACCTCTCCACCTTCACATTCACTCTCCTGCTGGTAGGCTTTCTTTATCACCTTCACCTGGGGACAGTGTGACACTAATGTTGACTGGTGTATTCTGTAGTGTGCTGCACCTTGTTATGTGTATACAATTGCCGTTTTAGAGGCTAGTTAGTATAAAAAAAAAGTGAGGAGGAGAATGAGGAGAAAAAAAGAGAGCGAAGAAGAAATAGAAATGGGTATTTGCTCTGACCAGTTCCCGAGGTCGGAGGTTGAACAGTATCCTCTCTGCATTCTCGTTGTCATGGCGACTTTCCATCAGAGCCAGTAGCAGCTTGGAGGCGTTGTCCTGGAAACAGAGACACAACACTGTCACCGACCATGTCATTTCAGAGTGGGGACACAGACGAGTGAGTGGGGACACAGACGAGTGAGTGAGGACACAAAAATCTGTAAAAGAGAACAGTAGGTGAAATGAACCTTGAGCTGCAGAACCATCTCCATGCGGTAACGACACAGAGGACTGATGTCATTCAGTATGAGGGCTGTGATGATGTCGATGCCATTCGACTCATGGGTCACTATACAAGTCTACAAAAACAAAGCACACCTAGAAAGTTATTATCATTTTGTCAAAACAACCCTGTGTTATTTGTCTGAAACCTAACGGAACTTTGAATAAACCTCATTCCTGGCGGCATTATCAAAGTTTCTGTTTAAAGTAACAATTTCCGTAGCACTCTGTGTGTGGCTATCTGACCTGGTTCTCCTGGCAGGGGCCCTGGCAGTACTCTGTGAGCGTCTCCAGGGTCTGAGTGATGAGGCCCACGTTGCTCTCATTGATGTAGAGGCCCAGCAGACCCAGGCCTCCTGTGGTGCTGCCACACATGATGTCCAGGAACTGCAATGTCTCACATACCAGGTTGTAGTTGGTCTTGTTGTTCTGGCAGCGAAGGAAGTTCTGGGAGAAGGATGGTCGGACAACAGTATTGTAGGGTCAAAAGGTCAAACAGACCATAACAGTTTTATCACCCCTATCTACCTCTCAGGGGAGTTTCTGTATAATGACATCAGTCTGTTTAGACCTCAGCAGAGGGCAGTATTAGCAGTATCAGCTGTATAAGTGGTGCTTGTTCTTCCTCTCACCTGCAGGTCCTGGTTGTGGTTCTCACAGAGCAGCTGGAGGAAGCGCAGGATGGGTTTCATAATGATGATTGCAGGGCCCATCTCGGTCTCCACTTCCTTCTGCTCAGACTCCGAAGCCAGGGCAGTGACCTGGGCGATGGAGGGGGCCAAGAGAGGCAGAGTAGTCACAGGTAGAACCAACCCACCAGAGCCTGTCAGGAACAAATACCAGGGAGGGCACCATGAATAGAGTGAAGTGACAGTTCAAACACACCAACAATATCCTTACCATATGCTTATGTAGCCATTGACACAGAATCATTGTTTTTCATAAAATGACCATCACTATTTTTTATAATCACTATAATCTAAACCTGCATTTGACTATCTAAGATCAGAGTAGTGTCCCGCTCACTGGTCTCCAGGTCTTTGTTGTCATTGGCTTTGTTACTCATCTCCCCCACGCTGACTGATACGTTGGCCTTGATATCCATCTGGGCGTTTTTCATCCGGTCGTGGAGGACCTTGAAGAACTTCTCAGACTTGTTGTCCCCCATCATCAGCTTGTAGAAGGAGTTCTGAACGACATTCACAGAAAGGAAGAGGATCAGTACATTATTATAAGGAAGGAATCACCATGCACCTGCTCCGTACAGTAGGCTATGTGTTACATCTAACCTGGATCTCAGTGTTGCCCCCCTCCAGCAGACATATGGCCAGCTGGATGCTCTCCTGGAAGATCTTGTCGTTCTTGGTGCTCATGACGAGGTCAGTAAAGAGCTTTGTGCCACCCTCCCTGTCCAGGCGACACTGGACTGCAGCTACAGCCGTCCAGTCTCTCTCCTGCTCAGCACCTACACATTAACACACGGTAAATACACAATCCGTAACGATCATGTTATAAGCCTAATATGAACAAACCTGTTGCTCCAAGGTCAACCAGATCTCCCTTGCTGTTCTTCTTGTTGGTGAAGAGGTAGTTCTGTAGCAGCACCTTCCTCAGTGCAATGCCCTGATTGGAGTCAGTCACACAGAGACATGGTTAGCATACGCTCACTGAATAGTTTCTTACCCAAATAGTACCTCAATAAGCACCTTCATAAAACCTCTAATAAAGTTCCAATGCAGCCTTTTGATCTCAATATCAAATCATTTCTGGGTAACAATTAAGTGCCTTACAGTGATTGTTCCATTTTTAAAATTTCAATTGAAAACAAATAGCTTCTTAGCAAAGAGCAATTTTTCAAGCAATCATTTTCATAGGATTGTCTGGGAGCAGTCTGAGTGGGGAGGGGAAAACTGAAACCTAGCTGTTGGCAGGGATGTTTGGAACTCTTTCTTATTGGTCTATTGATGTCACCAGGCAGGCCAAAACTCCATCTCACCAAAACAGGCAGACATTTCAGGCATGTCTTTTCAAAAAGCTCTTATACTAAAAGAGCATCATCATAATATCACAGTATTATTCCAACCAGGTGTGGAAATATATACACTGAACACAAATATAAAGGCAGCATGTAGTGTTGGTCCGATGTTTCATGAGCTGAAATAAAAGATCCCAGAATTTTTCTATTCACACAAAAATGGTATTTCTCTCAAATTTTGTGCACAAAATTGTTTACGTTTCTTTTCGTTCCTGTTCTCCTTTGCCAAGATAATCCATATCAAGAGGCTGATGAGACAGTGATCATTACATAGGTGAACCTTGTACTGGGGACAAAAGGCCACTCTATAATGTGCAGTTTGTCACACAACACAATGCCACAAATGTCTCAAGTTTTGAGGGAGTGTGCAACTGGCATGCTCACTGCAGAAATGTCCACCAGAACTTTTGCCAGAGAATTATTGTTCATTTCTCTACCATACGCCTCCAACGTTGTTTTAAGGAATTTGGCAGTACATCCATCCGGCTTCACAACCGCAGACCACGTGTAACCAACCAAGCCAGCCCAGGACCTCCACATCCGGCTTCTTTACCTGTGGGATCGTCTGAGACCAGCCACAAGGACAGCTGATGAAACTGATGACTATTTCTGTCTGTAATAAAGCCACTATGTTGTAATTGGCTGGGCATGGCTCCCAAGTGGGAGGGCCTATGCCCTCCCAGGCCCACCCATGGGAGCACCCCAGCCCAGTCATGTGAAATCCATAGATTAGGGCCTAATTCATTTATTTAAATTGACTGATTTCCTTATATGAACTGTAACTCAGTAAAATCATTGAAATTGTTGCATGTTGCACTCATAATTTTGTTCAGTATATTAAAAAGGAAATTTAAGTTTTTGATGGCACTGGGCCTTTAAATACACTCAGATATTCTATTGGTTGATCTCCAAGACCTTCACTGACTGGTCATAAGTCTTTACCTTCTCGTCAAAGTCCAGTGTGCGTATAAGCATCTCCTGCAGGGTCCTCAGAACCTTGATACAGAGCTTCTCCTCTGAGCTCATCAGGGCTTTAGTGTGCTGAATCAGTCTGGGTTCATAAAGAGAGCGTTAGACCTCATCCATACCATGCCAAAAATGCTCTTTATTGCACTTTGCAGTGAGTTTGCATGAGTAAATATTTGTATGTGTAAATCCCAGTGACTGTGTTGGTAAATAAACACCATCATCCCCACACCATAGTGACATATCATTGAGTTCAAAATGGCACCCTATTCCCTATATAGTGCAATACTTTTGACCAGGGCTTCCCTTAGGGCTTTGGTTCAAAGTAGTGCACTACGTAGAGAACAGGGTGCAATTTCAGATGCAGACCCTTACTTGGAGATGAAGCCTCCTGATTCGCAGCGTTGCCGTGCGTCCGTCCCCTCCAGGAAGAGGAGTTCAGGCTGATGCAGGACGTCCACCAGAACAGACAGCTCTGCGTTCACCAGCGGCTTCAGACGCTCCTCCAGGGTGTTGATGATGTCCTGAACATCACAGCATAGATAGAGGGACAGGGAATATACCCACCGTGTCAAACACCAAACCCTCAAGAACAGGGAACAAACCAGAAAGAGATAGAGGCCAAGGAATGATGTGTAAATCGGTTGTGGCTATGTATGGCTGAATAAAGTGATGGGAATAGAGGAGGGGGAGAAGGCAGCAGGGTAATTCATGGGTCGAACCTGCAGCTTCTCGATGATGTTCTTGTAGTCCCAGGGGTTGTTGGGGGCGGAGGGGCGGCTGGAGCGGGTGGAGCTCTTGTAGTTGGGGTTGGAGCGGGACAGAGAGTTGGGAGCACTGCTGCTCAGCATGGTGGTGATCTGAGACTCCAGGTCCAGAGGCAGGGAAATGGAGCGGTTCTTCGCTGCACACACACAGGATTGGGGAAAAGTCATCATTAAGTTCAAAAGGTACTCCCACTCAAACCATGTCGAAAAATCTAAAGTCATATTCACAAAGCAATGCAACCCTAGTTTGACCCTGTGTGGCTCTAAATGGAGCCCACCTCTGGGCCCTGCAGCAGGCCTGTTTTACCTGTCATAGCCAGGGTGCGGATGCAGGTCTCCACCAGGCCTCTGTGTTGCTGCTGCAGCCAGGGACATTCCAGCAGACGCATGCTAGACTGGAGCAGCTGTGTTACTATGGTGTGGTGGGTCTGGTTTCAGGCACAGAGGAAGGAGAATCACACGACGAGAATTCATGACATGTTAAATGACTACACAAATACGGTCACAATACAAACAAAAACACACTCTACTAAACAGTGCATTACAGTAAACTTTATATCAAAGCCTCGGAGTAGGCAGGAGCATCAGAGCTGACTGACCTGTAGAGAGGTGCTGTTTTCAGAGAAGGGGGAGCTGAAGAAGGCATTGATGGTATCAAACACCACGTTGATGATGTACTTCTCCAGGATGGGGTCAGTCAGACGCTTCTCTCTCTTGTTACACACCTAGAGGGAAAAGAGAGCTGTTAGGGGATGATGAAACTTGTGGGTGAGAGTGGTCCCACTGACTGGGGAATGAGACTTACCCTGGCCATGTCCACAGTGAAGTCCTCAAACAGTTTCCAGATGTGGTTGCTGGTGTAAATCTCCTTCATCTCTACCTCGGTATCTACGTAGCAGTGGTTCACAAAGTTCACGTAGGCAACCTTCACCTGGGGACCACAAGGGTAAACATGAACACACACACACACACACACACACACACCTGGCTCAGGCCTCTGTACATTTTGTAATGATAATGGTTTCCCATTACCTTTGCAGTTATATGTCTGCATATCATTGCATGCTTCTGTGGGTTTTCGAACTGAGGACGACGTAGGCTACTAACTAATTGTATACTTGCTCCATTTCGGACATACCTCTGTGATGCAGTCCTCGTGTGTGACCACTCTCACCACGTCCTCTAGGGGCAGCAGTGAGGTACATTTGATCTCTGTGTAAACGTTCTTTCCCTCAGCGCAGGCAGATAGCAGTTCTACCAGAGAGATGTGGTAGCGCAGGGGGCTGTGCTCCTGAACCCCCTCCCTGGACTCTGCCATCAGCTCCAGCATGGTGGCAAATGATGCCTTGTCATTATAAAACACCACTACATCCTCACCAGCGTTGGTTAACTAGAGGGGAAAGCAAGCACACCGTGTGGGATAAACAATTACATCATTGCTGATATGATTAATGTGGCTTGTGAGTGCTTGGAGGTGGTTCATCTGTTATTTTTCAATTACTCATCCGGGTTTCGCACAAATATTTGATTGTAAGACAGACTAGATGTTTCGCTAAGATTTTATAAACATTTAAAAACTGCAATCTTATTTACATCTTTTCGAGGATTCCATACCAATGAATGAGAGTTCAAAGCAAGTTGCGTGGGAGGTTGTCTTACCTCAGTCATGATCATGTCCTGGCACTTCTTCACGTACTTGCCCTCGGCCTTGATGATAGTGTGCAGGAAGTTGAGGTACTGGACGTGGCGTCCGTGAGTGGCCAGGCAGTGGATGAAGTGCTGCAGCACGTTCTCACTGATCTCTGTACACAGCTGGTAGTTATTGCTGAAGATGTGCTGCACCGTCTCTGCCTCCATGAGCTGGGGGGGAGAAAGGACATTATGTCTGATGAAAACAGGACGGATGGAAGTAGAAAAGGCAATAAAAGCTGTGTGTGACTTCACTCACTCCTGGGTTGAGAAAGAGACTGAGGTTCTTATGGAGGAGCATCTGGTTCTCCAGGTTCCCCATGCAGAACTTCTGCAGGAACAGGTGAGTGCACTTGATGATCCCCTGCATCTTGGTGTCATGCTGAGAACCAGGAAAGTGCGTGAGAGAGGGAGAGCGAGACAGCGAGGTAACGTTAGTCTAATACTATGTTTGGTTGTCAGAGTGGGGGTAAGGCACAGCTCACGTACATCCCTCACCTGATCGTATGACACTTGCAGCAGGTCCAGCATAACTTTGTGGGCTCCCATGTTCTTCAGAAGTCTCTGCTGTTTCTTCCACACACCCGAGCTACACATCTTATTCAGACGCTCCAAGATCTGCGGTAAAGAGAATGTCTTCAGAAATACGGCCAAACACTACTCAACAGTGCAGTATTGTTGATTTTGTGTTGTACATATGTTATGGTAGAGTAGTGTCTAATAATTGGACCCTAGGAAGAGTAGAGGGGATCTGGAATAACACACACACACACATATATATATACATATATAGTTGAAGACAGAAGTTAACCAAATACATTTAAACTCAGTTTTTCACAATTCCTGACATTTAATCCTAGCAAAAATTCCCTGTTTTAGGTCAGTTATGATCACCACTTTATTTTAAGAATGTGAAATGTCAGAATGATAGTAGAGAGAATAATTTATTTCAGCTTTCATTTCTTTCATCACATTCTCAGTGGGTCAGAAGTTTACATATACTCAATTAGTATTTGGCAGCATGGTCTTTAAATTGTTTAATTTGTGTCAAACATTTTGGATAGCCAATCACAAGCTTCCCACAATAAGTTGTTTTGGCCCATTCCTCCTGACAGAGCTGGTGTAACTGAGTCAGGTTTGTAGGCCTCCTTGCTTGTGCATGCTTTTTCAGTTCTGCCCACAAATTGTCTATGGGATTGAGGTCAGGGCTTTGTGATGGCCACTCCAATACCTTGACTGTGTTGTCCTTAAGCCATTTTGCCACAACTTGGAAGTATGCTTGGGGTCATTGTCCATTTGGAAGACCCATTTGCGACCAAGCTTTAACTTCCTGACTGATGTCAATATATCCACATAAATTTCCTTCCTCAAGATGCCTTCTATTTTGTGAAGTGCACCAGTCCCTCCTGCAGCAAAGCATCTAAAAAAATAATTCTGAGGTCTGGCTGATTTCTTTTGATTTTCCCATGATGTCAAGCAAAGAGGCACTGAGTTTGAATGTAGGCCTTGAAATACATCCACAGGTACACCTCCAATTGGCTCAAATGATGTCAATTTTCCTATCAGAAGCTTCTAAAGCCATGACATCATTTTCTGGAATTTTCCAAGCTGTTTAATGGCACAGTCAACTTAGTGCATGTAAACGTCTGACCCACTGGAATTGTCTGTCTGTAAACAATTGTTGGATAAATGTATTGTGTCATGCACAAAGTAGATGTCCTAACCGACTTGCCAAAACTATAGTTTGTTAACAAGAAATGTGTGGAGTGGTTGAAAAACGAGTTTAAATGACTCCAACCTAAGTGTATGTAAACTTCCGACTTTAACTAATAGTCACTGTTATATTTATATATATATATATATACAGTGACAATGGGACATGCTAGCAGGATAAAGGAAAAAGTGACATGTCAATGGACACCAAAACACACATCTTTAACTTTCTGGTAGTTCTCATTGCTCTTATCCGACTTCTCTTTTTTGGGGGTCGCAACCTCTGAGGCCATCTAAAAGGAAATCAGAAGTACAGTTAGTGAGAAGTAATTTGTAGCTACTACATGTTATTACACACTTTCTTATCATAGATGGAGAAGACGCATCTCGCCCTCACCTCTACATTCTCTTTTTTGTCCTTCTTGTCTTTCTTCCCCTCCCCTCCTCCAGAGCTGCTCTTCTTGTCCACCCAGAGCTCAGACTTCTCCACCATTGTGCGGAGACGGTCAAGGTCGCTCTTTATCAGCTTGTAGTTATCAACATCCTGGCCCGAGATCAGCAACTGGACCTGAGGACAACATGGAGACAGAGAGAGTGTCAGAGAGACGGTGACTGAGAGAGCAGAAAATAACACAGATATAAATAATATATATAGATACTGTATAAGAAAGGGAATAGCAGATACGGTACCAAGTTGGAGTGCAGGTCATTATTGGCCGCACCTTTGTTGTGTCTCCTTACCTGTTTGAATGTGTGCAGCACCTCCTGTCTCTGGCTGAAGTGTTTGAAAAGCAGCTGTAGAGCCCCAGAGACCAGAGGAGGGTAGTCATGCATGGTGAGATGGATCAGCACCCTCAGGAACATACGACCTCCCTCATCATCCACCTCCAGAATACTGTTCCCCTTCCTGACAGGAGGACACAGTCAGAGGTTATCATAACAACACACTGGGGCAAAATCATAACATATGCTGGTGAGGGTCTACAGTGCTGTACTGAACCTACCCCACACCAAACATGGCCTCTGCCTGCTCTCCTATGTGCTGCAGGTTGATGGTGGCTGTTGAAAGAGAGTTAGGAATGTTGTGTATTTCGACAGAGAGATGAATACTGTATAAGGTATGGCTAGTGGAGAGCAATGGGTCTCTCAAATGGGCACTGCACTACCTGCTTGCTCCATTGATGTTGTAGCATCGGCATCTGCCATGGGATAAACATCAACAAACTCTTTCTTGAAGACAGAAAGCAGGAAGGAGAGCCGATAGTCCAGGCGGACATTCAGGATAAACTGCACATCAACAAGAGATAAAGAACAGCACTTAGCATAAAAGGGATACTTGAATGGGTCTAATTTTTCACAAGCGTAAAACTCAACAGTACCATTTCATGAGACGTGCTGGGTTCTAGTGAGCTCTAACCTGCAGGATTTCTAGTATTTTCAGCTTGGTGTCCATGACAGTGATGTCCTGTTTGTCGATGCTGTCCTTACTGCGGTTCTGGCCCTCTATGTTGGAAGCACTCCGGCCTGGACCTCCAAAAATGGACTGTTTCCTGCTCAGTACCATGGTGGACATCATCTGGCCAACACCATGGATGGAACGCTTCATGTTCTTCCCTAACAGACAGAGTGGGAGTGGCATCCTTACTACAATGGTGAAAACCATGAGGGAACCCAAATCTGAACGTCTGTTGTGCTGATTTGTTTTATAAAATGGTGCTGTGTGGTAGTTCTCGCATAATAATGTGTTATTATGGTGTTTCTCATTCTCTTACCACTGCCATCGTCCTGGAACATGGGGTTGATGAGGGAAGGGTTGGGGATGCAGTCGATGATTCCCAGAAGGGTCCGTGTCAACCTCAGCAGCTCAAAGAAACTGTAGAAGCCAAAGTAGATGAGGTGTCTGGCCAGGCTCACCACCTGAGGGGACAAAACATTCTAGCAGTTATCATGCTATCGGGGCTTTTCCAGGCCAAGTGGTAGAGAGCCAGAGAGTTCTCGTCTCAATACCAAATATAGGGGCAGCAGTGTTCTGGAGGTATTCACAGTATTGTAAGTAGAATTAGGAATGAGAAAAGAGAGAATTGATACCTCATAGGTCAGTTTGTTCTTTTCCTCGTCAGCGAAAGGCAAGTCATCATTGAGGACGTTGTTGAGGTACTCTTCCATGAACACCATGGTGTTGGCAAACTTGTTCTTCTTATTGTCTCGCGAGTCATCCATGTTGGAGTCATAACTGAGAAAGGGAAGACATATCGAAGTATAGGAACACAACAACAATCAGTTAGATTGCAGTGACATTATGCGCAAAACCAAATCTGGGGAAACTGTTTGAAGTCATACTCTTTAATTGTGATGGAGGTGGGGATCTCTGTCCAGAGACGGGCGAACTTGACGGGCGTGACCAGCTCCTGGGGGTCTCGGTCGACGTGCGCATGCAGCATCAGTCTGCAGAAAGAGGCGCGCAGGTCAAAGGGCAGTGTCTCATCCATCATGCACAGGAAGATGAGCTCCACATCCAGCTGCTTGGAGATCTCATCTATGGCCAGGTACTGGCGGTCCAGACACATTCGTGCATACAGCTTCAGCTGGTACCTACCATTAAAAAAAAGAGAAAGGTTTGACAAATGAAACAGACACTGTGGTTGGAATATTTCAGATCAGTACAATTTCCTTTTTAAACGATGACTTGTGCACGACATTCCCTTGTCTAGGAAATGTGACATCAGTGAGGAGTAGACACCTGTAGTACGTGAGCACGTTCTCGTCATGAGCGTTCCCCTGTCTGGCCTCCTGGGCTAGTTGTCTGATGCCCTTCTCTTGCTTCTCATTGGTCTTGTCAGTCCAGACCAGCCACACCTCATCATCGTCAGCATACTCCTCCATGCCCATGTATTCAGTGGCATTGGGAATCTCTTTAGGCACACGCCGTCTGCATGGACAAGCATAGGCCATCGCATGTTTAGGTAAGTGTGTGCATGTATGCAGTTTAGTAAAAGAGAAGTACCACTCACTCAGTCTTTATGAGGATGTCTTGGTTCTTGGGATCCAGCACACACTTACAGATCAGCTCCTGAGTGACAGGAATGGCCACGTTGTTGGACACACACAGATCTGACAGGTAGTCCAGAAACCTGAAAGGAAACAGGCCGGTGTTTGAGATTCACCACAACAGTTTTGAATGTACATGGGTGTTATTTAGTCAGGGCGTCACTCTCCTCACCTGGGTTCCCTGTTCTTGCGGACCAGGCTAACAAAGGTCTCCACCTCCGTCTTGGTGATGTGTTTCTCCAGCAGCTTGCGGTTGTTGTGCAGCAGAGCAGTGATGGTGTCTTCAGCCAGGATGTCATAGCCAATCTGAGACTGCATCACCCCAAACTGCTTGGCTATGTGCTCCTGATGGGGCAAAAGAGTGAGACTAATGTGTCTTGGCAGTTAAGAAGGCCCAGGGACCAATAATTCAGTTTGGATAAACGACCGAGGGACAGGAATATGGAAGGAAAAAAGTATGCGAGACAATGTGGTGTACCTGGTTCTTGCGGTAGTCTTCCTGTGAGTGTCGCAGTACCCGGTAACAGAGACGGAACATGTACTGGTAGGGGGAATTCTTCTGGTCTGAAAGCTCCTCCAATCGCAGCAACGGGCCCTCTGTCCCCTTATCTTTGAAAGGGGCCTTCAAGATCCCAAAGATCTTTGAAGGGACAAAAGAATAGAGAACTATTCAAGAGAACATGTGACAATATGGATATAATGACAAGAAATGATTACCTTATATGTCATCATCAGTCTAATGCAAGCCCGCTGGCTATTCTTTTTTTTCGGGGAGGAACTCAGTCGGAATAATAAAATACAAAAGCACAATTTCGAAATTTGCCTGTGCATCAGCAGTCACTCAATAGCCCATGCCAGCAATTTATTTATTTATTACTAAGTTAGTCTTGGGCCAGCTATCTAAACTTGTAGTCAGCAAGGTTGAATTACCGACCGGGTTGGGGCCCATTGATCATCAGTTATCATATAAAAACGGTTTGCCTTCACCCTATGGCAAAATGTGTAGAATTGCAGGAAATTAGCTGTAAAACTGCACATTTTCTCTCCGCCCCCTGTCAAAATGAGTACAATTGCATGACATTTTTTATAAAACGGCAACATTTTCTCTACGCCGCATGATGATTTCCGGTTTTCAAAGTTGCCCATCCCTGGTCTAACGCAACCCAGATGTTTAAAGTGGGCCTTCTAACCTGTTTGAGGATGTTTTGTTCCCTCATGAGTTTCTGTCTCTCGCGGTTGGCCTTGGTCATCGCCACATCCAGGACGACCTGGCCGCTGTTGGGCGTGTCCACCACAAAGAACACCAGATCCTCCAGCAGCTTAATGGCAAATCTGCAGGGTCAAACACAGGACACGGTCGGACACAGACATTACTGGTCTGGCCAGGGAACTATGCCATTGACTGGATTACAGTATAAGCTGTAAAACAGCTGGCTTTAATCAAGTATAACAGAGCTCACAGGGGAAAAGTTAGGTTTATTAGAAGAAGTTTGACTTCAGATTCATTTGGGGCCTTTTCTGCAGATACTTAACCTTCTGTCATTGGGACTGATAAAGCCCTCATTGAACCTGTCCACTATGGTGCTCAACATGAAACTGGCATCATTGGCAAAGTCCAGATCCCGGATCTCCATCACTGGCACTGACACTATGGCAAATGCCTCCTTATCCTCCTTGGTAGGGCAGGTGCCCAGCTGAAACAAGGACATAACAGAAATACTGAGTCCAAATGAACTCAGTGTCACAGTAAATCAAGTGACATGGTTCTTACCATGAGCCGGATGGGTCTCTCCTCGTCGATATCTATGGGCACGTTGGTACTCTGGATCCATGTGTTGGTGCATAGGTGTCTGAGACGCACATATGAATTCCTGAAGAAAGTTTACAATAGAAAGCCAGTGAAACATACTGCAGGTCAAGTCTTTGCTTCTTTATAAATAGATATATACAGTTGTATATACTGTATTGTACAGACTGTGCAGATGGGTTGAGGCCGATAGTGAGTTGAAGTGGTACAGTATAGTACCTTGGCACAAAGGAGTCTGTTTTCTGCAGAGTGGTGGGGTCGAGCTCAAACAAGGAAGCAATGTCATTCCCATGAGGCACAGCCACCAGCTTGTACTTTATCCTCTCACCCAACATCTTTAGTTTTCCTCTACTGTCCAGCTACAGAGGGCAGGGGTCAAGGGTTAGAGTTTAGCACATTGACTGTCACGTGTTAAATTAACTAGACATAAGTACTGTGAGGTCCAAATAAAAAACAAACAAAAAGGATGCATACCGTATTTTCATTCGCCGAAGTCTGGATTTCAACGCTGTCACCTTTATAACCCGGATTTTCCTAAAGCAACCACAACAACACATGCGCTCTAAAATGACTCTGCATCAATACAGCCCGTGTGATAACCAGAGCACTGTGGTGACCAATATCCATGGTCCAATACTTGATCATGTTACCTCAGCTGCAAGATAGTTCCCTGTGGCAAGGTGTTTAAAGCGGTACAGACTGTTCCAGTGTCCGGCCCCTCCTCGACATGGGTCATGGTGCACCACCTTGGAACACAATCACACCATCAAAACAAACCTCAATCGTCATACCTTAGGCATTTAGCTGCTGTACGACAGAGCATATCCAAACTGGACTAGGATTCAAAAATGGCAAGTACGTGCGCGGGTTTGGGTGCCGTGCGTGTACCAACCTCCACTTCCCACAGGGCATTGGAGCTGGTGGCAGAGGTAGCAGACTGGCGCAGGGTGGTACGGAGGAACACATGCAGCTTGACCTTGTACTCGTCACAGGTCAGGAACTTCTCCTGCTCCGCATGGAACAACCGCACCACATCCCCCTGACCGGACACAGCAGCAGAGACAGCAAATCATCTAAACGCTTCAGGTTAGAATGCTATTATTGTGTTAGGGTTGGAAAGTGAAGAAGAATCCATTACAATGATACGAATAGTGACAGTAATATACACATGAATGTTAAGGGAGACTTACTCCTTTCAAGACTTCATCCTTGTGGTCACTGAACATCATGAACAGGTTGATTTTCCAGCTAGTATTGCAGTTCACAGAGTTAACCTGCAGGGGGACACACCTATACATCAGCTTCAGCATGCATACCTGTTCCCGCTGGATGGGTAAGTCAAAATGTACGAAAACAAAAATGAAGCTTTTTGGTCTTAATTTAAGGCTAGGGTTAGCCATAAGATTAGCAGTGTGGTTAAGGTTAGGGTTCAAATCAGATTTTAAGAAGACAAATTGTAGAAATGGGTGGGGCTTATCATCATTGCTGGCAGCAACAACCGTTGGTTCTTTGCAATTGGGAAGTGACACAGTCAGAAGCCTCACTCTTCCAGACAGATTCAGTCATGGATTCATCAGACAGTGTGGTTATGACTGGACTCTTACCTCTTTGCATCCAGCGTGGTCAGAGAGCTCATAGTTACTGGCATGTAGGGGCTGGCCTGCATTCACTGGGTTCAGGATCACCTTATCTCCTACAACTACCTGCAGAGGAACACAGAAATAAGCACAACAACAATTCCACAACAAGCACAAGAACTCAAGTTGCAATAAGCAGTTGAAACAATAATGCCTTCTCCCCAGCTGAGGGATGGGGTTGGAGAAATGTAATCCCTCTCCGAATCATAGACAGAGCTATGGATGCAAGGATAGAGCATCCATGATATACAACTGTATAGTTTAAATATATATATAGTGTTTGTAAACAATGTAAATATAAACAAACATTGGAGTTGATTTAAGCTTATATTTTGGGTACTGATAGGATACGACAGTTGAAGTAAAAGCTCATGAGGGATTTAATAAGTTATGTTCTTCAATAATCAAATGGGTAAATATCATTCATTTATAAGTTTAAAAAATAATGGATATAGCAACTGCAGATTGCCCCTATAGATTGTCTGAGATTTGTGAGTTTGCATGTATTGGTGAATGTGTGTATGCAGTGGTGTTAAGTACTTAAGTAGTAGTACTTTAAAGTATTTTTACTTAAGTTGTTGTTTGGGGTATCTGTACTTTATTTTACTATTTAGATTTTGCCGCCATCTTTTACTTCTCTACATTCCTAAAGAAAATAATATACTTTTTACTCCACACATTTTCCCAGACACCCAAAAGTATTCTACATTTTGAATGCTTATCAGGACAGGAAAATTATCTTATCAAGAGAACATCCCTGGTCATCCCTGCTGCCTCTGATCTGGCGGACTCACTAAATACACATGTTTCGTTAGTAAATGATGTCTGAGTGGTGGAGTGAGCCCCTGGCTATCCATCAATAAAATAAACAAAAACATTGTGCCGTCTGGTTTGCTTAATATAAGGAATATGAAATGATTTATATTTTTACTTCTGATACTTAAGTACATTTGAGCAATTCCATTTACATGTTATACTTAAGTATATTTAAAACAAAATAATTTCAGACCTTTACTCAAATAGTATTTTACTGGGTGACTTTCACTTTTACTTGAGTCATTTTCTATTAAGGTAACTTTACTTTTATTCAAGTATGATAATTGAGTACTTTTTCCAACCCTGTGTGTATGTGATTGAACGCAACTGCGCATGTCAGTTGAGTCTGTGCAGTAATACGAGTTAGGTGAGTTACATTGTCTCCGTTGGCCCTTAGCTTCCAGAAGGGTTGGATGAACATCCAGGAGCCCTCATTCCCCGTCCCGTCCAGGGTGACCCGCATGGCATTCTTCTCCAGCAGGGCAGGCAGACGCTTATTCACTGTCAGATATTTATTACTCTTCATATGCAGCAGCTGTCAGCCAGGGCAAATCACACACACAGAATAACAGGCCACTGTTAAAACCTCACAAAAACTTTCATATTGTGTCTGGGATACTGTGCTGTTATGATGGAAGCGAGAATAGCTCACTATCCCATTCAGGAATGGGAACCAGCCAGCCAGAAAGGGAAACCACTTAAGAAAGAATGGCTGAAAGACCAAGATGAAAAGTACTAAAAACCATGTATCAACAGACAGGATCACCCTGCTGTTGTCATTCAGAGATGATTATGTTCTACAGACAGGATCCCCTGCTGTTGTCATTCAGAGATGATTATGTTCTACAGACAGGATCACCCTGCTGTTGTCATTCAGAGATGATTATGTTCTACAGACAGGATCACCCTGCTGTTGTCATTCAGAGATGATTATGTTCTACAGACAGGATCACCCTGCTGTTGTCATTCAGAGATTATTATGTTCTACAGACAGGATCCCCCTGCTGTTGTCATTCAGAGATGATTATGTTCTACAGACAGGATCACCCTGCTGTTGTCATTCAGAGATTATTATGTTCTACAGACAGGATCCCCCTGCTGTTGTCATTCAGAGATGATTATGTTCTACAGACAGGATCCCCCTGCTGTTGTCATTCAGAGATGATTATGTTCTACAGACAGGATCACCCTGCTGTTGTCATTCAGAGATGATTATGTTCTACAGACAGGATCCCCCTGCTGTTGTCATTCAGAGATTATTATGTTCTACAGACAGGATCACCCTGCTGTTGTCATTCAGAGATGATTATGTTCTACAGACAGGATCACCCTGCTGTTGTCATTCAGAGATGATTATGTTCTACAGACAGGATCACCCTGCTGTTGTCATTCAGAGATTATTATGTTCTACAGACAGGATCACCCTGCTGTTGTCATTCAGAGATGATTATGTTCTACAGAAAGTGCATTTCTCTCGTTTCAATGGGAGATAATGAATGGCAAATAGCATAAGCTTTAGTGAAAGAAAGATGTGCTAAGAGGATATTAAGGAGAATAAAGGAGTGAGGGAGACCTGAGGAAGCTATGCAGTAGGACTTACTTCCTGTAGATAAAGTGACGTGACTAGATGAGTTGTACTGTATTGTATGCTTGTCATTGGTGTGATGTGTGCACTTGCACAGCCATTAACAGATAACAGCTATTGATCTCCTGAGAGAGAGCAACACCCACTTTGTCTACAAACCCTCCCCGCCGTCTCCCACCTCAGCCTGTCCGAATCAAGAGGAACGCCACGCTACACAGTCACAAAGGAACCACACCTATAATGTCTGTCCAGATAAGAGAGGGCTCTTAACATTAACCCTTAACTTTATGTCCCATGTTTCTGTAAGTGCACAGCCCTTCATGTTTGTGTGAAGATAAGGCTTCAGAGTCAATATTGACCAGGTACAGGTTCAGTGAGTGGGAATCCTAGCCCCTAGACCTCAGTCAATACATCCATTTCTCATGCGATATTGAACACGGTTCTGTGCATTTTCCTGTGAATCATTAAACCTCTTTTCTTCATTGCGCATTCGGTGATGAAAACCGGGGTTAGAGGTCTGATGATGACTATCAACTGTAGCCTTTCTATGAAATTAACAAAACTCTCAAATATGTCATCATTCAAGTTCAGACAAATATTCTTGTTCTTGGTTTAACACAGACTAGTGCTATATATGCAGTAATCTAGGCTATGCTACATAGACATTTCATGTGAAATGCCCAGCGGCAGGTATTACTGGAAAACCTGTGCAGTCTTCTCTCTCAACACTTAGAATCTCTTTAGAATATGAACACACCGAGAGGAAAATCTGACTTCACCTGGCTATGGTAATGACAACCTGACACACAGGAGTGACATGCAGAAACATGCCGTTATGGACCAGCTATTAAGAGTCACGATGAGGAAGAGTTGATTGTGAATCACCCGACTGACTATCACACCAATCCCTGTAACTCGGGGCCAATAACTCCCCTTAGTGAGTGATGCTGCATCCTTAATGTATTAAAACACAGGTGTTCTGAGAACCATCCCTGATCGATACTGTGCAGATGTGCTCAAACCTCAATACTTTGCCAGACCCATTCTGTTTTGTGCTCTACAGACCCTTCACACTCAGAATGTGCCGTGTGCTCAAGCTTCACCGGTACAAGACCAGCCATTCATTGATAGTGGCCTAATCCCATGACATCACAACAGAGTTACAGTAATTCCATTCACCAGAGTAGGGAGAAGCATAAGCTGTTGAACACCTGAGGGTCTGCTTACCTAAACAGTGCTGCCTGGAACTCCGACCTTACCTGAATGACAGTGCCATATTTTACTACATCTCCGTGGACTTTCTTGTTTTCAGTCTCATTCTGTTTCTGCTCCAGGTTAGAGGCATGCTGTGGAGTAATAAGGACAAGGTTGCATCCGTTTCAGTGTTAGTCCAGTGTACTGCATCTAACCTAGTGGTATGATCCTTGGTAGTATATTTTACCTGTAGTTTCTGAAGTAGCACAACATCAGCGATCTTGTCCTTCTCGTGCTTGGCCTGCTTGGCTTTCCAGAACTGTTTCTGTGCAGAGTAACGGTTCATGGGACACACTTTGAAGAGGCAGTCTGAGACAAGAGAGTGGGTTCAAGGGTCAAGACTGCTATTCAGGGACTGAATGTAATAGCTGTTTTGGTATCAAACTTAAATACCTGTACTATGGGAAGGAGAGCTAGTGGTGAACTTATCACAGATTGATTACTAATCCAAGATGGCTGCCATTATCCCAAACATCTACTTTTTTTAATAGTAAAGATGTGCTGGGTCACTGTCTGAGCAAGTATATATATCGCTTCCACATAAAAAGCATCATGTCCTTGTTAAAAAGTGGTTAGTAATTTGCTCCACACCCACCATAGGGGAGAGTGGATCTGGGTGTCTGGTCAATATTATACTTCCTATCCTCAGAGGGATATCCTGTTTTTAAAAGAGCCTAATACCGGAGGTTAAGGGCTTTATCAGCTGGCTGTCTGTGTGCCTTGTGAGTACAGTACAGTAGTTGTTATCTGCCACACAGGCCTGACAGGAAGCTTCTAGAGCCACCAAAACGGCAAACATCTTTAAAAATGTCTGTCACTCATCCCTCTGCAAATATTGAAATTGCTTCTTTGATACAGTCAATGTGTGGTGGGATAAATCTTTACATAGGGAAATCATGCAAACAGCTGACAGAATACTATTCATATAAAACCATTACATGGGAAACAATTAAGAGTGTAATTAGACTATAACACAGTTGTTGAGACTTATGGGTCAACATACATTTACAGTCACGTGAAAAAGGAAGTACACCCTTTGGAAAGTGGTATTTTGTTTTACATATTTGGACACATGGATATTTGAGCTGAATTCCAACCACATTCATTGATAAAGGTAAACCAATTTAACAAATCACACAAAAAAATAATACTTTGAAATGTTCAAATAAATTAAAAATAAATGCTATTTCCTTATGCAGGAAAAAATAAATGTACACCCCTACCTTTACCATCACCTAAAATGGCTAAAATTCAGATCAGGTGCACCAAAACAGGTGCAAATCAATAGGAAATCATTAGAGAGTACCTTGAGAGGGTCTAGCCTTCCATAAAGATTAGACACTTGGTCTGGTTTGTTATTAACCATATGGGTGTATGGAAACACATCATGCAAAGATCAAAATACCTATCCAAGGCCCTAAGAAGAAAAATGATTGATGCCTGTGAGTCTGGGAGGGGTTACAAATCCATTTCCAAGCAATTTGATGTACATCGTTCCACTGTCTGACGGATCATCTGGAATTTTCTCCATTTGTAGACCACTGGCAATCTACCTAGGACAGGCCGTGCCGCCAAATTCAGCCCAAGAGCTGACCGAAAGATGATCACGGAAGTCTCTAAGAACCCCAGGGTAACATCAAGGGATCTACAGTCCTCTCCTGCCATAATCAATGTCAAAGTACATGAATCAACTGTCGGAAAGAGACTGCACAAAGTTGGCCTACATGGGAGCTCAGGAAGAAGCCTATGCTCTCAAAAAACAATATCAAGACAAGACCGATGTTTCCCAGACAACACCTGGGTAAAGACCAAAACTACTGGAACAATGTGCTCTGGACAGATGAGTCAAACGTGGAGTTGTTTGGCCAGACGCCATCTTTGGCGAAAACAAAACACTGCCTTTGAACAAATGAACCTCATACCAACCGTAAAGCATGGAGGCGGTGGCATTATGGTTTGGGGCTGCTTTGCTGCCTGAGGGCCTGGCCAACTTGCCATCATTTAGTCAACCATGAATTCCATATTGTACAAGAGAATTCTTGAGGAGAATGTGAGGAAAAAAAATAAATAAAATAAATAATACAAAAATAATAATAAAAAATAAAAATCGGTCAAAAAGCTGAACCGAACATGGATCTTGCAACAGGACAATGATCCAAAACACACAAGCAAAGCTACAACAGAATGTCTCAAAAAGAAGAAATGGAGGATTATGGAATGGCCGAGTCAAAGCCAAGATCTCAATCGTGTCAAAATGCTGTGGGGGGACTTGAAGCGGGCAGTGCATACAATAAATCCCCCCAACATGACACAGTTGAGGACGTACTGTGAAGAAGAGTGGGGGAACAAACTATCCCAGTCGATATAAGAGCCTGATAGACAGTTACAAGAAACAGCTACATTAAGCTAAAGGGGGCAACACCAGCTATTGAAGCTAGGGGTGTACTTATTTTCTCCCGCACTATAGAATTGCAATTCTGTTGATTTTGATGAATAAACAATTGCAAAGTATGATTTTTCAGTTTCATTTGTTAAAGTAGATTACCTTTATCTGTCAATAGTGTTGAAGCGAAGATTACATATCCATCTGTCCAAATATTTACCAAAAAATACAACTTTCTAGGGGGTGTACTTACTTTTTCAATAGACTGTACGTACATCGTCAACATTTCTGTTTAAACTAAGATCCAAGAGTAGGACATCAAATTAACCTTTGATCAGAAATGCACTGAATGCGTGTTACTCGAGGGATGGATGAGAGGAAAGTGCGGGTTTCAGCCCCCTTCAGAGGCCAGCCAGTGGAAAATGTTCTGGGTGTTTGGCTGCTCTCTGACTTGGAGTCTGTTCTCTCTGGTGCCAATATCAGGCAGAGTGGGCACAGAACAGTGCATTCTCCATATGTCACAGTCATTGACAGACAGAGGCACAACAGACACACTTTAACATGCATAGCATGGGCAATCACTCACAAACACACAGTGAAATATACATGTACGCACACACATACATGCCACTCTGACAAAAACACACACACACAAGCAACCGCACACACTTTATGTTGTAGGCCTAAAATAAATAATTTAATACTCATCTAACCTCTGAACTTCTTGGGGGGATAGTCCAGGTCCCCTGCAGCTGGTTCTACCACACATCGGTCATCCACCAACCTAGGGAGAAAAACAACACAAAGCAGATCATATATCAACATTTACAGTCAAATAATTGCACTGCAGTGTTTGTATACAGCCCTCAAATTCAAATATGGACCTTGAAGCCAATTCCATTGCTTTGTTTCATACTACCCCTCTAATCAAGGACTGAATTAGACCAAGGACACCAGGTGGGTGCAATGAAATAGCAGGTAGAACAGAAACCGGACCTCGCAGGATAAGATTTGAATACTCCTGGTATACATATGGCAACATATGTAGTGTTTCCCCTAGGATTTGTTTTCAGCAGTGGTGGCAAGGGTGGGACATTGCTACTACCGTTAGCACAATGACATGCTAGCTGTTCCTATAGACTTCTAGCAATTGAGCCAATGACTTTCCTTTTTTAAAGCACACCTCAGCAGGAATCTATACATATGAAAAACATTACATCACACTTTTTGCAGCGGTGGCAACAATTTAGCAGCGGCGGCCCACCACTGCTAAATGAATAAAGGGAGAAACACTGATATGGCATAACAAATACCATGACACTAATTCCCTCATGCAGAAACCATCTACATTTATTTCCACTTGGATTTGCTCCATGTCTCATTAAGGTCTGACTTAAGCAGCTATTTATTATGAGCCACTGAGTGTCAGTGTCATAGGATTGCATTGTAATAAAGATCATCAGATCCTTAAACTCTACATGAACAGAGTGCAGAGTGAATAGCATAAACACGTTGATTTAATATACACAGAGAAAAATATATCTATTGGTTTCAAATGGTGTTGTTGTAATTATTTTTATCTATGGAACAAACAGTGCCGTCAGAAAGTGTCCAGACCCCTGAATTCTTTCCACATTTTGTTGTGTTACAGCCCAAATAAAACATTTATTAAATGTAGGTTGTGTGTCACTGGCTCACACACAATACCACATAATGTAAAAGTGGAATTATGTTTTTGAAATACTTACACATTAATAAAAAAAATGAAAATCTGAAATGTCTTGAGTCAATAAGTATTGAATCCCTTTGTTATGTCAAGGCTAAACAAGTACAGGAGTAAAAATGTGACATAAGTTGCATGGACTCACTCTCCGTGCAATAATGGTGTTGAACATAATTTTTTTATGACTACCTCATCTGTGCCCACATTTACAATTATATTTAAGTTCCCTCAGCTGAGCAGTGAATTTCAAACAGAGATTCAACCACAAGGAGGTTGAGGTTTTACAATGCCTTGCAAAGAGGTGACCCTATTGGTTGATACATTTTTTAAAATCACAATTCCTTTAAGCATGGCAAAGTTGATTAATTACACTTTGGATGGTATATCAACACACCCAGTCACCACAAAGATACAGGCGTCCTTCCTAACTCGGTTGCCGGAGAGAAAGGAAGCCGCTCAGGGATTTCACCATGAGGCCAATGGTGACTTTAAAACAGTTAGAGTTTAATGGCTGTGATAGGAAAAAACTGAGGGTGGATCAACAACATTGTAGTTACTTCACAATACTAACCTTAATGACAGAGTGGAAGGAAGCCTTTCTTTGAATAAAAATATTCCAAAACATGTTTGCAATAAGGCAGTAAAGAAAACTGCAAAAAAGTTGTCTTAGAAATCAACTTTATGTTCTGAATACAAAGCATTATGTTTGGGGAAAATCCAATGCAATACATCACATCACCGAGTACCACTCTTCATATTTTCAAGCATAGTCGTGGCTGCATCATGTTATGGCTATGCTTGTCATTGGCAATGACAAACAAATCCAACAACACATCAGCGAGTACCACTACCCACATTTTCAAACATGGTGGTGGCTGCATCATGTTATGGGTATGCTTGTCATCGGCAAGAACTAGGGAGTTTTATTTTTAGGATAAAAATAAATGGAATAGAGCTAAGCACAGGCAAAATCCTAGAGGAAAACCTGACTCAGTCTGCTTTCCACCAGACACTGGGAGACAAATTCACCTTTTAGCAGGGCAATAACCTAAAACACAATGCCAAATATTAACTGGAGTTTCTTACCAAGATGACATTGAATGTTCCTGAATTGCCTAGTTAAAGTTGACTATGGCAAGACTTGAAAATGGTTGTCTAGCAATGATCAACAACCAACATTGCAGAGCTGAAGAATTTTTAAATTTGGCAGAGCTGAAGAATGTGCAATTATTGTACAATCCAGGTGTGCAAAGCTCTTAGAGACTTACCTAGGAAATCTCACAGTTGCCAAAGGCGATTCTAACATGTATCGACTCAAGGGTGTGAATACTTATGTAAAAGAGATATTTCTGTATTTTATCATCAATACATTTGCTAACATTTAAAAAACATGTTTTCACTTTGTCATTATGGGGTATTGTGTGTAGATGGGTGATCATATTTTTAAAAAAATCTAATTTTGAATTCAGGCTATAAGAACAAAAACGTGGAAAAAGTCAAGGGGCATGAACACTACTCGATTTCCCGCTAGCTGAAAATATTTTTGTTATCTCAGATTTTGCAAATAAATTTATAAAAAAATCCTAAAATGTGATTTTCTGTAATTTTTTCTCTCATTTTGTCTGTCATAGTTGAAGTGTACCTATGAAGATTACAGGCCTCTCGTCTTTTTAAGTGGGAGAACTTGCACAATTGGTGGCTGACTAAATACTTTTTTGCCCCACTGTATGTAATAATGACAATTACAACAATACTGAATGAACACTTTTATTTTAACATAATACATAAATAAATAAAGAAACATGTTCAATTTGGTTTAAATAATGCAAAAACAAAAAGTGTTGGAGAAGAAAGTAAAAGTGCAATATGTGCCATGTAAAGAAAGCTAATGTTTAAGTTCCTTGCTCAGAACAAGAGAACATATGAAAGCTGGTGGTTCCTTTTAACATAAACATACGTTTTAGGTTGTAGTTATTATAGCAACTATAGGACTATTTTTATTTATACCATTTGTATTTCATAGACCTTTGACTATTGGATGTTCTTAAAGGCACTACAGTATTGCCAGCCTAATCTCGGGAGTTGATAGGCCTGAAGTCATAAACAGCGCAAAGCTTGAAGCACAGCGAAGAACTGCTGGCAAAGGCAGGAAAGTGTTGTTTGAATGAATGCTTACGAGCCTACTGCTGCCTACCACTGCTCAGTCAGACTGCTCTATCAAATGTCAAATCATAGACTTAATTATAATAAACACACAGAAATACGAGCCTTAGGTCATTAATATTGTCAAATCCGGAAACTATCATTTTGAAAACAAAACATTTATTCTTTCAATGAAATAAGGAACCGTTCTGTATTTTATCGAACGGGTGGCAACCCTAAGTCTAAATATTACTGTTGCATTGCCCAACCTTCAATGTTATGTCATAATTATGTATAATTCTGGCAATTTAATTACGGTCTTTGTTAGAAAGAAATGGTCTTTACACAGTTCGCAACGAGTCAGACAGCCCAAACTGCTGCATATACCTTAACTCTGCTTGCACAGAATGCAAGAGAAGTGACACAATTTCCCTAGTTAAAAGAAATTCATGTTAGCAGGCAATATTAACTAAATATGCAGGTTTAAAAAAAATACACTTGTGCACCGATTTTAAGAAAGGCATTGATGTTTAAAGTAAGGTACACATTGGTGCAACGACAGTGCTTTTTTTACGAATGCGCTTGTTAAATCATCACCCATTTGGCGAAGTAGGCTGTGATTCGATGATAAATTAAACAGGCACTGCATCGATTATATGCAATGCAGGACAAGCTAGATAAACCTGCCACGCAGTTTCCTCGTGGAGTGCAATGTAATTGGCCATAATCGGCATTGTTATGAAAACTTGAAATCGGCCCTAATTAGTTGGCCATGCCGATTGTACTTGAGACATGGATTATGTATGTGTGCCATTCAGAGGGTGAATGGGCAAGATAAAAGATTTAAGTGCCTTTAACGGGGTACGGTAGTAGGTGCCAGGCGCACAGGTTTGAGTGCGTCAACAACTGCAACAATGCTGGGTTTTTCACACTCAATAGTTTCCCGTGTGTATCAAGAATGGTCCACCACCCAAAGGACATCCAGACAACTTGACAACTGTGGGAAGCATTGGAGTCAACATGGGCCAGCATCCCTGTGGAACGCTTTCGGCACTATGTCGAGCCCATTCTGACAAATTGAGGCTGTTCTGAAGGCAAAAGGGGGTGCAACTCAATAGTAGGACGGTGTTCCTATTGTTCTGTACACGGTCTAAAATGGGCCTAAACTGGTCACTTTCATCATGATTTTCTCAAAAATGGTTTGCAAAAATGTAAAAAGCATTTCAAACATCTTTCCTCGCAATTAAGTTTTTATTTGAAAATTGCCAGTACAATCTGAGATGCCAAAAATATTCCTGCTCCTGTTGACGTGGAATCGACCGATTTCTGGTCATCTACGGTATAGCCTATTATAAGTGGTAGTTCCATTACTGTAGATGACACACAGAAGGCAGGACAGGTTCATACAATGCTGTGAAAATATGCAAAAATGGGTTGATGCTTTTAAAAGAGCCTGTCTGAAAGGCCAAACTAATCCTACATCTTTACCATGTGTCTGTATAATCATGTCAGCGTGCAGAGGATTGTCTCCAGTTCATGTCCCTTTATCCCCTCCACATATTCAATGAGAGTTACCTAGCAGCCAGGCAGGGGTGTTGTCTACCTATTATGGGCTCATTACTTTGGCTGGAGTCTGAAGTGATCCACCTGGCAATGAATTGTTTTTTATTCCCCTGGTCATTTGCATTGTACATGAAATCACTCAGCCTCAGGAATTTAGTTTTTTTTTTAACAACAGATTTATTTATTTTAAAGAGACACTTTAGGGTAATTTAATTAATTCACACAAAAGAAGACAAGTGAAAGACAAAACAGTGCAGATAAAAACAAGGTAAAAAAAAATGTGCAGGTGAGGTTGGAAACCCAAGAGTGCTTATATGACCACATCAACAAACAAAAAAACACACGATATATGTACAACAGCTGGTTCAATCTATTAGGCCTCAACAAAGACTGAATTGCAATTAAACATGAGACTCAACATAGAAAAAAAAAACATGTTTGCAAGATATTTTTATATATTTAAATTGTGGTGTGAATACCACCAGTGGTGTGCTGTTTGACTAGGTTACCATCAATAATGGGTGGCAGCGCTTTACCTGCGACTGAGAATGCAAAGCATCTCTTATGTGTGATTGAATGCAGCACAGCTGTCAGACGTCACAGGAAGAGAGCAGGCTGAAGTGGTTTTCAGGTCGATGACACCTTTGAAACGTGTGTCAGCTCCCTGATTATCTCATTCATAACACAGAGATCTGCACTGTTCTCACGTGTGTATTTTACTCAAGAAGCATAGACACAAATGGTATCAAAATAACTCATTTATCCTTCTTTAGTTACTACAGACATTAGTGATGGGAAGGGGGGGGGTCAATATAGTTGCATAGGGATATTATTTTGAACGATATAACGTAATATTATTTTTGACAGTATAGCAATATTATTTTTGCACTAGTTGGCTTTACCTGCACCAAAACTCCAGTATTTTTCCATCATATCTAGTTCTCCATCTTCTTTTTAAAAAGTGAGCCAAATTGTTTTCAGAACTTTTATTTGCATGACTGATCAAAACTCGTTTTCTCATGGCTCTCTTTTGTCCCTCTGCAGCAGACATAGCAATATATTTGAAACATCAAATCACAATATCTAATCACAATACGTGTCGTATCAGTACTTAAGTATCGTGGTGGCGCATAGATGGCGCCGACGTATGGCGCCTCACCTTGAGCTCCTACAAAACATTGCAGGTTTCTACTTTTTCAACTGTTTTTTTTCTACTGTGTTTCTCAAATTTTCTTACCCAGTTTGTTTCGTGCTTTACTTCAAACACCCGGGTAGAACTATTGGAATATGAATCACCACTCACCGTCCACCCGAATTTCCCCAATTCCCGGAGACGGCGGAACAATGGTCTAGCTTCTTCAGTGAGGCGCCGGGTTGCTTGAGAGTCCTACCGGAGAGTAGTAAACAAAGATGCAACCGGAGAGGCAGCTGTGGGGGGTGGGGGGTGGGGGTGGGGGGGCTTAGTGAGATTGAGACGCTGTGTGACCAATCTTCCATTACCGAGCATACTGTTCGCCAATGTTCAATCATTAGTGAATAAACTTGACAAACTCAGAGTGAGGATCTCCTTCCAAAGGGACATCAGATTCTTCAACATATTCTGTTTTTCTGAACCCTGGCTTTCCACCGATATCAAAAGGGATTATGTACAACCAGTGGGTTTTACAGTTCATTGAGCGAATAAGAAGAGGGCTCTTTCTTGCAAGAGAAAAGGCGGAGGGCTCTGTTTTATGACCAATAATAAGTGTTGCGACGGGGGAAATGCACAGCAAGTTACGAGCTTCTGCTTGGAATACTTGGTCATCAAATGTCGCTCTTTATACATTCTCAGGGATTATCGCCACGGCTGTTTACATCCCGCCCCAAGCGATACCAAAAATGCTCTCAGAGATCTTTATTGGTACATGGTTCATTGTCTCGGGGGACTTTAACAAAAGTAATTTGAGAACAGCGCTCCCAAATATCTATTAACACATTGACTGTCTAACCCGCAGAGATTCTACGCTGGACCACTGCTACATGTCTAATCAAGCTTTAGTTATACAGCACATTTCAGACATGGAATACAAAGCGATGTTCTTCACAGGAAAAAACTATGAAAAACAATAAATAAAAATGTAAATATTTACTACACAACAAACATAAGAGGATAAAACAATAAATCATAACTGAAGCCATGAAGTCCTTAAGAAAGGCTGGTCATGGCTCACATCAACACCATTATCCCAGAAACCCTACACCCACTCCAATTTGCATACCGCCCCAACAGAACCACAGATGATGCAATCTCTATTGCACTCCAAGCTGTCCTTTCCCCCCTGGACAAAAGGAACAACTATGTGAGAATGCTGTTCATTGACTACAGCTCAGCATTCAACACCATAGTGCCCTCAAAGCTCATCACTAAGCTAAGGACCCTGGGACTAAACACCTCCCTCTGCAACTGGATCCTTGTCTGCCTGACGGGCCGCCCCCAGGTGGTGAGGGTAGGTAACAACACATCTGCCACGCTGATCCTCGACACAGAGGCCCCTCATGGGTGCCTGCTCAGTCCCTTCCTGTACTCCCTGTTCACCCATGACTGCATGGCCAGGCACGACTCCAACACCATCATTAAGTTTGCCGACAACACAACAGTGGTAGGCCTGATCACCGACAATGATGAGACAGCCTATATGGAGGAGGTCAGAGACCTGGCCGTGTGGTGCCAGGATAATAACCTCTCCCTCAATGTGATCAAGACAAAGGAGATGATTGTGCACTGCAGGAAAGGAGGACCAAGCATACCCCCGTTTCTTATCAACGGGGCTGTAGTGGAGCAGGTTGAGAGCTTCAAGTTCCTTGGGTGTCCACATCACCAACAAACTATCAAGGTCCAAACACATCAAGACAGTCGTGAAGAGGGCATGACAAAACCTATTCCCCCTCAGGAGACTGAAAAGATTTGGCATGTGTCCTCAGATCCTCAAAAAGTTCTACAGCTGCACCATCGAGAGCATCATGACTGGTTGCATCACTGCCTGGTATGGCAACTGCTCGGCCTCCGACTGCTAGGCACTACAGAAGGTGCCTTTAACTCTACCTACATATACATATTACCTCAATTACCTCGACTAACCTGTGCCCCCGCACATAGACTCTGTACCGCTACTGCCTGTATGTAGCCTCACAACTGTTATTTTACTGCTGCTCTTTAATTATTATTATAGTATTATTATATAATTTTATTTTTTACTTATCTATTTTTACATAACACTTACTTTTCTTAAAACTGCATTGTTGGTTAAGGGCTTGTAATTAAGCATTTCACTGTAAGGTCTACACCTGTTTGTGACAAATACAATTTGATTTGATTGGATTTGACTAAAAAGGGTATAAGGCCATCTACCGTCCTCCTTTTGGCAAATCTGACTATGACTCCATTTTCCTCCTCCCCGCCTACAAACAAAGACTTAAGAGGAAAGTTCCGGTGGTCAGGTCTGTACAACAATGGTCTGACCAATCAGAATCCATGCTCCAAGATATTCTTGTCCACGTGATCAAAACTGTGTTTCGGGTTGCCTCTGAGGATAACATCAGTGAACACGCCTACTCAGTCACCATACTCATAAAGAAATGCATGGCTGAGGTGATACCGATGGTGTCTTTCAAAGCTTTTCCCCAATCAAAAACCATGGATTGAAGTCGAGAGATGCTACTTATAAACAAGTCAAGGTGACCCGAGGCAATTGTATCACTAAACAGTACAAATATGACCTACGCAGATTGATCAAGATGGCAAGACAAGTGGAGAAGCAATTGTGGAGAAGAAATTAAGCTTCAACGATCATGACTTACAAAAAGAAAGCCAGTCACATCACGGACACCTTATTCTCATGCTTCGAGCAAAATGACTCTGAGCTGCCCGAGGAGAGCCCCTGAGGACAATGAGGGCTAAGTGCTTGCGGTCTACATGGAGGACATATGCAAGTCATTCAAACGTGTTAACCCTGGCAAGGCTGCTGGACCAGACAGCATCTCCAGCCGTGCCCTCAGAGCATGTGCAGACCAGCTAGCTGTTGTGTTTTCTGAAATGTTCTCTCTTTAGCTCAGGCTGTTATCCCCACCTGCTTCAAGATGTCCAGTATCATCCCCGGGCCCAAGAAAGAGAAAATAACTGAACGACTACCAACCCGTAGCACTCACTTCTGTCAATTTGAAGTGCTTCGAGAGGCTAGTCAAAGACTACATCACCTCCTCCCTCCTCGACACACGTGACCCTTTCTAATTCGCCTACTGCCCCGACAGGTCCACGAACGACGCAGTCGCCAATGCACTGCACACTGCCCTCACCCACCTGGACAAAAGGAATGTGTGAGGATGTTGTTCACCACAAAGCTCATAGCCCTGGGACTGAACTCCTCCCTATGCAACTGGGACCTGGGCTTCCTAACAGGCCACCCACAGGTGGTGAAGATTGGAGGAGGTAATGTTGCCTTACTAATTCTCAACTAAGGGGCCCCACAAGGGTGCGTCCTCAGTCCCCTCCTGTACGCCTTGTATACTCACAACTGAGTGGCCTCACACAGTCCAAACTCAATCATCAAGTTCGCAACTCTTCAACCTCAGGAGCATATTGTCGGGCTGCATCACAGCCTGGTATGGCAACTCCACCACTGCTGACCGCAAGGCACTAGAGAGGGTGGCATGCTCAGGCGAATGCACCATTGGGTGCACAATGCCTGCCCTTCAGGACACCTACAACACCAGGTGTTGCAAGAAGGACAAGAAGATCATCAAGGACCTCAGCCTCCTGAGCCACGGCCGGTTCTCCCCGCTTCTATCACTCAGTACAGGAGCATCATGGCTAAAACTAACAGACTGGCCAATAGCTTCTACCCCTCAGACCATCAGGCTGCTGAATAGCCACCACTAGTCAGCTATGCCCCACCCCAACAGACATTTATCATGCTGAATAGCTGCCACCACTACTCCTACCCCCTTATAGTCCCAAGCTCTTGATTTCCCTGTCCTAACAGGCATAATGTGTTATGCAGTAAACCACACATAAAGCAGCTTTAGCCGAGCTACAGATATCTAATAAGTAGCCCTATGTTGTTAGACATTCAAATGTGTGTCCTCGAAAGACAAGTGAGAGCAGTAACTCCCAGTATTTAAATTCATGCAAACCAGGGCTAGGGTCTGATTTATTTATTTTTTTTACATTTTATTGAGCTGCACCATTTCACCATCATTCCATCGGAAGGAATCTATTGTCCCCACAGATGATAAATTGAAGTTAAACATTGACTACATATTGTTACAAATATGACTCAGCCAGACACTTGTAGCCTCCTTTGAACAGTATGAAGTGAATGAACTAAGTGTGGCTAAGAGGTGACTCCTCAAGAAGCTGTTTGAACAGGCATCAAAGGCCAAGACCTAGGACTGTATTAGTTGCTGAGCCTGACTGGACAGGGTTGGGTGCGGCGGTCACAGCCAGGCTGGTGCACAGAGGGCACCAGACCACATACAAAGCTGCCCCTGCTCCAGCAGCAACTGGGGAAACCACAGGAAGCACTATGAATAGAGAGCTATTAAGTCCCATGTGACATGAGCACCACCCCGTTGGAAATCTACAAAGGACACACTGGCATCATTTCCTTTTCCTGACATAATCCCTACTGCAGTATTTTCATTTAGGCAAACGATCAAGTAAGGGTGGGACGGGGAGAGGTGGGCTGCAGCGTAGCCTTTACGTAAACATAAACAACAACATATACCACTGTCAGGGAAAAATACACTGAGCGTACGAAACGTGAGGAACTGCAACGCTATTGGGTTTTTCACACTCAACAGTTTCCCATGTGTATCAAGACTGGTCCACCACCCAAATAACATCCAGCCAACATGGGCCAGCATCCCTGTGGAATGCTTGGCACCCTGTGGAGTCCATGCCCTGATGAATTGGAGCTGTTTCGAGGGCAAAATGGGGTGCAACTCAATATCAGGAACGTGTTCCTAACGTGTTGTACACTCAGTGTATTTAGCTGTCTTGGGACAACGTTGTTAATAGAGCACCTGTGTTTTCACACCTTTCACTGACAGAGAAAGATCAGTGTTAACCAATAGGGGCGAAGACATTTTTTCAACCTTTACTATTGAGGAAATACAGCACTATTTTAGGCACACACAAAAGCAGGTGCAAACAACTGTATTCAACAACAATATAGTGCAACTGTGCTCATAATTGAGATACTCTAGTGTATTGCATTGTGAAATACAGCTCAACAATGAGCTCCCTGAACACAATTTTACTAGAGAACAGATGTTTGCATACGGGTATGCATGACTATCTAGAGATCACGGTCATCCACTATTAATACTGTGGAACTGAGACTCCACGGCCCACTCTTGCCATATTGAGACTGGGTATAAGTTATTTTGTCATTAGCTGATTAAATAAATGAGGGTCTCCTTGAGACACTACATCTCAGAAGTATCTAATGACTATTTGATATGGCTGCAAATGTTACAATAGCTTACTGTTCTGACTGAGTAAATATGAGCGAAGCCTAAATCAAATCTCTCTCAGCGAGATTGTAGCCTCTGTGTCAAACAGTCCCGTATTTAACACTTTCTTGAAGGTATACCCATTTACAAATATCAGTGTGTAACTGCCAACTGGGAGCGGCTGGGGTGTTGTTGAACCATGGGGGCTGTTTGCATTTCAAATAATTAGGGATGTGTTAAACTTTGGACGTGTTAATGAATTTACCTGCAAAAAAAGCTGAGAACCATTCACATAGACCCGACAGCTGTATTTTAGGTACTAGCTCTATAGTTGACTTTTCATTTACATATTATTTGCCCCCTGCCCTTTTCAGATATACGACAATGCTGGTATAAAAAAAGCAGGCAAATTAGTAGATTTTGCTCTGTGTATGAAGGGGATATGAGTCTCGAAGTCAGAGTAAGGACAACGGATGGAGTAGCTACCGGTATGTTGACATGAAGGTACATGTATATTATCATCTGTCAAAATAGGTAGTATTTGTAGGGACATGCAAATACTTACCCAAGTGTACTTATAAAACCATTGACAGAGCCCTCTGCGTAAAGGGAAACGATGTCCCCAATGTGCAAAAAGCTGGACATTGAATCCGACATCTTCGGTGTCTTTCTCCTTGAAAATGATCAACTGAAATACAAACTTTGTCCCCTTCTGTCTTCTCTACTTGACTGCAACAACTTCTTGGAGTGCTTCGCGTTATCTAATGTCGCTCTTCCCCCCGAGGGCTAAGAACCCACATTCGAACGACTTTAGACTTTGTTGTACTGCATCGATGAGGACAATGTAGTTCATTCAAATAATAGTTTTCTATGTTCTATGAAATAAAGTTTAAACCCGAAAAAGAGCAATGATAGCCCAATATAAATGAAAACTGAGAAAGTCCAAATGTGTCAGCGAAGTCCTCATGTTGTCACTGCACCTGAAGACAGAAAGCATTAGAACCAGGAAGTGTGTGATGATGATAAATCCTCGAGTGAGCAGCAGTAGCCTGTTCTGACAATGTAAGTTAGAAACATCCACACACCCTTTCATACCCTCTCTTTCCTACATACACTAATTCACTGAGAATTGGTACAATTATGTAGGGTGCAAGGGTGTCAGGTAAACATTCACGTTTTTATTCAGTGAACATGATTAGGCCTATGTGCTCATATAGAGCCATAATCAGTCAAATTATGTAAATACTGTCAATAAACCATAATTTAAACCATATAAGCGAATCAACCATAATTATGAGATATATTTTACATTTAGTTGATTGAGTTTCCTATGAACAGCAATGGCAATGAAGTAAAGCCCTTTATCTTCTTCCCCAGACTCAGATGAACTCGTGGACACAATTTGTATGTCACTGCATCCAGTATGAAGGAATGTTAAGAGGTAGTTTTGCAAGCCACCACTAACTTTTTATTTTTTATTTTATTGAACCTTTATTTAACTTGGCAAGTCAGTTAAGAACAAATTTGTATTTACAATGACAGCCTACCAAAAGGCAAAAGGCCCCCTGGGAGTATGGGAGCTGTGATTTAAAATAAAAACATTTAATAACAATATAGGACAAAACACACATCAAGACAAGAGAGACAACACAACACTACATAAAAAGAGACCTAAGACACCAACATAGCAATACCGCAAAACATGACAACACCACATGGTAGCAACGCAACAAGACAACAACATGATAGAAACACAACATGGCAGCAGCACAACATGGTAGCAGCACAAAACTAGCATTAGTGCATGACTGGACGCATGCTAGCAGTTACCATAGACTTCCAGTCATTGTGCTAACACTATTTAGCAACAACGCTAATGCTATTTAGCATCTGACTCAGAGAAAAAATATGCAGGGCTTCAAATCCTGAAGTATCCCTTTAAGATCAGAAGGTCATTGCTGTACTAGGCTACTGTCTATGAGAGAGTGATGGAGTGAGATTCAGACATTTCCCTTGTCTTTTCTCTTTGACACAGCCTATGGTGACTAATCCTGTTTAGCTGGAATTATTTAAAAGGATCCTGTATTTGAATCTGAATCTCAACCTATTGCCATACTCTGCTGGATGTTTACTATTCCAGATGTCACTTTCTTACCATACTTTACCGTCTAGGGTTCTCGGGTTACTACATCTTCATGGTTTGCTTTAGTAAAAGCATGATAAAGTATTGAACAGCATTTAGGCTGATGTAGCAAACATGTTACAGCCCCTGGGCTTGTGTTGATTGTTGACAACTCATGTAGTGACTGGCAAATCATGCTCAGCCTTCGGCCTGGACTTCCTGTCGCAGTCAAGGCGTGATACAGTCTGAGGCTGAGCCAAGCTGTTGTAAGAGACGTCTTGTTGCTTTCCTTACACACCACAATATGTAGGCCTATTCAATCCAAATATAGCCCCTCTTTCATGGTTTTCTAGAGGGAAGCTCTAATCGGTTGAGATCTCATCTGGCCATTCAAAAGGTCAGTGTTTGAGAAAATGACATTTCTAACAATGTGCCAGTTAACTTATCATAGCAATAGTTTTCCAACCTTATCTAAAGTACTTTCTTGCAGTATTCCCAAAAATACAACTCTATAAACGTGCAATTCTTTCCTTCTCAATTCGGCCTGGGGCGGCAGGGTAGCCTAGTGGTTAGAACGTTGGACTAGTAACTGAAAGGTTGCAAGTTCAAATCCCTGAGCTGACAAGGTACAAATCTGTCATTCTGCCCCTGAACAGGCAGTTAACCCACTGTTCCTAGGCCGTCATTGAAAATAAGAATTTGTTCTTAACTGACTTGCCTAGTAAAATAAATAAATGAAATATTGATTTCACAGTCAGGCCATGTCACAAAAATGTGGGATCCTTTTGATTTGCTTCCTCCACCAGGAACATTTTCCAAACTGTAATGACAGCCAGAAGACCCTCTATTTCTCCACGATTCCTCTGGTTAGCGCTGCCATTGAAAGGCCATTGTAACTGACTGACTGACTGACTGACTGCCTTTAACTCCCTTAACGTTCATGTCCCCGGCTGGGCCATACCTGTACACCAGGCAGCGAATTTGATTATATTCCTTGGCCCATGTGAATGTGTCCATGGTGACCATTTGCATTTCAAGGTTCCTCAGTCTTGTCTCCATAGTGATGGAGAGAAAGGCCCAATGAAGGAGTGTGAGGCCCATAGAGGTCCACTGGACCTGGGGAACATTCTGTCTCACTCTCATTTTAATTAATACCTCCTTTAGTAGGCTACCTCCAGTGATGGTTGGAGAGACCCCACCTTCTCCTTTACAAGTAACACACAGACACTTTAAGCTTTGTCAAGCATGTAACATCCACTTTCTTGTAACCAAATGCACCATTACGATCCACTCCATTCCAACTAAGTGCAACAAAGTTTTGTTAGTTCCCCCCAAAATTAAGTAGCATGCTGCAAGGATTATTATCTTCATTGCTCTAAATCAAATCAAATTTATTTGTCACATACACATGGTTAGCAGATGTTAATGCGAATGTAGTGAAATGCTTGTGCTTCTAGTTCCGACAATGCAGTAATAACCAACAAGTAATCTAACCTAACAATTCCAAAACTACTACCTTATACACACAAGTGTAAAGGGATAAAGAATATGTACATAAAGATATATGAATGAGTGATGGTACAGAACGGCATAGGCAAGATGCAGTAGATGGTATCGAGTACAGTATATACAGTATATATCTAGCGTATCTGAATCTGTTTTGAAATGCTCCAAGAAGAGAGATCAGTTGAGAGATCGAAAGAGATTTGATTTAGGCTTCGCTTTAGGCTTCGCTCATGTTTACTCAGTCAGCACAGTAAGCTATCGTAATAGTTTCAGCCATATCAAATAGTCTTTAGATACTTTGAGATTTGGTGTCTCTCAAGGAGACCGTAATCTATTTCATCAGCTAGAGAGAGAGAGAGGGAGAGAGAGAAAGAGAGACAGAGAGAGAGACAGAGAGAGAGAGAGAGACAGGGAGAGAGAAAGAGAGAGAGAGACACAGAGAGAGAGAGAGAGAGAGAGAGAGAGGGGTTACAGGGGGGCAGTTGACTGTAAAAACAACCAATGTTAAAGAAGGAAGGAACTAGCTGATTGTTCACCTGAAGTCAGCGACTTGGGAATGTTTGGGTCACTCAAAAGTGAGACCCATTGTCTTCTACACAATCTCATTATTATTACACCTGGGAGTTAACTTTTACTATTGTGGTTTGATGCAGTGTATTCAAAGCTATAGATATATGAGGGCTTTGACTATGAAACAAAACAAAATAAACTAGATCTGTGTTTTTGTATGTAACTGACTTGAGACCTGACCATCAGTGCTCTACAGATTCAGAATCTTGATATGTAATACGTTTTAAATCCTTTGAATTTTGGTAAGTGTGTTTTACATCGCACAGTTAAGCCAGGCCGTCTCTTTATGTCCAAAGCTGAACAGTTCTTTTTTTAAAGATGTTTCTTGTGCATAGATATGTCTGCCCTGCAGTGACCACGTTCTTCATCCTCTATTGGCACAGCAACCATAAAAGGCCTCTCCTGCTGGGGAGACACGCCGACTGCCTCATTAGGACATAGCAGTACGCATTTCAGTCTGACACCAAAACTTAGCCTCTCTGGGGTCCTTGCCACAGATGACCCATGAAAAAGCCTCAGTCTTGCCCCTGCATCCGCAACCAATGACCACCATATATAGGTACAAGAGAAACTACATTATAAAATATATCGGCCAACACAGGTGTAAGAGTGAAAATACCAAGATATTTTTGTCAATTTGGAACAGAAGAGACAATTAAAGCCTACTCGGTAACATTTTGGCTTTGACAGTGAGTTCCATACCCTGGTTCATGAATGGCGTTTGTACTTTGTCGACTGTAAAATATGCTCTCCGCTTCAAAGGACACTAGAAACATACAGTATCTGAGTCTTAGGAAGTCACCTTTACTGTGGAACCTGCTCACCCATTTATTTACAGAGAGATGAAGACTCATCCCATCACCTCCCTCTTTACAAACAGGGAATGACCATCCTGCTTCAAGTATTTAAAAAATAATTCAAGCATTGAGGGCAGTGGGAATGTGCAGCCTGTCCTCAAAGATGTAACATAGTAAATGTATGTCCCTCGAATTAGTATGATGTGTTACTTTTGCTCATGTTACATAAGACAGAAGGTTACGGGAAGGTTGGGTGGGAATATAACATTTAATGTCTAGCAGCCCAAAGGTTGCGTGTTTGAATCACATCATGGACAATTTTAGCATTTTAGCTAATTAGCAACAGTGCAACTACTTACTACTTTTTAGCTCCATTGCAACTTCTTAGCATGTTAGCTAACCCTTCCCCTAACAGAGAGGAAGAGGTGAAGCTAGAGGGTCTACCCCCGTCAAAATCTGTCCACATGAGAATAAATAAAAAAATCCCCACCTGGTCTGCTTATATTGGTCTGGTTATTAAGCAAGTGGCCTGTCTTTCCGCCATTTGGACAACGCCTCCACATTGTTAGGGCGGACACAAGACCATCGCATGATTATATACAGTATCTCTGACCCTAACCATAACATTAACCTCTAACCCTAACCTTAACCCCTAACCCACATTCCAATTGATTGTAAGATTAAGCAAACATCTCCACCTTTCCTATGGGCATTTCCTGTTGATACTGTTGTAGGTATAGTAGGGGGAGCTGAAACAGGACACACTTCCTTTAATACCAAAATATAGGGCACCTTTGGATAACACAACAGATCTGGTTATATAGATACTACACATCCAACAAAGATTTCTGCATTTGTCCTTATTGATGTTGTGCCAGTGTCTTTGTTTGCATGCCATTTTATTTCCTGAGGGATTCCACCACAAAGTGATTTTGAAATGAATGGGAATAGATAGGGATTGATGTACTTTTTGTGTAGATACTGCCCCCTACATGAAAAACATGAAACTGCAACTGATATGTCCAAGTATTTTGACCAGCAGAGGGCACTTTTGGGGGTCCACAGAGAAAAACAGATGGGGTTCGACTGTTGTCTTTCCCTTTCCAAAGGGACCAGCTACCCATGTCTGGGCAGGCAGTGTACTTGTTAACAGACTCACAGATGCTCCTATAGGACTGCAGCCACAGGACGCAGAGAGAGAGTTCCCCAAGCTTCGGCATCTCACCACGGATTGGCACATTCTTCTCTTCTCCTAAATTAACTTCTGCTGAGGGGCCTCATTTTTACCACGTCTCCTGCAGTGATCAAAGCTGGCAAGTTTTGGAATTTAAAGAAAATCTACTTTTCAGGCTACTCATCTCACGATGATTCCCTTTATTTCATTGGTGATACTATTGACAGTGTGGGCTTCCGATGCAAAAAATGTTCCACAGACAAACAGTGCATCTGTTGAAAAGGATATGTCAAATCTCGACATTCAAGTCATTCAAAGCCATGGTTATGGTGATGAGGATGTAAAACAACTGCAATTTGACAAGCAGCACAAGAGAGCGCCGCGGGGCGCAGAGACCATGGACACAGACGCAGGTGAACCTCAGTCTACCTTCTCACAGTCTTATGAGAATGAATTCTTCACCACACCCAGAGCCACCCAGTTCTCTAACTCAACCTTAGACACTGGAGCCACTGGGGCCAACACAGATGGGGACCAGGACAATACCAGCACCACAGAGCGGGGCATCACCCACATCCACAACCCTCTGTACCCAGTGACTGACAGCTCCTACACTGCCTACGCTGTCATGTTCCTGTCCCTGGTGGTGTTCGCTGTAGGGATTATAGGGAACCTGGCTGTGATGTGCATCGTCTGGCACAACTACTACATGAGGAGTGCCTGGAACTACATCCTGGCCAGCTTGGCTTTCTGGGATTTCCTGGTGCTCTGCTTCTGTTTACCTGTGGTGGTCTTCAATGAGCTCACCAATAAGAGGCTGCTGGGGGACATCTCATGCAGAGTGGTACCATATATGGAGGTGGGTTTGATTCCCTTAGCCCCCCCCCCACACACCATCATCACACCCCACCTCCCCTCACCCCTCCCGCCGTGTTGGAATCACTGTGGCCTTGTATGAGAATTATTAATGAGCATGGCTATGATCCCCAAGGACAGGTTTAGTACCTGCTGTTGCCTAAAACAACCCTCCATTTATTGTTGCATTGTTGCAAATCAGCCAGTAAAATAAACGAATGGGTTGAATAATGTTTATGGGCCACATAGTGTTTTGAAATGTAAAATTTTGTAAACGTTTAAAACTTTTACCAATGTAATATTTATAGTACAATTTTATGGTGAATTACATAGTTGTATGTAAGCCATGCATTTTGTGTACAATTTTATCTTGTCAAACTACAATTTAAACTAATCATTTGAAATCTCTACAGCTCATGTAACAGGTTGGAAAGACTGCTTCCATGTTGAAACTGTTGTCTAATTGAAATGGCCAGTGATCCTGCCTTTAATCTGTTCTCTCAGACGGGTCATTTATGAGTGATGGGTTCAGAGTCTTAATGGGATATTTCTAGTTCCAGTGACATTCTGCTATAAAATAATGCTGTGTTAATAAATGGTATGTGCAAGTTGTGAAAATGTTTCCCTCATTCCACCCACATTTGTAGGTCAACAGATCATAACTGTCATACAAAAGAAGCATCTGCGGTAAGGATTTTGCAGAAGCAACAGCACACCATGAAAATTCTAGTATAGCTAACAAGTTTAACTCCATTTATCCCTCTAGGTGACTTCCCTAGGGGTGACTTCCTTCAGCCTGTGTGCCTTGGGTATCGACCGCTTTAATGCTACCACTAGCTCCCAGCCCAAGACCCGTCGGGTGGAGCGCTGTCAGTCCGTCCTGGCCAAGCTGCTGGTCATCTGGGTTGGTTCCATGGTGCTGGCGGCCCCAGAGCTGCTCCTATGGCAGCTCAGCCAGGCCGTGTCTCCAGCCACAGGGGCCTTGATGGACTCCTGCACCATGAACCCCACATCCAACCTTCCCGAGTCCATCTACGCCCTGGTCATCAACTACCACGAGTGCCGCATGTGGTGGTACTTTGGCTGCTACTTCTGCCTGCCCGTAGTCTTCACCCTACTGTGCCAGCTGGCCACCTGCCACGTGTCCAATGACGGTATCCCTGAGCGTCTGGAGGAGCGCTCCCCCTCCAAGAAGCAGAAGATACAACACAGTCAACAGGTGGAGCGCCAGCTCAACTGCACCGTGATGGCCCTGGCCGTGGTCTACGGCATCTGCGCCCTGCCAGAGAACGTGTGCAACATCGTTCTGGCCTACACCGCCATGCCCATCTCTGATGACACCGCCACCCTACTGGCCCTCATCAACCAGTTTTTCTTGTTCTTCAAGTCGTCGGTGACGCCGGTGCTGCTGTTGTGCCTCTGTAAGTCCCTGGGCCAGGCCTTCATGGACTGCTGCTGCTGCTGCTGTGAGGAGTGCCAACCCGGCAGTTCCTCTTCCCCTGGCACTGAGGCCAAACTCAAGAGCACATCCTCCATCTTCTTTGACAAAGCCAAGGACAGCTCCACCATCCTGTCAATCAGCGGGTCCAGCTGAATTGGCTTCTCCTGCCTGCCTTTTCTTTCCATCCAATCACCTAACCTGATTAGATGTGGTAACAAAACAACTCACCTTTCAGCAGTGGACATTCCAACCTCAACCTCAGCCCCTTTCCTCCCCAGTCCCACCACACAGGGATCAGATGCTGAATCTCTCCATGGACACGCCTTTTTTTTCAGTGTTATTAGTCAGAGGACTGGGACCATTGTCAGTGCCACCTTCTCTGTACCTTTAAAGTCTGTAATGTCTCTCCTTTTGATGTTCTCTCCAAATAGAGACCACACCCCATCCAGTTTTAAGGTGGTTCATTTTACAGGAAGTTAAGACTGACTAAGTGCAGATTAGGAGAAGAGCTCCAATTAATATCTTTGTAGAAGTGTCACCCCAATGTTTTCATCCTACGGATTATTAGATCAAGATAAACTGAGTATTATGTTAGATTATTATGATAGGTTTGACTAACTAACATTCCCTTGGAGCCTCAGAGTGTGGGGCACTGAGATAATTATTTTTGATGTCACAGCCTATTTACATATCTGTTAAACAATGTGTGTTCTCTCACTAGCCAACACAGACAAGTGTGCCATAGAATTTTCTTCATGCCCCCCCCCCCCCCCACCCCCCAACTCCAGATGGAGCTAATTCATCTTTAGCCATCCCGTATCACTGTATACATTATTACTTTGAGTTTTATTAATAATCAAGAGGGATGGTTAAGACGTAGTAATTTCCATCAAAGTGCTGTGAATAATAAATATTTGAGGAGATTATCATGAAAAGTCACTGTACAGAGGTCAAGGTTATCAACCGGTTATAAGAAGGTCAAGAGAGAAGTCACCTCAATTTGTGAATAAGAGAAAAAATGGTTCTGAGATGTAAATCCGGCTGTAGTCTTGTTAATTTATCCAATAAAGGTCTATAATTTATCAGCTCTTGTCATTTTTCTCCTAGAGGGGTGTTGGGTGATTAGTGCTTGACTGAGCATCCCATTGACCATCTGAAACTCAATAATGGGGTTGTCACCCTGAGCTGGAGCATATTTTTCCTCTCACTGATACAGGCTTTGGACAGCAGCAGAGCTGCTCTCATAAGGGTATCCTTGTTCTCCAGGGGCCGATGGAACCCTACATTCTGAATATCAATGCCGTGTTACTACAGTTGAGTTGCCAGGTTACCGTCCCAAAATTCACGTGTATTGCAGACTGGCCAAAGCCGGGCAGGCTTTCCACCATTTTCTCACCCTGCCCGGTTCCCCCGGAAACAAGGGGTTTTAACTGTCCAAATCAACATGGGGTGCTGCTGCATGTTCTCTCATGTTGTGGTGAAGGATAGAAGGAAAATAAATGATGTAGAAATGTTTCTAGTTTGTTTTATTTCACCTTTTTTATGGAGACGGACAAGGGCTAAGGTCAAAGTTGAATTTCTCTTTCTCAATTGCCACCGAAGTAACGGCTTTATAAAAGGTGAATGCCGACAAGAAAGAGGTAAAATGGGGCTGTTTGAAAGGGGATCATAAACATTTCCCAATTGTTTTTACACGGCCCCCTTGAACTTTGCGACCTTTTGCCACATTTCAGGCTTCAAACATAAAGATATAAAACTGTATTTTTTTGTGAAGAATCAACAACAAGTGGGACACAATCATGAAGTGGAACGACATTTATTGGATATTTCAAACTTTTTTAACAATGAAAAACTGAAAAATTGGGCGTGAAAAATGATTCAGCCCCCTTAAGTTAAGACTTTGTAGCGTCACCTTTTGATGCGATTACAGCTGTAAGTCGCTTGGGGTATGTCTCTATCAGTTTTGCACATCGAGAGACTGAAATGTTTTCCCATTCCTCCTTGCAAAACAGCTCGAGCTCAGTGAGGTTGGATGGAGAGCATTTGTGAAAAGCAGTTTTCAGTTCTTTCCACAGATTCTCAATTGGATTCAGGTCTGGACTTTGACTTGGCCATTCTAACACCTGGATATGTTTATTTTTGAACCATTCCATTGTAGATTTTGCTTTATGTTTTGGATCATTGTCTTGTTGGAAGACAAATCTCCGTCCCAGTCTCAGGTCTTTTGCAGACTCCATCAGGTTTTCTTCCAGAATGGTCCTGTATTTGGCTCCATCCATCTTCCCATCAATTTTAACCATCTTCCCTGTCCCTGCTGAAGAAAAGCAGGCCCAAACCATGATGCTGCCACCACCATGTTTGACAGTGGGTATGGTGTGTTCAGGGTGATGAGCTGTGTTGCTTTTACGCCAAACATAGCGTTTTGCATTGTTGCCAAAAAGTTCATTTTTGGTTTCATCTGACCAGAGCACCTTCTTACACATGTTTGATGTGTCTCCCAGGTGGCTTGTGGCAAACTTTAAACGACACTTTTTATGGATATCTTTAAGAAATGGCTTTCTTCTTGCCACTCTTCCATAAAGGCCAGATTTGTGCAATACACGACTGATTGTTGTCTTATGGACAGAGTCTCCCACCTCAGCTGTAGATCTCTGCAGTTAATCCAGAGTGATCATGGGCCTCTTGGCTGCATCTCTGATCAGTCTTTTCCTTGTATGAGCTGAAAGTTTAGAGGGACGGCCAGGTCTTGGTAGATTTGCAGTGGTCTGATACTCCTTCCATTACAATATTATCGCTTGCACAGTGCTCCTTGGGATGTTTAAAGCTTGGGAAATCTTTTTGCATCCAAATCCAGCTTTAAACTTCTTCACAACAGTATCTTGGACCTGCCTGGTGTGTTCCTTGTTCTTCATGATGCTCTCTGCGCTTTTAACGGACCTCTGAGACTATCACAGTGCAGGTGCATTTATACAGAGACATGATTACACACGGGTGGATTGTATTTATCATCATTAGTCATTTAGGTCAACATTGGATCATTCAGAGATCCTCACTGAACTTCTGGAGAGAGTTTTGCTGCACTGAAAGTAAAGGGGCTGAATAATTTTGCACGCCCAATTTTTGAGTTTTTGATTTGTTAAAAAAGTTTGAAATATCCAATAAATGTTGTTCCACTTCATGATTGTGTCCCACTTGTTGTTGATTCTTCACAAAAAAATACAGTTTTATATCTTTATGTTTGAAGCCTGAAATGTGGCAAAAGGTCGCAAAGTTCAAGGGGGCCGAATACTTTCGCAAGGCACTGTACCATAAATCCTTTGAAATAAGTATTACAGTATTACAGTATTACAAGCTTGCACACAAATAACACACACGGGCAGTGCCAGAAAATAGGTCCATTTACATTTCTGCACACTTGTCTTTGGTGTTTCACAAATATAATACCAATGATTTCTCCACAATGACTTCTTGCTTAACATGTTTTCAGTAATCTGACAATGCAGGGCAAAACTGAAATAGTTTCATAAAGTATTCAGTCATGTTCCTTTCAATCAAATGAGCCATGATCTCTGCTTTGTACAAGTGCATATGATCTGATCTATGTTGATACCTTCTATCCTATTTCTGCTTTTGATGCCAGCTCGCTATGTCATCATGTACATTGAACTTTTCATCCTGGATGACTCATTCTGTTTCTTCACCTGTTGTAGTGCTTCATAAACCGTCCCTCTGCCTCAGTCCTTGTATATTAGTGGACTGGCGTTGGATGTTGTGGCAGGGGCTGTCTGTTGATTTGTGTTGGTGGCTTCATTAAGGAAACAGAGAGGGGACTGTTAACTGTGCAGTCATTAGCGGCCAGGGGAGCTGAAGAGCTCTGTGCTCACTGCTAATGAGGCTCCAGCACCTCTCTCTCTCTCTCTCTCTCTCTCTCTCTCTCTCTCTCTCTCACACACACACACACACACACACACACACACACACACACACACACACACACACACACACACACACACACACACACACACACACACACACACACACACACACACACACACACACACACACACACACACACACACACACACACACACACACACAGTCATCTGCCCAGGCCCTGACAGCCTCTGAACAGGCTCCAAGACCCAGAGAGAGAAACTCTAAAGAGGTCAACCCCCCGACAAAACACCCTCCTTCTGTCTAACCCTGTCAATCAGTGCATATTTTAAGGAACCAGACTGTCTCTGTAGATTCCCACTGACTTCTAAGTCAATCACCATTGGTTATTGGTAGGCCCTATTGGCTTACAGGTGATCTTTGACATGCTTTCCAATCAGGTTTTCTTGAGTTTCATTGTGGCGGTGATCTCTGATTGAACCTAGCCCATCCATCAGAAAATGATCATGTCACCAAGCCCTAATATAGCAATTGAGAAAGCGAAATTCAACTTTGACCTTATTGTTGCGACCGTTGCAAAAAATAGAACAGGTAACGTTGCTATTTTGACCAGGCTGCTGCATGCAAACTGATGCTTTGATTATGCTTTTTCATAATAACAATGACAAGTTGATGTCGGAGAGCAACAATAAAATTACCATGGTTTAATATGTGCCAAAGTAGGTAAGATGATAGGGGACATTTAAACTGAGTTGGCAAGACTTTTAAACATATTACCACAATCATGACTAGCTCAGATGGCAGAAATAAACATACAGGCTTTGTTGCCGGCAATACCGTTCAGATATTTAAAAAACGTTGGCGGCATGCTAAAGTTGGTAACAAAACGTCTTGGTTTAAAAGGTGTGTATGAGAATGCGTGATTGTTTTCAGACTGTGAATGGCTCTCATGTCTGTCTCAGACACTCTCCGTGTGAATGTGTGACTGCATGTCAATGTTTTTTGTATGGTGAGAGGCAATTCTGTATGGATGCCTATGTCATTGAGTGAGAGAGGAGAGAGAGTGTGTCTCTCTCTCATGCTGCATGTCCTCTTTGGGTTGGCTCAGTGAACGCAGACTAATATGCCCTGAATGTCCCCACTTATGAACACAGAGCTGCCTCACCTCCCCCTGATGCGGGAACAGTGTTTGTTTTGTTCTGTGGGAATACTGACGAGGGTGGGGGGGAGCTCTCAGAACCATTCACCCCTGTTGTCATGGCAGAGGCCTGACAAGGCAGAGGCCTTGGCCCTTCCGAGAAACACAAACTGATCTGAATCAGAGAGATTGGCGCAGATCCTGAGCACGAACGGCCACACACACACACACACCGGCCCGCTCTGGACCCCAGGCTTCTATAGCCACCGGACCACCTTGTTCTCTCTGGACAGGAAGTCCTGGTCAGCCTCATTATATTGTGCTGTGATGCCAAGGAGAGACAAAAACAGAACTTGTCACAACTCGTTTGTATTCATGGCCAATGGCGGTTAAACCCAGAGGAGAGTAGAGAGGGAAGTAACTTATTTTCAGCTTTAGTCTGGCCATTCTGAGATCACCACTTCCATAGCACCTCTCTGGTACCCACAATTCCTCCCCTCTTTGGGGTCTGGGTGATTGGGAAGCCCTCCAAAACACCTCAATCCAACTTATTTGGATTGAGGTGAGATTTGACATACACAAAAGCTTCACACACTTGTTGAAAATCAGTTCTGCGAAAGGGACTGAGAAAGATTGTGTTGTGGGGGTAGAAAGAAATCCCCTGAATTGTTTCGTGTAAGCATGTTAGAGCCTAACTGCTGTTTTAGGTGTAGAGTTCTTAGTTTACAAATCCCTCTTCCATACGAGCATTAGACTAAATCTAAAATGGCCATTTTTGCATAGTTAAATATACAGAGAAAAAAATACACAGTAACAACAGATCTCTAAAATCAATTATTTTAAAGTAAAAGTGCCAGTCAGTGGTATTAGTTTCCCCACAGGGCAGCATTGTGTTCAACAGACAGAACAATATAATGATGCATCATAGTAGCCTGCTCACCATGCTGCTTGGCTAAATAATGCAGAAGTGGATCATCTCAAAGTGACAGCCCTGAGGTTATTAACCATGAATCCTGCCAAACGTCCTATCTAATGCACGACCTTCTATCATTAGAAACTGTCCCTCAGAATGCTCATTATAATGCGATAGAAACCAGATCTGAAGTCGTTTAAACCACACACATACAAATGTATACCATGTATGCGTTCAGAATAGTTGAGGGTTTGACTGCCTTCGTCTATTCTCAATCACCCAGAAAGGATCTGTGACTGGGAAGCTACTGCCCCCTGCTGTTCACAATACTTGCTTAATGTAGGTAGGCTTGGATCTTCCCTTGAGGAAATCCTTTACACACACACATACATATGAACTCAGCAAAAAAAGAAACGTCCTCTCACTGTCAACTGCGTTTATTTTCAGCAAACTTAACATGTGTAAATATTTGTATGAACATGACAAGATTCAACAACTGAGACAAACTGAACAAGTTCCAGACATGTGACTAACAGAAATGGAAAAATGTGTCCCTGAACAAAGGAGGGGTCAAAATCAAAAGTAACAATCGGTATCTGGTGTGGCCACCAGCTGCATTAAGTACTGCAGTGCATCTCCTCCTCATGGACTGCACCAGATTTGCTAGCTCTTGCTGTGAGATGTTACACCACTCTTCCACCAAGGCACTTGCAAGTTCCCGGACAATTCTGGGGGCCCTAGCCCTCACCCTCCAATCCAACAGGTCCCAGACGTGCACAATGGGATTGAGATCCGAGCTCTTCGCTGGCCATGGCAGAATACTGACATTCCTGTCTTGCAGGAAATCACACACAGAATGAGCAGTATGGCTGGTGGCATTATCATGCTGGAGGGTCATGTCAAGATGAACCTGCAGGAAGGGTACCACATGAGGGAGGATGTCTTCCCTGTAACGCACAGCATTGAGATTGCCTGCAATGACAACAAGCTCAGTCCGATGATGCTGTGACACACAGCCCCAAATCATGACGGACCCTCCACCTCCAAATCGATCCCGTTCCAGAGTACAGGCCTCGGTGTAACACCCATTCCTTCGACGATAAACGCGAATCCGACTATCACCCCTGGTGAGACAAAGCCGCGACTCGTCAGTGAAGAGCACCGTCTTAGGCATCTCACAGTACGGACATCGCAATTTATTGCCCTGGCCACATCTGCAGTCCTCATGCCTCCTTGCAGCATGCCTAAGGCATGTTCACGCAGATGAGCAGGGACCCTGGGAATCTTTCTTTTGGTGTTTTTCAGTCAGTAGAAAGGCCTCTTTAGTGTCCTAAGTTTTCATAACGGACCTAAATTGCCTGTTAGTGTCTTAACGACCAATCCACAGGTGCATGTTAATGAATTGTTTACGGTTTATTGAACAAGCATGGGAAACGGTGTTTAAACCCTTTACAATGAAGATCTGTGAAGTTATTTGGATTTTTACAAATTATCTTTGAAAGACAGGGTCCTGAAAAGGGGACGTTTCTTTTTTTTGCTGAGTTTATATATGGCAAGAGGTAAAAGTTGGCGGTGTCACTGCTATTTTTCCTCATTGACTGAAGTGATTACTTCTCGTCACAACCTTTCCCTCAGGTTGTGACGAGTGCCGTGGCATGGACCTTTACTGAGAGCAACAGAAACACTAACTTTCTCCCACATTGACTCCTTCATACACACGAAACAGACAGACAACATCACATGGAAAGCACCAACCATCATCCCAACAACCCAAAGCTACAGTGAGATTCTATATTGTTTGGCAACAATAACCATATGAATTCTGCAGACCATGTATGAAGTTGTTTTCACCATTGTTTTTAGTTAGTATTATACACAATCATCAATTTAATTGAAACAATGTACAAACAGGTTAAACCAGATACAGTATTTACTATTATTTGTCATAAAAAATAACAATTTTTAGTTCATTCTCAAAGGTCCCACAAATACTTATGCCCAAGCATGCAAACAAATAAGTAAAGATATTTTGCTGCGGGTTGTCAATAATCAAAAATGACTTAGGTAATTTTGGCAATGTAGGAAGCAGAATAATTCATAGACATGTAAGTTTAGTTTATACAAAATTAGAAAGAAGCCTTCACCGTCAGTGGCACCTGTACAATCTCAATTTATCGAGTGGACTTCTTTATCAACAGTCACCGAATAACAGATTTGACATTTTATAATTGGGTTATTCATGACTCATGATGAGACAAAAACTGGCCAAGTAGTATCTGTACATTACTGGTTGGAATTGAGCTATTACATAAATTAATGGTAAGAAAGGGGAAAGAATATGCAAAAATCAATAAATAAATATATATTTTGTTTATAAACCATGTGTTGCAGATAATGCTTGACCATAGACATGGCCTATGAAAATGTAAAAAGGCCAGGTTGCTTAGTTTAAAGAAACCCTGTCTGCTGTTTCTAAAGTAACAGAAGGGTGTCTGGGCGACAGACAGAGATGACGACATATCACGCAAATGTATATATAGATATATATTGACAATAGAGATTACGTCAAAGGTACTCTTTAACAACACCTACCATTAGCCTTTAAAAAAATGAGACGGAGATACTTGTACACACTCCATGTATTTAAATCAAATGGTGTAATGCTCCCCCTTCAAAAAAGGTACATACATGTACAGTACCATTTCAGTTGAGCACCGACATTGGGAAGTGATAAGACTATGGCCTGAGTCTTATATTGTTTGAGATTTGATATCAGCATTCTAAACTTGACTTAGGGGGTGTTAATTGATGCAGTGTTCAGAGTCCATAGTCTTTTCTACCTATTGGGATCAGAGGTTACGTACAGTACTCCGCCCTGTCTCCGGATCAGTTGAATATGAACCTCAACAGAGATGGTGAAGTATGAAATATGAACACAATTATATTTTTTTTTCATTTTTCAGGGCAGCTAAGTACCACTTTATCCATCAGAGGTCATATGTCACTACAATAATTATTATATTACAAAAAAGAAAATGAACAGTGCAAGTAAAACGTTTCCAGGCTCTCTTCAGGAGAGTGGAATCAGGCAAGGAGTCTTGGCAAGAGAGGGCCATCCAAAGAAAATAGGGGGAGAATGGACAAGCTTGGGAGGAGAGAGGACAGGGTGTAAGGGACCTGTGCAGGCCTGTGGGGTGGTCTCAGGACTGTGACCGTGAGATGTGGTTCTCATGAAGTGCTCCGCTTGGTTCTGGAGTGCTGGATCAGCCACTGTAGTGTTATATCTGGGGGTAAAATAACAGAAGTTTAAAATGCAATGAAATAAATAAGAAAATGGAAATAACAAGTCATGAAGTCGTCAGATACTGACCAATGTTGTCCTTTTCCTTGCAAGAGATAGAGTAACAGCAGATCTCTCTGTCCTGGATGGCTGAGAGGTTCCTGTGGATCACAGAACAGCCATGAGTATCACTCATTCTCTCTCTCACACACACACACACACACACACACACACACACACACACACACACACACACACAGACACACACACACACACACACACACACACACACACACACACACACACACACAGCTGGTGCTTACATCCTCTCAATCAGCTCTTTCTCATCAAGCGACCCAGGAAGATCTCTCTTGTTCCCCAAGACAAGAACCTGTGAGGGGGAAACAATATGGAGAGTTGGACAAAGTCAAAGTAATATGAATATAGGCCATTGAGCAGACGCTTTTATCCAAAGCTACTTAGTCATGAGTGCATACATGTTACTACATATGGGTGGTCCCAGGAATCCAACCCACTATCCTGCATTGCAAGCGACCATGCTCTACCAACAGAGCTCGAGGACCACACAAGGAAATTGAAGCAATTAGGCCTACTACTGTAGCTATTAGATCAGCCAGTTCTGTATGCGGTACTCACAGGAATACCCTGGAGCTGGGGCTTGTCCAACAAGTTGTGTAGTTCATTCTTAGAGGCCTCGATTTTCTCTGGGTCAGCTGCATCAACCATGTACCTTTAAAATGATATGGTTTCAAAAGGCTGAATAAATATCCTTATTTGAAATGGGCAACCAATATAATTGACCACCCCCACCACAAGGGGTAGGAGGCATGACTGAGTCCATGCTGTTACTCACACGATGGCACTGACTCCTCGGCAGTATCGCTCCCACATACTCCTGAATCGAGGCTGACCACCGATATCCCACAGCTAGAAAAGCAAGGGAACAAAACATCAATACAGCCTTGATACTGTGAAGCTAATACGTTTTTACACCTTTCACAATGAATAAAATAGCTTTAGTGAGTCACAGTCAATCTGAGAGCCCATCCAAGATTCCCCTAAATACTTAACTCTCCTCTCGCTGGAGTAACCAAGTGATGAAACAAGTATGACCATTAAGTGGCCTGACCCCTGTCCGTTGACCTGGCAGTGTACTGACCTTAATGGTGACGTTTCCCTTGGTGATTTTCCTCATGTTGAAGCCCACTGTGGGAATCATGTCTTCACTGAACTGGCCTGACTGCAAGGGGTTAAGAATAGAGGTGGGTTACAGATTTAGTTCAATTAAATCACCTGGCAAATACTGTTTGTAATATTGCTAGGACTTAAATTGTGAAATATGATCCTGTCGCTCATAAAACTGACCCTAGTAATTTCATGAAAGGGACTTAAGAAATACGATTGAATGCACTGTGCACAAGTGAACTGTCGGGACATACACGTGTGTGATGGGGGGATGATGATAGGCGAGTATTGTCCGTTTCCACGGGTCACGGTGTGGTGACACTACTGCATGCCTCATGTGCATGCTGTCGTTAAGCGAACAGAGCTAGGGTCATCATCAGCGCCGGTACATGTCAGCAACGACACACGTTAGCTTCCTCGCTAAAGCCGATATTTAAATTATGTCATCGAGACGTAGCTAGCTAACATGATACAAAATTGATATAACAACAGAAGCTAGCTAACGCTGTCTAAGTGCTGAGCTAGCACGCGCTTGCGTTGGTGGAGCACACGAGCAGACATCTCGATCTGTTCAACAAGGACACATCCGCAGATCAGAGGACAGTAATAAATTATTGACCGTACCGCAATCACGTTCACGAAGGTTGTCTTTCCCGAATACTGTAGTCCCACCAAAGTCAACTCCATCTCCTCCTTCCAAAATAGTGCTTTAAACCAGTCAAGGAGCTTGTTGATCAAAGCGATCATTCTGGGAGCGTTGTGATGGCACTGCTACTACTGGGAAAGGGAGCTTGCTCGCCAGCTAGCTAACGTGAGTTACAAGTTCCCTAGCTAGCGCTATCTAGCGTGCAGTGGCAACACAGTAACGTTACATACAGAACGAATAGCGTGCCTGTAATGAATACTCGCTAAATAATCTGTTTTGCGCGCACGTGTTGGCTATATTATTTGAGGGTTTTTCAGTTATCTGCCTTGTTTACTATGCCTCTTTCCTCCCTGTCTGTATTTTCCAATAAGGGTTGTTCTTCCTCATTGAGTGGGGTTTCAGAATCACGTAGTGAGAGGAGTGCTCGATAAAGAGGGTACTCAGCGCAAATGAGGCTCTGCTTTCCCGAGACTTGCCCTCTGCTGGAGAGAAGGAACATTACCGTAGCTCTTGTGTATTTATTTTCTGTTCCACATATCACCATGTATTGATCAATGATGAAATAAACCTGGAACCTGGAAAAGCATCAAATAATAATACATGTATTTATCTACTATATGTATTTATTCTTCAGCATGTCTAGTGAACTGCAATTAGGTCTAATTAGAGCCAAGGACATTATGCATAATACTTGTTTTTATTATCATGGTAGCAAATATGGACAATATTAATACTGATGACGTTGAATAAAATTCTAACTGCATGGTGTGGTGAATACCACATCACATGCCCATCAAAATGCCACAATCATTGTCACGGTCAAGAGGATGAGATGGCCACAGTGTGTGAGCAGATTTCCAGGAGCTTATTCCCCCATGCGGAAATATCAAGTTTTAGCTGGGGTTTCTCTGTCACCGCATGTCCCCGTAGTTTTAATGGTCTGGATAGGGACAGGGCTCTCTGAGCCACTGTCTGTGTTCCCCATCTGCCTACTGTACTGAGCCAGGGTGAGGTACAGGAACTGGTACTGCTCACTGGTCTGGATCATACCACCCCTAAAAACACAGAGGCGGAGAGAGTGAGGGAGCAGCATTGTTTAGGGCAGCATCCCCAAACTACACCATTTTTTTCATAACTCAAGATAAATATCAAATGCTGTGTTTGAACCAAAGTGCTCACTTGATAGTTTATGTGATAAGTAACAGAGTTTGGTTTAAATTTGCTTGTCACTTTAGTTTCAAGTTTGAATGACACATGCACAAGTACAGTGAAATGCCTTTCTTGCGAACTCAAAGCCCAACAATGCAATAGTCAACAACAGTGTATTACTAGAAATAAAGAAAAAACACGAGAAATAAGAATAATAAATATGAAATACGCAGTTAAGTAAGTAAGCATACTATATACAGGAAATATTTAAAAAAATAGTTTCAATAGCATATTTACATGTGCAGGGATAGTGGAGTGGTGGAGGTAGGCATGTATAGGGGTAAGGTGACTAGGCAACAGGTTACTACCAGAAGCAGGGCGGATGGCCAAAGTGTGTAGTGGCTAGTACCTGTCGAGGCGTAGCTTACAGACGATCCGAAGCACATCAGCCTTACTCGTGTGTTGCAGCTGCAGGCATCCAATGCTGCTGGCGATGAAACAACCTGTTCTGCCAATCCCTGCACTGCAAGACAGAGCCCATGAGATCATGTCAAATAGAGCTGTAACATTCAAACGTCTGTCATACAGTGTATTTATTACTTTAGTCTTTCTGATGCAGTATCTACCAGAAATACACAGTCCACTTGTACATTATACTGTATATCACAAAACAAACGGAACTCCATAGCATTCACCTTTTCTGTCAGTAAGTGAATTCAAGCCATTCACCATGAATCATTTCGGAGCCTAATTCTGACTGACATGGTATGTGAAAGGAGCCTCCCTAAGCTGTCGCAACGTATAAATCCTCTGGAAGTGAGATCCGTTCAAGCAGCCAAGGGCTATTTTCTTTTCAAGGACATTCTATCATGCGTCATTGTTTGATCTTCACATTTATTATATTGATAGCTAATGAGAACCCGTGTTAAGGGGTGTGCTAGTGGGACCTGCAGTGGACGATGGTGGGTCCTGGGCTGGGTATGGACTGCCTGTGTTCATCCACATCCACCACCAGTCTGAGCAGGGGCCCAGTGCAGTCTGGGGTCTGGTGGTCTGGCCATGTGGAGTACCAGTAGTGTCTTACCTGCCTGTGCTCTGAGCCCACCTGTCAGACACTTTGTTGTTAGTGAATTATTTGGTTCATTCTTTCATTCATTCAATCATTCATTCAGAAGTTCGGAATTTTTAAAACTGGTGTAACCCAGCACTTTGACTGGCATTACTTCACACTTTACAGATGATAATAACCTACTATTTCACCTGTATAATCATATCTCGAATGGTGTAGCCATCACATTCTTTCACAATGGACACTCTGACCTCAAATCTGCCATAGCTGCCGTCCTTCTCTGGCCAGTAAAGCTCGCACTTCTGAAAAACAGGACACACTTTTTGTAAACTGTAGACTTAAACATCAATATGTCTGTCAACGGAAAACATTGATGAAAGCTATGGAGGTGGGATAAAATTGACACATCCCTGTCACCTCGTTCTTCTCCTTTAGCTTGGTGATCATGACAATGGTGGTGGATCCCTCCTGCCACACCATCTCCCAGAAGTCATGCACAGTGTTGAGCATGGGGCCCTGGGTGGCGATGTAGGCACTGGGTGCACCGTTGTAACCCTGCGTGGGAGATAGCAAGAGTTGAGGCTGTGTCGTTCGTTTCCACTTTGACTTCCTGTGGGTTTCCTTGGTTCACATGATACGCCCACGTAAACCAACCGTATCACTCTTTACATCATTAAAGGGGCAAGCTACAGTTGCTGCATCCATTTTTGGACTGAGAAATGAGTGATATGTAGGATTGATTTTTGAAGAATATAACTGCCTCATGAGCTTAGTCCAACTGTAGTACACTCTTAGAAAAAGGGATCCAAAAGGGTTCTTCCGCTGTCCCCATAGGATAACCCTTTTTGGTTCTAGGTAGAACCCTTTTGGGTTCCATGTAGAACCTGCAGAGGAAAAGGTTATGCATGGAACCCAAAAGGGTTCTACCTGGAACCAAAAGTGTTCTACAGTACCTGGCACCAGAAATGGTTCTTCAAAGTGTTCTCCTATCGGGACAGCCGAAGAACCCTTTTAAGTTCTAGATAAGCAGCCAAAGTATAAGCTTGTTTTACTCCCATGTTTGTAAACAAAGTAAATGTACACATACACTGTATAGACTCAAAACATGATTAAAACTATAATTTTTTATCTCATGGATGGTCAGTACTTGCATCTATAGCTCTGTCTATGAATTTGAGAATGGTTACATTTCTCCAGCCCCATCCCACAGCTTTTTTGCAAAATAGTGGTGGCGAGTACGTTTTGTTATAGTTTCAACTGCTGATTGCCGCTTTAACATACACTGTGCAGTGTGTATTCTTGACTTTCTCCTCACCGTTTGTATTACTCTTACTTTAAGTTCGCTTGATACAGTTGTGTCAAAAATGCATAAATAAAGACCGTGGTTGTAATAATGCATGATTCTAACCTTTATGTAGTTTGCATTGATGTATCTCTCAGTATCACCCGCTTCCTCCGCTGCAGGGTTTCTCAGACACACGCGGGTCTCAGGATCTGGTTAACATGATGATAGTGTTTACATTGCCTGGGTACCAACGTGTTTCAGCATTTATCAACTATTTCTTCACATGTGACTTAGGCACTCACTTGGCAGTATGGTCTTGTATCTGTCTTTTAAGGCGTGTCCTGGAATGTCCAGCTCTGCAGGGTTGACAAAGTTTGGAGGAATCTTCTGTTGGAAAGAATGGACAGGCTAAGGCTACAGATTCCACCTGATCCTACATGCAGTCAATCTCTGCACATACAGTTACAGTAGACATTAACCTGGTACTCTGAGTTCAGCCTGCTGGTCTCGTCAGATGCCTCCTGGAGCTGAGAGGGGGTCAGAGGGCGTGTTGAGGTCCTCAGCAGGTGGAGGAGGGTCTCTCTGGGGGTGGAGATGGAGCACAAGGGCTCCACCGCACCCAGGCTGAGACTGCTCACGTCCAGCACCAGGGACACATTGGAGCCCCGTCTGAGGATGTATGGAACCACAGTGAGGACAAAAGGTCAGGAACTCTGTTCAATAAATATAATGACAGTACTGTTTATTATCATGGATGTCTCTCTACCTCTCCTGGAGCTGGAATGGCTTGCGAGGAGCTGTGGCAGCAGGGCAGGGGAATGAGTGTTCCTGGTCCACAGGTTGTGATGATGATGGGGATTCTACTGACTCATTCATGGTGGTGTGTGGAACGACTGGGAGGTTTAGAAGGATACCATACAACCATACTCGACTGACATCTGCTCATAGAGTGAAAATGGACCTGAGAGAGAGAGAGAGAGAGAGAGTAGGGAACTACATCTAGTTCAACTAGTAATTTAACTATATTTTGCATTAGCTTGGTGGTAGCGGAACTAAATTCGAATCTAGGTAGTCTTTTCAGTATAACTTTTTTTTTTGCCATGTAGTGTTGTAGCTACAGTAACTACTGAAAGTACACACTACTTTTTTTGGCTGAAGGAGCCAATCATTTCCAGCATCAGACCTGCCTAATGGTCACTTGAAATATTGTTTTTGTGTTTAATAGGCTAAAGTGATCTGTTCTTGCCATTTATAGTCTATGACAGGGATCATCAACTAGATTCAGCCACAGGCCGATTTTTGCCTGAGTGGGCTGGAACATAATTACTAATAATTTGTAGACCGCAAATTGACCGCAAGAATCCCAAAGCGATATAATTGACTAAAACATAATAATTTTGTCACATCTTCTCCTGCAACGCCCTCTACTGCTCATCCTGTGTCGCCTTGATCTGCTGTCTCCCCCAGTGTTCTTTCCCTCGTGTGTGTGTGTGTGTGTGTGTGTATGTGTGTGTGTGTGTGTGTGTGTGTGTGTGTGTGTGTGTGTGTGTGTGTGTGTGTGTGTGTGTGTGTGTGTGTGTGTGTGTGTGTGGGTGGAGACAGGTGTGCTGGGGTCAAAGCAGATCTCCACCAGCTGCAACCTGTTCCATAATCAAGACCTCTACTAATACTCAGCCCTGCCTCTTCCACGCTGCCAGATCGTAATCTCTGCTCAGTCAGTCTATGTTGCTCGCCATTTGTTACTATTCAGATCCAGTTATCCTGTTGTGCCTGTTTTCCTCTCCGCTACAGTTCTGCTCACTCTGACTCTGGTCCCTGTCTCCAGTCCCACATCTCCTCATCCTGGTACTCTTTCCTGGATTCCCCACTCTTATTACTCCTTTACATTCCCCTCTGGACCTGCTTACCCTGTCCCAACCCCTCTCGCTCCAGCCTCAGCCTCCGTACCTGGTTTCCAGCAACCCGCCCGAGCTTCCCCTGACCTGCACTCCATCTCCCCCTTGTGTTTTAATAAATACCTTTGTTACTTTATCCCAGTCTCCTCTTCTGAGTCTGCTCTTTTGTTCCCCTTTTCCACTCCGCATAATAAATTTCAAACCTTGCTTACGTTTGTATACAATCACATACAGTGCCTTGCGAAAGTATTCGGCCCCCTTGAACTTTACGACCTTTTGCCACATTTCAGGCTTCAAACATAAAGATATTTGTGAAGAATCAACAACAAGTGGGACACAATCATGAAGTGGAACGACATTTATTGGATATTTCAACCTTTTTTAACAAATCAAAAACTCAAAAATTTGGCGTGCAAAATTATTCAGCCCCTTTACTTTCAGTGCAGCAAACTCTCTCCAGAAGTTCAGTGAGGATCTCTGAATGATCCAATGTTGACCTAAATGACTAATGATGATAATACAATCCACCTGTGTGTAATCATGTCTCCGTATAAATGCACCTGCACTGTGATAGTCTCAGAGGTCCATTAAAAGCGCAGAGAGCATCATGAAGAACAAGGAACACATCAGGCAGGTCCGAGATACTGTTGTGAAGAAGTTTAAAGCCGGATTTGGATACAAAAAGATTTCCCAAGCTTTAAACATCCCAAGGAGCACTGTGCAAGCGATAATATTGAAATGGAAGGAGTATCAGACCACTGCAAATCTACCAAGACCTGGCCGTCCCTCTAAACTTTCAGCTCATACAAGGAGAAGACTGATCAGAGATGCAGCCAAGAGGCCCATGATCACTCTGGATGAACTGCAGAGATCTACAGCTGAGGTGGGAGACTATGTCCATAGGACAACAATCAGTCGTATATTGCACAAATCTGGCCTTTATGGAAGAGTGGCAAGAAGAAAGCCATTTCTTAAAGATATCCATAAAAAGTGTCGTTTAAAGTTTGCCACAAGCCACCTGGGAGACACACCAAACATGTGGAAGAATGTGCTCTGGTCAGATGAAACCAAAATTGAACTTTTTGGCAATAATGCAAAACGGCGTAAAAGCAACACAGCTCATCACCCTGAACACACCATCTCCACTGTCAAACATGGTGGTGGCAGCATCATGGTTTGGGCCTGCTTTTCTTCAGCAGGGACAGGGAAGATGGTTCAAATTGATGGGAAGATGGATGGAGCCAAATACAGGACCATTCTGGCAGAAAACCTGATGGAGTCTGCAAAAGACCTGAGACTGGGATGGAGATTTGTCTTCCAACAAGACAATGATCCAAAACATAAAGCAAAATCTACAATGGAATGGTTTAAAAATAAACATATCCAGGTGTTAGAATGGCCAAGTCAAAGTCCAGACCTGAATCCAATCGAGAATCTGTGGAAAGAACTGAAAACTGCTGTTCACAAATGCTCTCCATCCAACCTCACTGAGCTCGAGCTGTTTTGCAAGGAGGAATAGGAAAAAAATTCAGTCTCTCAATGTGCAAAACTGATAGAGACATACCCCAAGCGACTTACAGCTGTAATCGCAGCAAAAGGTGGCGCTACAAAGTATTAACTTAAGGGGGCTGAATAATTTTGCACGCCCAATTTTTCAGTTTTTGATTTGTTAAAAAAGTTAGAAACATCCAATAAATGTCGTTCCACTTCATGATTGTGTCCCACTTGTTGTTGATTCTTCACAAAAAAATACAGTTTTATATCTTTATGTTTGAAACCTGAAATGTGGCAAAAGGTCGCAAAGTTCAAGGGGGCCGAATACTTTCGCAAGGCACTGTATATATATATATATATATATATATATATATATATATATATATATTATATTTATTTATTTATTTTTTATTTTTTTTACTTGGGGGGGGCCCAAAAAATTGCCTGCGGGCTGCCAGTTGGGGAACCCTGGTCTATGACATTTCAGATTTACATATGATAATTTTCACAAAGTAGTTTGGATGTAGTGAACTGCTTTTTCACAGTAACTTAAGTAAAGTAATATAGTAAACTATATTTTTCGTAGGGGTAGCTCTAGGGTAGCTTAACTTCTGTCAGTGTGAAGTAATTGGTAACTTGGTAAACTATCTTCTCAGAGTAGCTTCCCCAACACTAGAGATGGATAGGGAGAGAGAGAGTATTAAAGACTGTTAGTGAATTGACCTGTTGACCTTTACTGCCCACATCACTAATTCTGTGACAAACATACTCAGCCATTGTTTTTTTCCTTCTCTCTGTTCAACTAGTCTACCCAGACCTCAAAACTGGCATAAATCACACACGATTTTAACATCCAAAATCTCCATGGATCTTGTAATTAACAATTCTATTTTTATCACAACTGTATCATAAGTTTATTGCTTTATCACATTATTCCTTATTATACCAACACACCACAATAGCAATTCAATTCAGATGGAATTTGAAATATTTACCCTTATCAGCTCTTCTTGTCAAAAGTACAACAGCTAATGAAATATCTCACATCCCCTAAAACTGAGAAATGACATTCACAACACATGACACTCAGTAGAAAAAACACCATTGATTAACCATTTCTGTTTCAGATCATCATTTCTTTCCCATCTCTTGTTGCCAAACTGTCGCAAAACTGGATCTATCCATACCTGAATCCTGGGCTGTCGATTTGTCAGAATAATCCAGTCAAATTCAATATCTGCCGTTGACATGAACCAACCAGGGCAAGAAGAAACAAGTAATAACTGGAAAGTGAGAGAGAGAAACAGAAAGAGAGAGAGAGGGGGAGAAAGCGATAGAGACTGTCAGAAACAGAAAGAGAGAGAGAGAGGGGGAGAGAGAGATAGAGACAGTGAGAAATAGAGAGTGAGCAAGAACAGACGTGCAATCTTTTTGACACAGTGCCTCGGTATGTTAGTAGGCTAGCCTCTTTGGCTTCAGGTGAACGTCTAAACGATAGAGTGGCTGAAACATCACTGACAAGTTCCTGGAGGAAAGAGAGGCAGAGAGAATATTGTGAAGCTGAGCTGCTTTGGGAATAGGTGAATCAGTAGTCATTCCTCAATGACTCCAGGCTCAAGGCTGGCGCAAATGTGCATGTCAATAGCTGCCCATGATTTATTCATCATACTAACATTCTGTTTTGCATAAATGTGTGCACATAGTGTATTGGATTTGCTGATGAGGTCCTTGAAGCTGCATTGTATCAGACAAGTAAATTATGTTTTTTTAAAAAAACAATAGACAGAGAAATACTCTCAGATACATAAATAGCTTTAAAATTGTATTTGATTTGAACTCAAAAGCATTTTTAAGGAACTAAACACTTCAGTGACCATTGGAATACTAAATGATGAGGAGGTGATGTGGTCAGTGATATGATTATTACTTATAGCACAACACATGATACAGTAAGGAAGCTCAGAACCGTACTGCAATGACGGAAGAGCTGAAAGTATGCATCAGTTCATCTGTATGGGCTGATATACAGCATCGGACTGGCCAGAGTCTCCATGTTCTCGGCTAACAGGTGACATTAACATGATGATGGGGGAAAACAATCTGTAGTGCACCTGCAGCCATACAGTACAGTATACTTAGGCCTTTACTCTGGCTTGTGATGGTCGCTATCGCACTGAATGATGACCAGGGCCTCAGTCCAGATTAACACTGGGCTCCTTGGCTTTAGGGAAGCTGATGAGAGCACTGTTTTTTTCTTTTACTTCTTCTACCTCTCCACGCTTCCTCTCTACTCACCCACTCACTCACTCTCCCATACTCTCAGTTCCACACGCACGCGCACGCGCACACGCACACCACTGACACACTCACTCTCTCTCACACACACACACTCTCACACACACACACGCACGCATGCGCACATGCACACAGACACACACACACGCACGCACGCGCACACACACACACACACACACACACACACACACACACACACACACACACACACACACACACACACACACACACACACACACACACACACACACACACACACACACACACACACACACACACAGATATTCAAGGCTGTATCACCCCTGCAGACTCAGTGCCACCGGCTTCTGTGTAACCTGGAAAGAGAGCGCACTAATCTCAAATCTGAATTTTAAGTTGAATATTATTTTCTCTAGAGCTACAACATGCAAACAATGGACCAGTATGCACAGTTACAGCAATACAACCATTGAGTGGATAATATGTCAAATGTGAGAGCCATATTGCAAGCATTTTCTAATTTCATCACAGTGTCTTGACAGTGCAAAAGTGAATAACAGTCACTGTGGGCGAACTGTCAGATGTTGTTTATGAAACTGTAGTGGAAATGAGCATTGATGTGATGGAAACCGCTGGGTGACAAATTGAATAACAGTGTTATTTTAACTATTTATTTAGCCTTTATTTAAACAGGTAAGTAATTGAGAACACATGATCTTTAACAATAGCGATCTGATCTATAACAACAATGTTGATTTAACACAAACTTCAGCCATCTCACTGCAGAAATGTTTGGTACTTTCCTATTATGTGACGTTGATGTTGTTTTACCGCCGTGGATTGCGGGCATTTCAAGCGACAAGCTGGTCATATATACCAAGACAAAGGAAAATGAGAGTATAACAGTAAGTTTACAGAAAACCAAAGTTAAGAAAGGTCATAGAAACACGTTAGAGGTATTCATATTGGAGGTACAAGTTGAGCCAAATATGTGCCCAGTAAATGACATGAAACTTAGTGAGGGTGAATGAGCTCTGTGATAATGCTTAATTATAACATAAGATCTATGCATCACCTGTACAGAGATCCCTGATGTGTAAGGCTTGTGGTGGTTGCTACGTGGGTGGGAGGCTGGTCAACAGGCCTGAATCTGGTACTGAGGGTTTGAGCTAGCCACTTCCTGTCATGGCCATACATCACTTCCTGCTTTTAACAGACTGTTTAAGTCAGACTCAACAATATCAGTCATCCATACCATCAACGTTAACATAAACACCATAGTGTAAAAGTACATGTTTATCTCTTCAATATTTAGCTCTGTACAGTTGAATGGAGGTCCATGGCCATTGCATTATTTCTCAGTCATGATGAGGATATGGGTCCTCTCAGGACCTTCCACCCACACAGGCCAGGCAGCAACACTCGGAATGTGATGCCGATGTTTTGCTTGTATTTTTATTTCCCAATGATGACTACAGTAAGTCACACGCTAAGAGCACACCCACTGTTCCAACCTTTGAAACATTCTTACACACAACTCTGCAAATAGTTGAAATAGTACAGCTACAACGTGTTAGGCTTAGAAACATGAATATTTTGTAGAATGAAAAAGATTGAATTAGATCCACGTACTGTACTTTGTCGGATAACAGTAATATTGTAGCCCACAAGGATTTATTACCAGAAAAGAAGAACACCCTTGCCTTTCTTACTAACACTCTCAATTGTTTTACTTCTTACTGACACAGACTTTGCTTTATTGAAGAAAAATGTACTTATTGAGGCTGTGATATGTGGTTACTTCATGATGAATGCACTAACTGTAAGTCACTCTGGATCTGACTAAAATGCCATGTAAATGTAATCAACAGCAGGTGGCACTGCATGTCTGAGTCTCTCATCGTTTTCTGCTTGGTTTTCACAATACTATATTCATAGTGTTATGAACTTGAGTGAAGACCCAAAAGCGGTTTTAACAGAAAAGAGTTCTTTAATGAAAAAACAGGAATGGCATAAATCCTCTTCCAACGTTGTCAGCGGAACAAAATAACGTTAGTATAGTGCAGGATGCACCTGCCAGGCAGACTCCGACAGGACAGGACAAGGTGGAAGCAAACGAGACGACAGCTTGCTTCTGGCATCAAAAAACTCAAACAAGAATCAGACACTGAAAGTAGCAGGAACAGAGAGAGAAATAGAGACCTAATCAGAGGGGGAAGAGAGAACAGGTGGGGAAGAGTGAAAGAGCTAGTTAGGGCAGATGTAGAACAGCTGAAGAATGAGAGTCAGAGAAGGTAACCTAAAAAGACCAGCAGAGAGAGACAGAGTGAAGAGAAAGGACAGGAACAGACATAACAAGACATGACAGTACCCCCCACTCACCGAGCGCCTCCTGGCGCACTCGAGGAGGAAACCTGGCGGCAACGGAGGAAATCATCGATCAGCGAACGGTCCAGCACGTCCCGAGAGGGAACCCAACTCCTCTCCTCAGGACCGTACCCCTCCCAATCCACTAGGTACTGATGACCACGGCCCCGAGGGCGCATGTCCAAAATCTTACGAACCCTGTAGATGGGTGCGCCCTCGACAAGGATGGGGGGAGGGACGACGGGGGCGCGAAAGAACGGGCTTAACACAGGAGACATGGAAGACCGGGTGAACGCGACGAAGATAGCGCGGGAGAAGAAGTCGCACTGCGACAGGATTAATGACCTGAGAAATACGTAACGGACCAATGAACCGCGGGGCCAACTTGCGAGAAGCTGTCTTAAGGGGAAGGTTCTGAGTGGAGAGCCATACTCTCTGACCGCAACAATATCTAGGACTCTTGGTCCTACGCTTATTAGCGGCCCTCACAGTCTGCGCCCTATTACGGCAAAGTGCCGACCTGACCCCCTTCCAGGTGCGCTCGCAACGCTGGACAAAAGCCTGAGCGGAGGGGACGCTGGACTCGGCGAGCTGAGAACAGCGGAGGCTGGTACCCGAGGCTACTCTGAAAAGGAGATAGACCGGTAGCAGACGAGGGAAGCGAGTTGTGGGCGTACTCTGCCCAGGGGAGCTGTTCTGACCAAGACGCAGGGTTACGAAAAGAAAGACTGCGTAAAATGCGACCAACAGTCTGATTGGCCCGTTCGGCTTGACCGTTAGACTGGGGATGAAAGCCGGACGAGAGACTGACGGAAGCCCCAATCAAACGGCAAAACTCCCTCCAAAATTGAGACGTGAACTGCGGGCCTCTGTCGGAAACGACGTCAGACGGAAGGCCATGAATTCGGAAAACATTCTCGATAATGATCTGAGCCGTCTCCTTAGCAGAAGGGAGCTTAGCGAGAGGAATGAAATGAGCCGCCTTAGAGAATCTATCGACAACCGTAAGAATAACTGTCTTCCCCGCTGATGAAGGCAGTCCGGTGATAAAATCTAAAGCGATGTGAGACCACGGTCGAGAGGGAATGGGAAGCGGTCTGAGACGGCCTGCAGGAGGAGAGTTCCCAGATTTAGTCTGCGCGCATACCGAACAAGCGGCGACAAATCGACGCGCGTCACGTTCCCGAGTGGGCCACCAGAAACGCTGGCGAATGGAAGCGAGCGTACCCCGAACGCCGGGGTGGCCGGCTAACTTGGCAGAGTGGGCCCACTGAAGAACGGCCGGACGAGTAGGAACGGGAACGAACAGAAGGTTCCTAGGACAAGCTCGCGGCGACGGAGTGTGAGCGAGTGCTTGCTTTACCTGCCTCTCAATTCCCCAGACAGTCAACCCGACAACACGCCCGTCAGGGAGAATCCCCTCGGGGTCGGTGGAGACCTCAGAAGAACTGAAGAGACGAGATAAAGCATCAGGCTTGGTGTTTTTGAGCCCGGACGATAAGAAATAACAAACTCGAAACGAGCGAAAAACAGAGCCCAACGAGCCTGACGCGCATTAAGTCGTTTGGCTGAACGGATGTACTCAAGGTTCCTATGGTCAGTCCAAACGACAAAAGGAACGGTCGCCCCCTCCAACCACTGTCGCCATTCGCCTAGGGCTAAGCGGATGGCGAGCAGTTCGCGATTACCAACATCATAGTTACGTTCTGACGGCGATAAGCGATGAGAGAAAACGCGCAAGGATGGACCTTGCCGTCAGAGAGAGAGCGCTGAGAGAGAATGGCTCCCACGCCCACCTCTGACGCGTCAACCTCAACAACAAACTGTCTAGAGATGTCAGGTGTAACAAGAATAGGAGCGGATGTAAAACGATTCTTAAGAAGATCAAAAGCTCCCTGGGCGGAAACGGACCACTTAAAGCACGTCTTAACAGAAGTAAGGGCTGTGAGGGGAGCTGCCACCTGACCGAAATTACGGATGAAACGACGATAGAAATTAGCGAAGCCCAGAAAGCGCTGCAGCTCGACGCGTGACTTAGGAACGGGCCAATCAATGACAGCCTGGACCTTAGCGGGATCCATCTTAATGCCCTCAGCGGAAATAACGGAACCGAGAAAAGGGACAGAGGCGGCATGAAAAATGCACTTCTCAGCCTTCACATAAAGACAGTTCTCCAAAAGGCGCTGGAGGACGCGTCGCACGTGCTGAACATGAATCGAGAGAGACGGAGAAAAAAATCAGGATATCGTCCATGTAAACGAAAACAAAAATGTTCAGCATGTCTCTCAGGACGTCGTTAACTAGTGCCTGAAAGACAGCTGGAGCGTTAACGAGGCCGAAAGGAAGAACCCGGTATTCAAAGTGCCCTAACGGAGTGTTAAACGCCGTCTTCCACTCGTCCCCCTCCCTGATGCGCACGAGATGGTAGGCGTTACGAAGGTCCAATTTGGTGAAAAACCTGGCTCCCTGCAGGATCTCGAAGGCTGAAGACATAAGAGGAAGCGGATAACGATTCTTAACTGTTATGTCATTCAGCCCTCGATAATCCACGCATGGGCGCAGGGACCCGTCCTTCTTCTGAACAAAAAAAAACCCCGCTCCGGCGGGGAGAGGAGGAGGAGACTATGGTACCGGCGTCGAGCGAAACCGACAAATAATCCTCGAGAGCCTTACGTTCGGGAGCCGACAGAGAGTATAATCTACCCCGGGGGGAGTAGTTCCCGGAAGGAGATCAATACTACAGTCATACGACCGGTGTGGAGGGAGAGAAGTGGCCTTGGAACGACTGAACACCGTGCGCAGATCGTGATACTCCTCCGGCACCCCTGTCAAATCGCCAGGCTCCTCCTGTGAAGAAGAGACAGAGGAGACAGGAGGGATAGCAGACATTAAACAGGTTACATGACAAGAAACATTCCAGGATAGGATAGTATTACTAGACCAATTAATAGAAGGGTTATGGCGCACTAGCCAGGGATGACCCAAAACAACAGGTGTAAAAGGTGAACGAAAAATTAAAAAAGAAATGGTTTCGCTATGATTACCAGAGACAGTGAGGGTTAAAGGCAGCGTCTCACGCTGAATCTTGGGGAGAGAACTACCATCTAAAGCGAACAAGGCCGTGGGCTCCCTAACTGTCTGAGAGGAATGTCATGTTCCCGAGCCCAGGTCTCGTCCATAAAACAGCCCTCCGCCCCAGAGTCTATCAAGGCACTGCAGGAAGCAGATGAACCGGGCCAGCGGAGATGGACCGGAAAGGTAGTGCGTGATCCAGAAGGAGAGGCCTGAGTAGTTGCGCTCACCAGTAGCCCTCCTCTTACTGATGAGCTCTGGCTTTTACTGGACATGAGGTGACAAAATGACCAGCGGAGCCGCAGTAGAGACAGAGGCGATTGGTGATTCTCCGTTCCCTCTCCTTGGCCGAGATGCGGATACCCCCAGCTGCATAGGCTCAGCATCCGAGCCGGCGGAGGTGGGTGGCAGTGATGCGGCAGGTGGCAGTGATGTGGAGAGGGGAGCAACGGAGAACGCGAGCTCCTTTCCACGAGCTCGGCGACGAAGATCAAACCCGTCGCTCTATGCGAATAGCGAGAGCTATTAAGGAGTCCAGACTGGAAGGAACCTCCCGGGAGAGGATCTCATCCTTAACCTCGACGAGGAGACCCTCCAGAAAACGAGCGAGCAAAGCCGGCTCGTTCCAGTCACTAGAGGCAGCGAGAGTGCGAAACTCAATAGAATAATCCGTTATGGATCGATTCCCCTGACATAGGGAAGACAGGGCCCTGGAAGCCTCCTCGCCAAAAACAGAACGGTCAAAAACCCGTATCATCTCCTCCTTAAAGTCTTGATACTGGTTAATACACTCAGCCCTCGCCTCCCAGACTGCCGTGCCCCACTCACGCGCCCGTCCGGTAAGGAGAGAAATGACGTAGGCGATGCGGGCTGCGCTCCTGGAGTAAGTGTTGGGCTGGAGAGAGAACACCACATCACACTGAGTGAGGAATGAGCGGCACTCAGTGGGCTCCCCAGAGTAACACGGCGGGTTGTTGATCCTGGGCTCCGGAAACTCGGAAACCCTGGAAGTGGGCGGTGGATCGAGGTGGAGTTGGTGAACCTGTCTTGTGAGGTCGGAGACTTGGACGGCCAGGGTCTCAACGGCATGTCGAGCAGCAGACAATTCCTCCTCGTGTCTGCCTAGCATCGCTCCCTGGATCTCGACGGCGGAGTGAAAAGGGTCCGGAGCCGCTGGGTCCATTCTTGGTCTGATTCTTCTGTTATGAACTTGAGTGAAGACCCAAAAGCGGTTTTAACAGAAAAGAGTTCTTTAATGAAAAAACAGGAATGGCATAAATCCTCTTCCAACGTTGTCAGCGGAACAAAAGAACGTTAGTATAGTGCAGGATGCACCTGCCAGGCAGACTCCGACAGGACAGGACAAGGTGGAAGCAAACGAGACGACAGCTTGCTTCTGGCATCAAAAAACTCAAACAAGAATCAGACACTGAAAGTAGCAGGAACAGAGAGAGAAATAGAGACCTAATCAGAGGGGGAAGAGAGAACAGGTGGGGAAGAGTGAAAGAGCTAGTTAGGGCAGATGTAGAACAGCTGAAGAATGAGAGACAGAGAAGGTAACCTAAAAAGACCAGCAGAGAGAGACAGAGTGAAGAGAAAGGACAGGAACAGACATAACAAGACATGACACATAGCCTGTTCCACACTACCGTCAATAGGACAAATCTAATAAAAAGTGAGGTTATGTAAATATGAATCAAATAAAGATTTGATTTGGCAACCAACAGACCATAGAATGTCATCAGTTGCTCTTCGGAGAGCGCTTGTTTTGTTTGGTTTGAATGATAGTCGTCCAGCAGATGTCAGTTGAGTCATTTTATGTTGAATTTGTCTTGCCTGGAAAACGACTAATGCTTTTGATTTGACAATGCTTGATTTCGATTTTCAGTTGAGGTACACATCATAGAGTACAGTCGGTGCATGTCTCCAATCTGAGAGAAGGGTGCTGATACTTCTAGGGGCTCTGAAGTGTTCTTCACTCCACATAATCATTGAAAAAACAAGCAACCAATGTCTCTTTGAGAAGTAATTTCCTGTTCAGAATTTCTGAGCACCATGCAGTGGTTGCAGAATTTCCATCAGAAAACAAATAGTGTTATATCCCCAAGGATACAAGTCCCTGCCTGAGATGGTCCAGAAAATGAGTCATACTTAAATTCCAGGCCTGGAAAAAGTTTGGTGCATTGATTGGATTTGGTTACATTTTTAATGTAAGAAATATCCTACTTTTTCTAGGGTTACACATGCATACTTGCATGTACTTGATGATGAGTAGCAGTTGTTTTGTAGTCAATCTCTGAGAATCAAAATAGGTTATGGAACACAAGTTCTATGTCTTTGCTGACCACAAGGCTGTGACGCTCGTCGGTGGAATGAGGTGAGGACCAAAGCGCAGTGTGGTAAGAGTTCATCATATATTTATTGAACCGAGAACACTAAACAAAATAACAAAGGAGAAACAAAACAGTTCTGAAAGGTGACATACACATAACAGAAAATAAACACCCACCCCACACAAGTGGGAAAAGCCTACCTAAGTATGATTCTCAATCAGAGACAACTAATGACACCTGACTCTGATTGAGAACCACACCAGGCCAAACACAGAAATACCAAATCATAGAAAACGCACATTGACTGCCCACCCCAACTCACGCCCTGACCATACTAAATCAAAGACAAAACAAAGAAACTCAGGTCAGAACGTGACAAAGGCATAAGATGTTCATTTAACTTGTCCTTGGGAACTTAGTTTTCATCAAATTGAACAGAAAAGGCTCCTCCCAGAACCCTGCTTCTCTACAGCACGCATCCTGGTAGATAAAGAGAGAGAGAGGATGCCGGGCAGCTGCTCTGCACTGAGGGCCTGTTATGTGAAAGGTTCCAGATGCATGAGGAGGGGAGTTTTGGGGGGAGTCCTAAGGGGCTGTACACAGGGAATTAGAACCAAGAGCTGAAGTCATACTCAGCTGTAGCAAGTAGACACTCCACCCCAAAATCTGCTTGTACTCCTGCACCATGGTCGCCAAGGCAACAGCCAGGCCAGAGAATGGAGAGGACAGCAGCAGAGTCCAGGACCAGACATCCAGAAGCTTCATGTTGCATACACAGACAGACGGAATTGAAGCAGTCAGGCATCACCATAGTTTCCAGGGCTAACACCTGTAAGACTCGAATGGCCGTTTACTTTCATTCATACTGTAATAAATAATGCAGTATGAAGGGTTTACTGAACCTCTTAGTGTCTAATTGCAAAATGCATCTCATGTCTCTCTGAGGTGATAATATTGCAGCGCACAGCAGTGAACCCAGGTCGGTGGGGTGAAAGGCAAACACCCTATTCATCGCACCAATAGCAATAACTCACTTGGTGGGAATTGTTAAGTGTCTCATAGGACGAGGATCGCTACAATATGATAAGCAGGATGGAACACTTCCAAAAAGAGTGTTTCTGCACTTCATGGCAGTCTCTATGGGGGTGCCACAGGGTTCAATTATGGGGCAGACTCTTTTCTCTGTATATATCAATGACGTCGCTCTTGCTGCTGGTGATTCTTTGATCCACCTCTTCGCAGACAACACCATTCTGTATACATCTGGCCCTTCTTTGGACACTGTGTTAACAAACCTCCAAATGAGCTTCAACGCCATACAACACTCCTTCCGTGGCCTCCAACTGCTCTTAATAGCTAGTAAAACGAGATTTATGTTCTTCAACCAATCGCTGCCCGCACCTGCCCGCCCGATGAGCATCACTAATCTGGACGGTTCTGACTTAGAATTTGTGGACAACAATAAATACCTAGGTGTCTGGCTAGACTGTAAACTCTCCTTCCAGACTCACATTAAGCATCTCCAATCCAAAGTTAAATCTAGAATCGGCTTCCTATTGCTGCCAAACATACCCTCGTAAAACTGACTATCCTACCAATCCTTGACTTCGGCGATGTCATTTACAAAATAGCCTCCAACACTCTACTCTGCAAATTGGATGTAGTCTATCACAGTGCCATCCGTTTTGTCACCAAAGCCCCATATACTACCCACCAATGCGACCTGTATGCTCTCGTTGGCTGGTCCTCGCTACATATTCTTCGCCAAACCCACTGGCTCCAGGTCATCTATAAGTCTTTGCTAGGTTAATCTCCGCTTTATCTCAGCTCACTGGTCATCATAGCAACACCCACCTACGTAGCACGCGCTCCAGCAGGTATATCTCACTGGTCATCCCCAAAGCCAACACCTCATTTGGCCGCCTTTCCTTCCAGTTCGAACGAACTGCAAAAATCGCTGAAGTTGGAGACTTGTATTCCCTTCACTAACTTTAAGCGTCAGCTGTCAGAGCAACTTACAGATCGCCGCAGCTGTACATAGCCCATCTGTAAATAGCCCATCCAACTACCTACCTCATACTCATATTTGTTTTTGTTTTCTGCTCTTTTGCACACCAGTATTTCTACTGGCACATCCTCATCTGCACATATATCACTCCAGTGTAAATTGCTAAATTGTAATTACTTTGCCACTATTGGCCTATTTATTGCCTTACCTCCTTACTTCTTTTGCACACACTGTATACAGATTTTTCTATTGCATTATTGACTGTATGATTGTTTATCCTATGTGTAACTCTGTGTTGTTTTTGTCGCACTGTTTTGCTTTATCTTGGCCAGGTCACAGTTGTAAATGAGAATTGTTCTCAACTGGCCTACCTTGTTAAATAAAGGTGAAATAAATCAATCAATCAAACATTGGTTACCATGCTGAAGTTGATGGTTGTATGATTTTAAGTTTTTGTAATGGACAATAAAATCATCATAATCTCCACTCATGTAATCACTGTCATTCAGAATGTTTCCTCACACTTGGACATGTAAAACTAGCCTCTGTGTCACTTTGAAAGAATTGTTATTTTCACCCCATTCATAACCATCAAATCAAATGTATTTATAAAGCCCTTCTTACATCAGCTGATATCTCAAAGTGCTGTACAGAAACCTGGCCTAAAACCCCAAACAGCAAGCAATGCAGATAGAAGCACGGTGGCTAGGAAAAACTCCCTAGAAAGGCCAGAACCTAGGAAGAAACCTAGAGAGGAAACAGGCTATGAGGAGTGGCCAGTCCTCTTCTGTCTGTGCCGGGTGGAGATTATAACAGAACATGGCCAAGATGTTAAAATGTTCATAGATGACCAGCAGGGTCAAATAATAATAATCACAGTGGATGTCGAGGGTGCAACAGGTCAGCACCTCAGGAGTACATGTCAGTTGGCTTTTCATAGCCGATCATTCATAGTATCTCTACAGCTACTGCTGTCTCTAGAGAGTTGAAAACAGCAGGTCAGGGACAAGTTAGCACGTCCGGTGAACAGGTCAGGGTTCCACAGCCGCAGGCAGAATAGTTGAATCTGGAGCAGCAGCACGGCCAGGTGGACTGGGGACAGCAAGGAGTCATCAGGCCAGGTAGTCCTGAGGCATGGTCCTAGGGCTCAGGTCCTCCGAGAAAGAGAGAGAGAGAAAGAAAGAGAGAGAGAGAGAGAGAGAACAATCAAACATACTGAGCTTTGTTCAATATCAACAAGCTCTTGGAAAGTAATCTGAGATTGGACTTAATCTTTTTGCTCAACCATGGCTTGGGTCAGGTCAAAGGGGCACAGGCAGCCCTGGGGTGTGTAAACCTGTACCATAGCTGACCATGACTTCAGCACTGGACTCTAGATCCCTGAAAAGTGTGGATCTCCAGAGCTCTCCTCTGGCCATCTGAAGCCTGTCATAGGCCTGCTGAATCCAGTCAAGACCAAGGCAGGTATGATGCTGGAGGACGAGGGATACATCTACGGTGAACATCTGAAACACCCCAGGACAGGATGAGGGATCAGGATAAAGGCCTAATGCCTTTATGTTGTTGTCTTAACCATTCATCCCTTTGCTAAGACCTCTGAGATAGTAGGCTGAGATAAACTCACTGAACGTGGTGTTATTGAATAAAGACAAAGTGAGGCTGCTCGTGCTCATGCAAGTGTTGTAGTGGTATGTACTTTTGATATCAAACTGCATTTGCAACCATGAAAGCTGTGTCCTAGAAAAACAACAATTGATAAGTAACAACCAGGACTCAGAAAGGCCTAGTCGAATCATCCATTTAGCCCTGCATGAAAGATAACAGGTAAGATTATGACAGAGAAAAACAAGCGAAGTGCAAGTTCGTGACATGTTGTTGTTGTGTTCCATCACTGAAAAATGTATGTATCTGATTTGGATTAATTCAGATGTGGCTCGGATTAACGAGTTGTGGTTTCTGCTCTTATTTAGCCAGGGAGAAATGGCTCTTCCACTATGGCAGGACATCTTGGGCGGATCCATGGACAAGTCCTCATAAATTACTCCCTTACTGCCTGCGCATGAATCTACTTAATGTGTGAGAAAAACAAGCCCTACGTCCATTAAGTTGCTAAAGCACACAAACACATTGTGTAGAGAGGGATGGATACCAGGGTGTGTATTTGAGATACAGCACATTGCGGAGAGATCCTTTCTGTGGAGACGTGACGTCATGAAATGATGCAATCCTCTTCTCAGCTGGTAGTAATATTGTACATTTCCTGTAAGTAAGTCGTAGTTGTTTTGAAAGCTTTTCTCTCAGGCAAGGTTTCTCAGAACGGCTCTAATACTTGTGCTCCCTGTGGCATTACAGTCACGGAGCACATTCTGGATAAGGGCTTTTGGGAGGGTTCAGGATCAGCTTATCAGGTCTCAGCTTTCAGTTGATTCAGCTAAACCTGTGCATACCGAGCTACTGACCATGGACAGCTGGAGTGTTTGGTTGCTATGTGTATGTGAGGGACTTGGCCCCACTTCTCTGGTCTAATGAAGTTTTAAGGAGCTCAGAGGTCCACACCCTCTATGGCTCTAGTGACGCAAAAAAAAAATGAAATAAACCTTTCCTGTGAACACTCCAATATGACTGATACCTACCGCATATGTAATTCATGAATGGAATGTTAACCACTAGACTGAATGACAGCAAACATCACATGCTCAAATCTGTTGTTTTACTGCTGTGCAAAACCCCTGTCTCTCATAGACTCATACTGGGTATGTCTTCATGAAGTAGTATTGAGAAAAATGTATGGAAGGGTCTCAGTGTGCTGAACGTACTGCCCTGAACCTTACAAAGACCCCGTGTAAAAACACCCTGGTGTGAGCAATGGGACATTCCCCGGTTCCAGCAGGATTCTATGAATTATGGACTGGGGAGACTGCTTTGTTTGTTACATTTGTCATAACTGAAATCATGAAATCCCGTTGCAATTCAGGACTTAGGAATGTGTCCCTAATATTAATAAGCATTTCTTTAATTTGATTGTCATAAGGAATGCATTCATGGAAATTAAAATTGAAATCTGAATGACCACTTTGAGGTGGATTGCTGAAAAGAGTCTGGTAGCTACCAAATGTTGATGGTACAGAGATGTGCATGTGCCAAGTGAATCACGTCCCACTCAACCCAACGCATAGGATCACATTACATTCTTTATCAGCTATGGAAATTCCTCTGTTATGAAGAGCTGTAACGGAAGGAGAATGAAAGTCAATATGACACTGGGGTGAGATACAACACAACATAGGTCAACTGCCTGATGCTGCTCACTCTTCCCATGTTTGGATTTAAGATCTTTCCTGTCAGGTGCACTATGGGGAAATCTGTGTCCTGACTCCGTGTTGAGAGCACAGAGTGAAGGCCAACTGCGTGTGAGTCAGAGATTTGAACAGTATCTGTATCTCAACGTATCTCGATCTGTGTCTGTGTCCAGCCTGAAATCACACCAGATTCGTAAGAATAGGCCGATTGTTTTCAAGTGGTGTCGGTGCGTACCAGTCAGAGCAGCGTGTAATGTGACCTGGTGAGGGTGAGGGTGGTGTGGGTGTTCTCCTGTTGAGAGCGGGGTGGAGTCACTCCCTCTTAATATCTCCAGCCTGAGATCCAAGAGGAGAAGAGACAGAGCAGCTGAAGCAGACACTATACACACACTATACACACATACACTATAAGTACACATACAAGTACATTGACCAAAAGAAAGATTTTCACACACACACATACTCACAGAACACACATCTACACACTGGAAACACACATTCACATACAGCAACACCCTCTGATACCGTCAGACATCTGAAGTGACCCTTGAGAGAGAGAGAAAGAGAGGACTTTACTGCCTTAGACATGCTGAGGGGGACACTTCTCTGGGCTGGCCTGATGGGATTCTATGTCATCATCACCCTGTGTCCAGCCTCTTGCCAGCTGAGCGAGGACGACGCAGAGACCCTCGTGGAGCTGCACAACAGCTACCGTGGCCAGGTGGTGCCCAATTCCACCTACATGCATAAAGTGGTAAGGGCAGCATGACTGGGGGGCGGATAGGAGGTTCTCTACCTGTCCACTGTGGGATGGGTTCAGTCTGGGCACCTCTGCATCAGAATAGGTAGAAATAATACGTTTTAGACCTTTGTGGTGAGGAGCTTCTTGGATATTGGGATACTACTGTATGGCTGGTGGGATTGATGGAGTTTACCCCTGTTTTGACTTCCGTCACCTGGTGTGGTTAGTTATACTTGTTGTTCTCATGGGGTTAACATGTATTACAATTGATCTCAGGTGGATGTAGGTACATAGGTTCTTCTGTTGAGGGGATTTTTGATTGATATTTATGCTTGTGCAATGCTGCCAGTTGTTCAGTATTGTACATGAAATGGGTGCTTCAGTACCTTAAAATATCTAAAAAGTATTCAGCTTTAAAACGGTCTTGCATCAAAACTGAACTCTGCCTGCATCTACAGTGTCATGGCCATGGCTTTGACATGACATCAGCATGTCATAAATGACAAGTCGCTTGTTGTGCAGAACATTTACCACAGTGCCGCAGAAGATGGATCGTACCTAATACATATCTGACTGTCTCAGGGACAGGTCTCTGCCTGTCTCTCTGTTCAGATGAACGCAACACCGAGGCCATTTTCATGAATGGGTTCATATCATTAATTCATAGCATTAAAGCATTAATTGCAGTTGAGTGGAATCATGAGTCATCATGACCAACAAAACCGCAACATTCCAACAGTTAAACAGTAACTTCCTGTGTGAAGCATTGCATCATCCTTACCTTCTGTGAATGACAGTTTATTATATGTCCTGGGACAGGAATGTCCGTCAAAACATCACAGTAATAAATTACTTGGAGAAAGACAGATCATGTGGACTATACAAGAATAAACAGAACATACCTATTTGAAACAAGAAATTAATGTCACTTTTTATTTGTATTTTTATGGAAGATTCAATGACATTTTAATGGGTGTTTCAAAACATAGCCATAGGTCATTGACTCATATATCACAGCTTTCTACGTCACTACTTGGTGATCAATTGATTGAAACAGATTTCATCTGTCACCGACCATCTAGCCATCGCTGATCCTCTTTTCATTTTTCTTTGGTTTTGTCTTGTCTTCCGTCACACCTGGTTCCAATCCCATTAATTACATGTGTATTTAACCCTCTGTTCCTCCTCATGTGATTGTTTATTGTAAGAGCTTGTGCACGTCTGTCCTGGTGTGCGTCAGGTTATGAGCCCATTATTTGAATGTTCTATTTCCCAGTGTTTTTTGTTGTTGTTATTAAACTGCGCCGTTTGGAAACACAGTTTTTTGCTCTCCTGCGTCTGACTTCTCTGCTTCCAGTACGAACTCCTTACGTTCAGTTCAATTCCTATACAAGTATTGTAATGAGCAAGAGGATAAGATGGCACAGATAAGGCTTGATCTTGATTTAGCTCGCCAAATGTTATGGTGGTAATTGGTTCGAAGAGATGCAGTATTGTACGAACGCGTATTGTCTTTGTATCATGACCTGTCCAGACAGAGACGTCCAGTGTGGAGTCATGTGAAGTTCAGTTTATTTGTCCAGTCACCCCATGACTCTAAACAAACAGAGGTCTTGTGTTGGAGGCCGGGGATACTAGTTGAAATTCCACAACATCTTGCATCCAAGCCTCAGGACATCAGATCTTCTTCTCTCTGTTCTTGGGCAAACAGAGCTGTACATGTTTGTCATGCTTCAGCCAGAGAAAACAAAGGCGTCCCCCTGACCATCTGGTCAGCATTAGATGCTGTGTCCAGCACATGGAAAATCAAGGACATTCCACCGAACAAGGAGAGGGACCAACTTCAGCGGAATTCGTGACACTGAAACTATGTGGGATAAATTCACATTCCTCAACCACTACTACCCATATTACTGAAAGGTTCCTTATAAGTTCCTTCGTAAAAGGTTTGATTTAATAAGGAAGGATCATACAAAGGAGGATGTGGTTTACATGGGAATGTTGGTGTGACTAATGTAATGTAGAGTATGATTTATGTCTAGTTAAAGGTGTGACTAATGTAATGTACAGTATGGTTTATGTCTAGTTAAAGGTGTGACTAATGTAATGTAGAGTATGATTTATATCTAGTTAAAGGTGTGACTAATGTAATGTACAGTATGGTTTATGTCTAGTTAAAGGTGTGACTAATGTAATGTACAGTATGGTTTATGTCTAGTTAAAGGTGTGACTAATGTAATGTACAGTATGGTTTATGTCTAAAGTTAAAGGTGTGACTAATGTAATGTACAGTATGGTTTATGTCTAGTTAAAGGTGTGACTAATGTAATGTACAGTATGGTTTATGTCTAGTTAAAGGTGTGACTAATGTAATGTACAGTATGGTTTATGTCTAGTTAAAGGTGTGACTAATGTAATGTACAGTATGGTTTATGTCTAAAGTTAAAGTTAAAGGTGTGACTAATGTAATGTACAGTATGGTTTATGTCTAGTTAAAGGTGTGACTAATGTAATGTACAGTATGGTTTATGTCTAAAGTTAAAGGGGTGACTAATGTAATGTACAGTATGGTTTATGTCTAGTTAAAGGTGTGACTAATGTAATGTACAGTATGGTTTATGTCTAAAGTTAAAGGGGTGACTAATGTAATGTACAGTATGGTTTATGTCTAGTTAAAGGTGTGACTAATGTAATGTACAGTATGGTTTATGTCAAGTTAAATGTGTGACTAATGTAATGTACAGTATGGTTTATGTCTAGTTAAAGGGGTGACTAATGTAATGTACAGTATGGTTTATGTCTAGTTAAAGGGGCAACTAATGTAATGTACAGTATGGCTTATGTCTAAAGTTAAAGGTGTGACTAATGTAATGTATAGTATGGTTTATGTCTAATTAAAGGGGTGACTAATGTAATGTACAGTATGGTTTATGTCTAGTTAAAGGTGTGACTAATGTAATGTACAGTATGGTTTATGTATAGTTAAAGGTGTGACTAATGTACAGTATGGTTTATGTATCGTTAAAGGTGTGACTAATGTAATGTACAGTATGGTTTATGTCTAAAGTTAACGGTGTGACTAATGTAATGTACAGTATGGTTTATGTCTAAAGTCAAAGGTGTGACTAATGTAATGTACAGTATGGTTTATGTATAGTTAAAGGTGTGACTAATGTACAGTATGGTTTATGTATCGTTAAAGGTGTGACTAATGTAATGTACAGTATGGTTTATGTCTAGTTAAAGGGGTGACTAATGTAATGTACAGTATGGTTTATGTCTAAAGTTAAAGGTGTGACTAATGTAATGTACAGTATGGTTTATGTCTAAAGTTAAAGGTGTGACTAATGTAATGTACAGTATGGTTTATGTATAGTTAAAGGTGTGACTAATGTAATGTACAGTATGGTTTATGTCTAGTTAAAGGTGTGACTAATGTAATGTACAGTATGGTTTATGTCTAGTTAAAGGGGTGACTAATGTAATGCACAGTATGGTTTATGTCTAGTTAAAGGGGTGACTAATGTAATGTATAGTATGGTTTATGTCTAGTTAAAGGTGTGACTAATGTAATGTACAGTATGGTTTATGTCTAGTTAAAGGGGTGACTAATGTAATGCACAGTATGGTTTATGTCTAAAGTTAAAGGTGTGACTAATGTAATGTACAGTATGGTTTATGTCTAGTTAAAGGTGTGACTAATGTAATGTACAGTATGGTTTATGTATAGTTAAAGGGGTGACTAATGTAATGCACAGTATGGTTTATGTCTAGTTAAAGGGGTGACTAATGTAATGTATAGTATGGTTTATGTCTAGTTAAAGGGGTGACTAATGTAATGTACAGTATGGTTTATGTCTAGTTAAAGGGGTGACTAATGTAATGTACAGTATGGTTTATGTCTAGTTAAAGGGGTGACTAATGTAATGTACAGTATGGTTTATGTCTAGTTAAAGGGGTGACTAATGTAATGTACAGTATGGTTTATGTCTAGTTAAAGGGGTGACTAATGTAATGTACAGTATGGTTTATGTCTAGTTAAAGGTGTGACTAATGTAATGTACAGTATGGTTTATATCTAGTTAAAGGGGTGACTAATGTAATGTACAGTATGGTTTATGTCTAGTTAAAGGTGTGACTAATGTAATGTACAGTATGGTTTATGTCTAAAGTTAAAGGGTGACTAATGTAATGTACAGTATGGTTTATGTCTAGTTAAAGGGGTGACTAATGTAATGTACAGTATGGTTTATGTCTAGTTAAAGGGGTGACTAATGTAATGTACAGTATGGTTTATGTCTAGTTAAAGGGGTGACTAATGTAATGTACAGTATGGTTTATGTCTAGTTAAAGGTGTGACTAATGTAATGTACAGTATGGTTTATGTCTAGTTAAAGGGGTGACTAATGTAATGTACAGTATGGTTTATGTCTAGTTAAAGGTGTGACTAATGTAATGTACAGTATGGTTTATGTCTAAAGTTAAAGGGGTGACTAATGTAATGTACAGTATGGTTTATGTCTAGTTAAAGGGGTGACTAATGTAATGTACAGTATGGTTTATGTCTAGTTAAAGGGGTGACTAACTAATGTAATGTACAGTGACTAATGGTTTATGTCTAGTTAAAGGGGTGACTAATGTAATGTACAGTATGGTTTATGTCTAGTTAAAGGTGTGACTAATGTAATGTACAGTATGGTTTATGTCTAGTTAAAGGGGTGACTAATGTAATGTACAGTATGGTTTATGTCTAAAGTTAAAGGGGTGACTAATGTAATGAACAGTATGGTTTATGTCTAGTTAAAGGTGTGACTAATGTACAGTATGGTTTATGTATAGTTAAAGGTGTGACTAATGTAATGTACAGTATGGTTTATGTCTAGTTAAAGGGGTGACTAATGTAATGTACAGTATGGTTTATGTCTAGTTAAAGGGGTGACTAATGTAATGTACAGTATGGTTTATGTCTAAAGTTAAAGGTGTGACTAATGTAATGTACAGTATGGTTTATGTCTAGTTAAAGGGGTGACTAATGTAATGTACAGTATGGTTTATGTCTAGTTAAAGGTGTGACTAATGTACAGTATGGTTTATGTATCGTTAAAGGTGTGACTAATGTAATGTACAGTATGGTTTATGTCTAGTTAAAGGTGTGACTAATGTAATGTACAGTATGGTTTATGTCTAAAGTTAAAGGTGTGACTAATGTAATGTATAGTATGGTTAAAGGTTTATGTCTAGTTAAAGGGGTGACTAATGTAATGTACAGTATGGTTTATGTCTAAAGTTAAAGAGGACCCTTTTAGACAGACATAGTCATTCTCTTCCTCCTTTGTTAACATAACAAACCATCCCTTATCGGTTTGAGGTATTAACATTTCAATAGCGGAGAAGGAAATTCCTCTTGCTCCAGGCAGTATTACAAGGAAATTCCTCTTGCTACAGACAGTATTACAAGGAAATTCCTCTTGCTACAGGCAGTATTACAAGGAAATTCCTCTTGCTATCCTCTTGCTATAGGCAGTATTACAAGGAAATTCCTCTTGCTCCAGGCAGTATTACAAGGAAATTCCTCTTGCTATAGGCAGTATTACAAGGAAATTCCTCTTGCTCCAGGCAGTATTACAAGGAAATTCCTCTTGCTACAGGCAGTATTAGAAGGAAATTCCTCTTGCTCCAGGCAGTATTACAAGGAAATTCCTCTTGCTCCAGGCAGTATTACAAGGAAATTCCTCTTGCTACAGGCAGTATTACAAGGAAATTCCTCTTGCTCCAGGCAGTATTACAAGGAAATTCCTCTTGCTACAGGCAGTATTAGAAGGAAATTCCTCTTGCTATAGGCAGTATTACAAGGAAATTCCTCTTGCTCCAGGCAGTATTACAAGGAAATTCCTCTTGCTATAGGCAGTATTACAAGGAAATTCCTCTTGCTCCAGGCAGTATTACAAGGAAATTCCTCTTGCTACAGGCAGTATTAGAAGGAAATTCCTCTTGCTATAGGCAGTATTATTTGTAAGTCGCTCTGGATAAGAGCGTCTGCTAAATGACTTAAATGTAAATGTATTACAAGGAAATTCCTCTTGCTCCAGGCAGCATTACAAGGAAATTCCTCTTGCTACAGGCAGTATTACAAGGAAATTCCTCTTGCTCCAGGCAGCATTACAAGGAAATTCCTCTTGCTATAGGCAGTATTACAAGGAAATTCCTCTTGCTACAGGCAGTATTACAAGGAAATTCCTCTTGCTACAGGCAGTATTACAAGGAAATTCCTCTTGCTACAGGCAGTATTACAAGGAAATTCCTCTTGCTACAGACAGTATTACAAGGAAATTCCTCTTGCTCCAGGCAGTATTACAAGGAAATTCCTCTTGCTACAGGCAGTATTACAAGGAAATTCCTCTTGCTCCAGGCAGTATTACAAGGAAATTCCTCTTGCTACAGGCAGTATTACAAGGAAATTCCTCTTGCTCCAGGCAGTATTACAAGGAAATTCCTCTTGCTCCAGGCAGTATTACAAGGAAATTCCTCTTGCTCCAGGCAGTATTACAAGGAAATTCCTCTTGCTACAGGCAGTATTACAAGGAAATTCCTCTTGCTACAGGCAGTATTACAAGGAAATTCCTCTTGCTACAGGCAGTATTATAAGGAAATTCCTCTTGCTCCAGGCAGTATTACAAGGAAATTCCTCTTGCTCCAGGCAGTATTAGAAGGAAATTCCTCTTGCTACAGACAGTATTAGAAGGAAATACCAATGTCGACTGGCGGGTGGCCGAGTCAGGAATTGTTCAATTATTAGGGTAGTATAAATTGGCACATACATCAAATAAAGAAATAGATAAATTAAAAACCATTAGCAGTAGAGTGTCATCTCCAAACTCCAATGTTTTTATAAGCATACCTCTTGTATTACAATCTGCCAGTGCTGTGCTATCTATATCAACCCTGAACGTTTGGTGTTTAGATAGGGGTAGAGCGAGGATAATCGCTGTTGGTTTAGAATGCCATTTGCAAAAATTCATTTTTCCCTCTTTAGAATCAGAGTATTAGAACAGATGTGATTTTAGGATGAAACTTACTTGCAATGTGGTGGATATGCCGAATAGAATGATTAATTTGAAGTAGTTAGAAGTTGTACACCATTGGAACACTGATATAATAGAGTTGCATAGCAGGCTATGTACAAAGAGTTCTGTTTTGGTCCTCAATGTTGGTTAATGTCTCCCTCTGTCGTTCAGTCTGCTGCACTACATCTGTACAGATGACAGGTAGCAGTCAAGCAGATTATCGGTAGTCGACAGTAATACGATAGTTTGTCTCTTTTTCCCCTTCAGAAATGGGATGAGAAGCTGAAGATCATAGCTGAGGGCTATGCTGTGAAGTGTATATGGGAGCACAACCCGGATCTAGAGGAGCTGAACATGGGAGAGAACCTGTTTGTGTCCAACGGACTCTTTGACCCCAACATTGCCATGGAGAAGTGGTTCCTGGAGCACCTAGACTACCACTACAACAACAACAGCTGCCAGGATAACAAGATGTGTGGACACTACACTCAGGTGAGTGACACGGGGAAATAATGGTTACTGTATTTGTAGAATAGACTTCTTATAACACAGTACTACAACTGTGACAGGTTGAATATTCCTTTATGTCTTTACTCCTGTGTGTATAACCCCTGTGATAGTGGGTGATGATGATGATGATGATGATGATGATGAGGATAGTGATGGTGATGATGGAGATGATGATGGTGATAATGGTGGTGATGATGGTGATGATGGTGGTGATGGTGATGATGGTGGTGATGATGGTGAGGATGGGGATGATGGTGATGATGATGGTGATAAGGTTGGTGATGATGATGGTGAGGATGGGGATGATGGTGGTGATGATGCTGATGATGGTGATGATGATGGTGATGATGGTGGTGGTGATGGCAATAATGGTGGTGATGATGGTGATGATGGTGATGATGATGATGATGATGGTGATGATGGTGGTGTTGATGATGGTGATGATGATGATGATGATGATGATGATTATGATGATGGTGATGATGGTGATGATGGTGGTGATGATGATGGTGATGCGGTTGGCGATGATGATGGTGAGGATGGGGATGATGATGGGGATGATGGTGATGATGGGGATGATGATGATGATGATGGCGTGGATGATGGTGGTGACGGTAATGATGGTGGTGATGAGGTTGGTGATGATGATGGTGTTGATGGTGAGGATGGTGATGATGGTGGTGATGATGATGGTGATGATGATGATGATGATGTTAGTGATGGTAATGATGATGATGGTGGGGATGATGATGGTGATGATGGTCATGATGTGATGGTAATGATGGTAATGATGGATGATGATGATGGTGATGATGGTGGTCATGGTGGTCATGGTGATGGTGATGGTGATGATGATGATGATGATGATGAAGACATCAATACAAGACTGCTGGGGATGTTTCAGATGGTGTGGGCGGACTCTCACTCAGTGGGCTGTGCTGTTCATCGCTGTGACACCATGGAGGGGCTGTCCTTTGAGAAAGCCACCTTCCTAGTCTGCAATTATTACCCAGCGTAAGTATGTCACCAGAGAACATGGACTAAATTACACATTCATCTCCTATTTCTACACTTAGACGTTCAGTTAACATAATGAATCTTTACCATTGCATTTCACTGATTGCGTTAGGGTTAGCGTTACACCTGTAGAGACATTGTAATACCATTCTGGGGTTAGGGTTAGGGTTGGTTCCTGACTAACAGCCCTGACAGAGTGACCCTTGACCTGTGTTACCGTTTGCATTTCAGAGGTAACTTTAATGATGAGAAACCATATGAGGAAGGTGAATGGTGCTCCAAGTGTCCAGACAACCTGCCGCGATGTGACCAGAACCTCTGTGGTAGGAATTCAGCACATGTCAATCACACAACACTGCCCACAACTCCGCCTGCCTGCCCCCTCTCCTGTCCCTCAAATGTATTTTACCTCACTATCTACCTCCATTGTCTTGGAAAACACATCTCATCCTCTCCAACCTGACCTAAGTGTCGAGCCAATTGTGGTTGATCATGATATTCTCTCTTTGTGAAGATTGATTTGTTGCTTTGGGCTAGGGATCCTGTAATCAGTTTCGAAGACAGATTTCTCATTATTGTTTCCCACAGTGCCTGATGCCCCTGAGCTTACAGAGGAGCCTGATGTAGAGAAGGAGACACTGGACAGCTCTCCCCCAGGCACTGATGAGCCCTCCACACACACAGCCACAGCCACAGCCACCACCACAGCCACCGAGGACACACCGCCATCACCACCGAAGACACAACCAGACTACTCATCAGCCCCTGAGCCAACTATGGCTGACAGAGAGGAGACTGGCACAGAGCCTGGGGATAAGGAGGAGGAGAAGTGGGAGGGGGAGGAAAGAGCTACAGAGAGGGAGAAGGACAGTACTAGGGAACAACCTCAGGCCAACGCAGGAAGTGTTTCTACTTCCCTACTTCTGGTTACTAGCTTGATGCCTTTACTGTCACTGGGATTGTGAGGGAGTGCATGAGGGAAAAGGTATCACACACACACACATTATCTGGAGCTGAACTGGACATTGCTGGAAGTTGAATTACATTGTGATATAATTAAGCAATAAGGGCTGAGGGGGTGTGGTATATGACCAATATACCACAGCTAAGGGCTGTTCGTATGCCCGACGCATCGCAGAATGCCTGGATACAGCCCTTAGTTGTGGTATATTGGTCATATATATATATATTGGTCATATACATTGGTCTGATATACCACGGCTGTCAGCCAATCAGCATTCAGGGCTCGAACCACCCATTTTATAGTTAAGCAATAAGGCACGAGGAGGTATATAGAAAATATACCACGGCTAAGGGCTGTTCTTACGCACGACGCAAAGCGGAATGCCTGGATACAGCCCTTAGCTGTGGTATATTGGCCAAACACCACAAACATCTGAGGTGCCTTATTGCTATTATAAACTGGTTACCAACGTAATTAGAGCAGTAAAAATACATGTTTTGTCATTCCTGTGGTATACGTTCTGATATACCACGGGTGTCAGTCAATCAGCATTCAGTGCTCGAACCACCCAGTTTATAATTATGTATACAGCATGGATTTATATGAAATAAACCAAAGTAGCTAATTTGATGGTTATTTAGCCATTATTTGCTGGCAAATAATTACAGTCGGTAGTTTGCCATATGCCTTCTTAGCAATAAGCATAGAACATACAGTAGTTAACAATGTAATATAACAGTTGTATAAAAACAGTTACGACCTGTGTCCAATCTAACAAGCAACTATCTTTTAAAGCAAGGCACATCCTCTATAAACATGAACGTGATTCCTAAGCCTAAAGGAGCATAACTATTGTCAATATTGAATATTTCTGTAAATGTCTGTATATAGCGTGTAATAAATATGGTTTGTTCTACTTGCCGGGTCCATGTGTCATATACTGCGAATACATGTGTCTCACTACCACAAAGAACAGAAACCAGCAGCCTGATAAGCAGATGAGCTCCTCATCAAAATGACCTCTTTTAGGGCCATAAAAATGTGAGTTCAAAGGTTATTCTGTATCAGAATATGCTTTGTGTCTTCTTATAGTCCTTTCTTTCTGTAACGTTTTATCATTCTCACTCTCCTTTAACCATTTTCCCCAGTTAGGTGTGTTGCATGTCAAATAGATATATAACGAAGTGGAGAAAACAAACAGCAGTAAAACAGAGTTGGCCTATGCAAAGGAAGGGATTAAGTGTTTGGTGAGAAAGTGCAAAGCCCTGTTAACAAAGCCCAGGTTAACACCTGGGGAGAAAAATATTAAAAAATCCAAACACATCTGGCTCAGCCTGGCCTGGCTTACAGTCAGCAGCACAACTGAAATATTCATTTACCACTTCTCTGTGAGGCTATTTCTGGAGGTGCATTTAGACACTCAGGCCTCCACAGCGTTCACAGAGAAATGAGAATTAATCGAGGGGGGCCCAGGCTCCACTTATAAGGTACCCAGAACTGAAGGACTTTCTCGCTCCCTGGCTTGGTATTTTAGATACATTTTTCAGGGACTTGATTTAAAAAGAAAACTCTCCTAGCCATTGAAATGTCACGTTACATCACAGGCTCGTTAAATGCATGTCCTCCTTAGATGATTCGATGTGACATTTTTTGGTTTCTCCGAGTGCTGACGTCAGCAGTTAACCAACCCTGTCAGCTGTTAAAGTGCATGTCTGTACTGTATTAATGGGTGTGTGCACACAGTCTTTAATGAATGAGATTCAAAGACAGACAGAGAGACTCCCGGTGGGTTACAGTGGCTAATTCTACAACACGGACTGCACCATTGCACAACACAATGCCAACATTTACAAATGAAATATGGCTAGACACATCATTACTAACAGACACAAGTAGTGGATGCAGAGAGCCCAGTGACCAAAACAACAGGCAAAGTCAGGCATGGTGAGAGGGGACAGCAGGACACCACCTGCAGGCAAGCTGGGACTGGGAGGAGAAGCTGGGAGGCTGGCACTCCGTGGGGACGTGATTGAAGATGACATGAACTAGTGTGCCCTCTCTCCTCTCTCTCTCTCTCTCTCTCTCTCTCTCTCTCTCTCTCTCTCTCTCTCTCTCTCTCTCTCCTGTTTTATGTTTCCTTTTATTGTCTCTCCTCTGAAGCGCTCTCTGTTCTCAGGATTTCAAGGCTACCTCTAACTGATCTATTCCACTCTCGTCATCCTTCATAATAACGGACTGAAAATCTAGAAGAGGAAATGATTGGCGAAGGGGATATTCTTAGAACCTGGAGACACTGGATTCATGTGAGAATGCAAGCAGGCAAAGCAGAACCCTGGACTTGATCCCAAAGACACAGCTCACACACACAAAGTGAAAAGCAAATCCATGCTTTTGAGTGCCAAATTGTCTGGTGTGCTGACAGAGTGACTGACATGACAGTAACTGTGCCCTGCAGATAGAGATGGAGATTGTTTGCCTCAGCTGGGGGTTGACTCCTCCTCTGTGAGTATGACTGTGTTAGTGCTTTAAATGGGTGATCAAATCAAATTCATCAAATCAAATGTTATCGGTCACATACACGTGTTTATCAGATGTTATCGGTCACATACACGTGTTTATCAGATGTCATCGGTCACATACAAGTGTTTATCAGATGTTATCGGTCACATACACGTGTTTAGCAGATGTTATCGGACACATACACGTCTTTATCAGATGTTATCGGACACATACACATGTTTAGCAGATGTTATCGGTCACATACACGTGTTTATCAGATGTTATCGGACACATACATGTGTTTATCAGATGTTATCGGTCACATACATGTGTTTATCAGAAGTTATCGGTCACATACACGTGTTTATCAGATGTTATCTGTCACATACACATGTTTAGCAGATGTTATCGGACACATACACGTGTTTATCAGATGTTATCGGTACATGTGTTTAGCAGATGTTATCGGACACATACACATGTTTAGCAGATGTTATCGGTCACATACACATGTTTAGCAGATGTTATCGGTCACATACACGTGTATAGCAGATGTTATCGGACACATACACATGTTTAGCAGATGTTATCGGTGCACGTGCTAAGCAGATGTTATCGGACACATACACGTGTTTAGCAGATGTTATCGGTCACATACACATGTTTAGCAGATGTTATCGGTACATTTGTTTGGCAGATGTTATCCGTCACATACACGTGTTTAGCAGATGTTATCGGTACACGGGTTTAGCAGATGTTATCGGACACATACACATGTTTAGCAGATGTTATCGGTGCACGTGCTAAGCAGATGTTATCGGACACATACACGTGTTTAGCAGATGTTATTGGTCACATTCACGTGTATAGCAGATGCTATCGGACACATACACATGTTTAGCAGATGTTATCGGTGAACGTGCTAAGCAGATGTTATCGGACACATACACATGTTTAGCAGATGTTATCGGTCACATACACGTGTATAGCAGATGTTATCGGACACATACACATGTTTAGCAGATGTTATCGGTGCACGTGCTAAGCAGATGTTATCGGACACATACACGTGTTTAGCAGATGTTATCGGACACATACACGTGTTTAGCAGATGTTATCGGTCACATACACGTGTATAGCAGATGTTATCGGACACATACACATGTTTAGCAGATGTTATCGGTGCACGTGCTAAGCAGATGTTATCGGACACATACACGTGTTTAGAATATGTTATCGGTCACATACACATGTTTAGCAGATGTTATCGGTACACGTGTTTAGCAGATGTTATCGGACACATACACATGTTTAGCAGATGTTGCATAGCAGATGTCGGACACATACACGTGCTTAGCAGATGTTATCGGTCACATACACATGTTTAGCAGATGTTATCGGTACATTTGTTTAGCAGATGTTATCCGTCACATACACGTGTTTAGCAGATGTTATTGGACACATACACGTGTTTATCAGATGTTATCGGACACATACACGTGTTTATCAGATGTTATCGGACACATACACATGTTTAGCAGATGTTATCGGTACATTTGTTTAGCAGATGTTATCCGTCACATACACGTGTTCATCAGATGTTATCGGACACATACACGTGTTTATCAGATGTTATCGGTCACATACACGTTTAGCAGATGTTATCGGACACATACACATGTTTAGCAGATGTTGTTATCGGACACATACACGTGTTTAGCAGATGTTATCGGACACACACGTGTTTAGCAGATGTTATCGGTCACATACACGTGTATAGCAGATGTTATCGGACACATACACATGTTTAGCAGATGTTATCGGACACATAAGCAGATGTTATCGGACACATACAGGTGTTTAGAATATGTTATCGGTCACATACACATGTTTAGCAGATGTTATCGGTACATTTGTTTAGCAGATGTTATCGGACACATACACATGTTTAGCAGATGTTATTCATAGCAGATGTTATCGGACACATACACGTGTTTAGCAGATGTTATCGGTCACATACACATGTTTAGCAGATGTTATCGGTACATTTGTTTAGCAGATGTTATCCGTCACATACACGTGTTTAGCAGATGTTATTGGACACATACACGTGTTTATCAGATGTTATCGGACACATACACGTGATTATCAGATGTTATCGGACACATACACATGTTTAGCAGATGTTATCGGTACATTTGTTTAGCAGATGTTATCCGTCACATACACGTGTTCATCAGATGTTATCGGACACATACACGTGTTTATCAGATGTTATCGGACACATACACGTGTTTAGCAGATGTTATCGGACACATACACGTGTTTATCAGATGTTATCGGACACATACACGTGTTTATCAGATGTTATCCGTCACATACACGTGTTTATCAGATGTTATCGGTCACATACACGTGTTTAACAGATGTTATCGGTCACATACACGTGTTTATCAGATGTTATCGGTAAACGTGTTTTGCAGATGGTATCGGACATACACGTGCTTAGCAGATGTTATTGGACACATGTTTATCAGATGTTATCGGTACACATGATAAGCAGATGTCATCTGTCACATACACGTGTTTATCAGATGTTATCGGACACATACACGTTGTTTAGCAGATGTTATCGGACACATACACGTGTTTATCAGATGTTATCGGTACATGTGTTTAGCACATGTTATCGGACACATACACGTGTTTAGCAGATGTTATCGGTCACATACACGTGTATAGCAGATGTTATCGGACACATACACATGTTTAGCAGATGTTATCGGTGCATGTGCTAAGCAGATGTTATCGGACACATACACATGTTTAGCAGATGTTATCGGTCACATACACATGTTTAGCAGATGTTATCGGTACATTTGTTTGGCAGATGTTATCCGTCACATACACGTGTTTAGCAGATGTTATCGGTAAACGGGTTTAGCAGATGTTATCGGACACATACACATGTTTAGCAGATGTTATCGGTGCACGTGCTAAGCAGATGTTATCGGACACATACACATGTTTAGCAGATGTTATCGGTGCACGTGCTAAGCAGATGTTATCGGACACATACACGTGTTTAGCAGATGTTATTGGTCACATTCACGTGTATAGCAGATGCTATCGGACACATACACATGTTTAGCAGATGTTATCGGGCTAAGCAGATGTTATCGGACACATACACATGTTTAGCAGATGTTATGTGCACGTGCTAAGCAGATGTTATCGGACACATACACGTGTTTAGCAGATGTTATCGGTGATACACATGTTTAGCAGATGTTATGGTCACATACACGTGTTTAGCAGATGTTATTGGACACATACACATGTTTATCAGATGTTATCCGACACATACACGTGTTTATCAGATGTTATCGGACACATACACATGTTTAGCAGATGTTATCGGTGCATTTGTTTAGAAGATGTTATCCGTCACATACACGTGTTCATCAGATGTTATCGGACACATACACGTGTTTATCAGATGTTATCGGACACATACACGTGTTTAGCAGATGTTATCGGACACATACAAGTGTTTATCAGATGTTATCGGACACATACACGTGTTTATCAGATGTTATCGGACACATACATGTTTATCAGTTGTTATCGGAAGCATACACGTGTTTATCAGATGTTATCGGTCACATACACGTGTTTATCAGATGTTATCGGACACATACACGTGTTTATCAGATGTTATCGGACACATACACGTGTTTAGCAGATGTTATCGGACACATACACGTGTTTATCAGATGTTATCGGTCACACACACGTGTTTATCAGATGTTATCGGTCACATACACTTGTTTATGAGATGTTATCGGACACATACACGTGTTTATCAGATGTTATCGGACACATACACGTGTTTATCAGATGTTATCGGTCACATACACGTGTTTAGCAGATGTTATCGGACACATACACGTGTTTATCAGATGTTATCGGTCACATACACTTGTTTATCAGATGTTATCGGTCACATACACATGTTTAGCAGATGTTATCGGTACACGTGTTTAGCAGATGTTATCGGACACATACACATGTTTAGCAGATGTTATCGGTGCACGTGCTTAGCAGATGTTATCGGACACATACACGTGTTTAGCAGATGTTATCGGTCACATACACATGTTTAGCAGATGTTATCGGTACATTTGTTTAGCAGATGTTATGTCACATACACGTGTTTAGCAGATGTTATTGGACACATACACGTGTTTATCAGATGTTATCGGACACATACACGTGTTTATCAGATGTTATCGGACACATACACATGTTTAGCAGATGTTATCGGTACATTTGTTTAGCAGATGTTATCATCACATACACGTGTTCATCAGATGTTATCGGACACATACACGTGTTTATCAGATGTTATCGGACACATACACGTGTTTAGCAGACGTTATCGGACACATACACGTGTTTATCAGATGTTATCGGACACATACACATGTTTATCAGATGTTATCCGTCACATACACGTGTTTATCAGATGTTATCGGTCACATACACGTGTTTAACAGATGTTATCGGTCACATACACGTGTTTATCAGATGTTAGTAAACGTGTTTTGCAGATGGTATCGGACACATACACGTGTTTAGCAGATGTTATTGGACACATGTTTATCAGATGTTATCGGTACACATGATAAGCAGATGTCATCTGTCACATACACGTGTTTATCAGATGTTATCGGACACATACACGTGTTTAGCAGATGTTATCGGACACATACACGTGTTTATCAGATGTTATCGGTACATGTGTTTAGCACATGTTATCGGACACATACACGTGTTTAGCAGATGTTATCGGTCACATACACGTGTATAGCAGATGTTATTGGACACATACACATGTTTAGCAGATGTTATCGGTGCATGTGCTAAGCAGATGTTATCGGACACATACACATGTTTAGCAGATGTTATCGGTCACATACACATGTTTAGCAGATGTTATCGGTACATTTGTTTGGCAGATGTTATCCGTCACATACACGTGTTTAGCAGATGTTATCGGTAAACGGGTTTAGCAGATGTTATCGGACACATACACATGTTTAGCAGATGTTATCGGTGCACGTGCTAAGCAGATGTTATCGGACACATACACATGTTTAGCAGATGTTATCGGTGCACGTGCTAAGCAGATGTTATCGGACACATACACGTGTTTAGCAGATGTTATTGGTCACATTCACGTGTATAGCAGATGCTATCGGACACATACACATGTTTAGCAGATGTTATCGGTGCACGTGCTAAGCAGATGTTATCGGACACATACACATGTTTAGCAGATGTTATCGGTGCACGTTAAGCAGATGTTATCGGACACATACACGTGTTTAGCAGATGTTATCGGTCACATACACATGTTTAGCAGATGTTATCCGTCACATACACGTGTTTAGCAGATGTTATTGGACACATACACGTGTTTATCAGATGTTATCGGACACATACACGTGTTTAGCAGATGTTATTGGACACATACACGTGTTTATCAGATGTTATCGGACACATACACATGTTTAGCAGATGTTATCGGTACATTTGTTTAGCAGATGTTATCGGTGCATTTGTTTAGAAGATGTTATCCGTCACATACACGTGTTCATCAGATGTTATCGGACACAGACACGTGTTTATCAGATGTTATCGGACACATACACGTGTTTAGCAGATGTTATCGGACACATACAAGTGTTTATCAGATGTTATCGGACACATACACGTGTTTATCAGATGTTATCGGACACATACACTTGTTTATCAGTTGTTATCGGAAGCATACACGTGTTTATCAGATGTTATCGGTCACATACACGTGTTTATCAGATGTTATCGGTCACATACACGTGTTTATCAGATGTTATCTGACACATACACGTGTTTATCAGATGTTATCGGACACATACACGTGTTTAGCAGATGTTATCGGACACATACACGTGTTTATCAGATGTTATCGGTCACACACACGTGTTTATCAGATGTTATCGGTCACATACACTTGTTTATGAGATGTTATCGGACACATACACGTGTTTATCAGATGTTATCGGTCACATACACATGTTTAGCAGATGTTATCGGTACACGTGTTTAGCAGATGTTATCGGACACATACACATGTTTAGCAGATGTTATCGGTGCACGTGCTTAGCAGATGTTATCGGACACATACACGTGTTTAGCAGATGTTATCGGTCACATACACATGTTTAGCAGATGTTATCGGTACATTTGTTTAGCAGATGTTATCCGTCACATACACGTGTTTAGCAGATGTTATTGGACACATACACGTGTTTATCAGATGTTATCGGACACATACACGTGTTTATCAGATGTTATCGGACACATACACATGTTTAGCAGATGTTATCGGTACATTTGTTTAGCAGATGTTATCCGTCACATACACGTGTTCATCAGATGTTATCGGACACATACACGTGTTTATCAGATGTTATCGGACACATACACGTGTTTAGCAGACGTTATCGGACACATACACGTGTTTATCAGATGTTATCGGACACATACACATGTTTATCAGATGTTATCCGTCACATACACGTGTTTATCAGATGTTATCGGAGGTTTAACAGATGTTATCGGTCACATACACGTGTTTATCAGATGTTATCGGTAAACGTGTTTTGCAGATGGGACACATACACGTGCTTAGCAGATGTTATTGGACACATGTTTATCAGATGTTATCGGTACACATGATAAGCAGATGTCATCTGTCACATACACGTGTTTATCAGATGTTATCGGACACATACACATGTTTAGCAGATGTTATCGGACACATACACGTGTTTATCAGATGTTAGTACATGTGTTTAGCACATGTTATCGGACACATACACGTGTTTAGCAGATGTTATCGGTCACATACACATGTTTAGCAGATGTTATCGGTACATTTGTTTGGCAGATGTTATCCGTCACATACACGTGTTTAGCAGATGTTATCGGTAAACGGGTTTAGCAGATGTTATCGGACACATACACATGTTTAGCAGATGTTATCGGTGCACGTGCTAAGCAGATGTTATCGGACACATACACATGTTTAGCAGATGTTATCGAACACACGTGCTAAGCAGATGTTATCGGACACATACACGTGTTTAGCAGATGTTATTGGTCACATTCACATGTATAGCAGATGCTATCGGACACATACACATGTTTAGCAGATGTTATAGCAGATGTTATCGGACACATACACATGTTTAGCAGATGTTATCGGTGCACGTGCTAAGCAGATGTTATCGGACACATACACGTGTTTAGCAGATGTTATCGGTCACATACACATGTTTAGCAGATGTTATCCGTCACATACACGTGTTTAGCAGATGTTATTGGACACATACACGTGTTTATCAGATGTTATCGGACACATACACGTGTTTATCAGATGTTATCGGACACATACACATGTTTAGCAGATGTTATCGTGCATTTGTTTAGAAGATGTTATCCGTCACATACACGTGTTCATCAGATGTTATCGGACACATACACGTGTTTATCAGATGTTATCGGACACATACACGTGTTTAGCAGATGTTATCGGACACATACAAGTGTTTATCAGATGTTATCAGACACATACACGTGTTTATCAGATGTTATCGGACACATACACTTGTTTATCAGTTGTTATCGGAAGCATACACGTGTTTATCAGATGTTATCGGTCACATACACGTGTTTATCAGATGTTATCGGTCACATACACGTGTTTATCAGATGTTATCGGACACATACACGTGTTTATCAGATGTTATCGGACACATACACGTGTTTAGCAGATGTTATCGGACACATACACGTGTTTATCAGATGTCATCGGACACATACACGTGTTTATCAGATGTTATCGGACACATACACGTGTTTAGCAGATGTTATCGGACACATACACTTGTTTAGCAGATGTTATCCGTAACATACACGTGTTTATCAGATGTTATCGGACACTTACACGTGTTTAGCAGATGTTATCGGTCACATACACGTGTTTATCAGATGTTATCGGTCACATACACGTGTTTATCAGATGTTATCGGACACATACACGTGTTTATCAGATGTTATTGGACACATACACATGTTTATCAGAGGTTATTGGACACATACACGTGTTTATCAGATGTTATCGGTCACATACACTTGTTTATCAGATGTTATAGGACACACACACGTGTTTATCAGATGTTATCGGTCACATACACTTGTTTATGAGATGTTATCGGACACATACACGTGTTTATCAGATGTTATCGGACACATACACGTGTTTATCAGATGTTATCGGTCACATACACGTGTTTAGCAGATGTTATCGGACACATACACGTGTTTATCAGATGTTATCGGTCACATACACTTGTTTATCAGATGATATCGGACACATACACGTGTTTATCAGATGTTCTCGGTCACATACACGTGTTTAGCAGATGTTATCGGTCACATACACGTGTTTATCAGATGTCATCGGACACATACACGTGTTTATCAGATGTTATCGGACACATACACGTGTTTAGCAGATGTTATCGGACACATACACTTGTTTAGCAGATGTTATCCGTAACATACACGTGTTTATCAGATGTTATCGGACACATACACGTGTTTATCAGATGTTATTGGACACATACACGTGTTTATCAGAGGTTATTGGACACATACACGTGTTTATCAGATGTTATCGGTCACATACACTTGTTTATCAGATGTTATAGGACACACACACGTGTTTATCAGATGTTATCGGTCACATACACGTGTTTCTCAGATGTTATCGGTCACATACACGTGTTTAGCATATGTTATCGGTACATGTGTTTAGCAGATGTTATCGGACACATACACATGTTTAGCAGATGTTATCGGTGCACATGCTAAGCAGATGTTATCGGACACATACACGTGTTTAGCAGATGTTATCGGTCACATACACGTGTATAGCAGATGTTATCGGACACATACACATGTTTAGCAGATGTTATCGGTCACATACACGTGTATAGCAGATGTTATCGGTCACATACACGTGTATAGCAGATGTTATCGGACACATACACATATTTAGCAGATGTTATCGGTGCACGTGCTAAGCAGATGTTATCGGACACATACACGTGTTTAGCAGATGTTATCGGTCACATACACATGTTTAGCAGATGTTATCGGTACATTTGTTTGGCAGATGTTATCCGTCACATACACGTGTTTAGCAGATGTTATCGGTACACGTGTTTAGCAGATGTTATCGGACACATACACATGTTTAGCAGATGTTATCGGTGCACGTGCTAAGCAGATGTTATCGGACACATACACGTGTTTAGCAGATGTTATCGGTCACATACACATGTTTAGCAGATGTTATCGGTACATTTGTTTAGCAGATGTTATCCGTCACATACACGTGTTTAGCAGATGTTATCGGTAAACGTGCTAAGCAGATGTTATCGGACACATACACATGTTTAGCAGATGTTATCGGTGCACGTGCTAAGCAGATGTTATCGGACACATACACGTGTTTAGCAGATGTTATCGGTCACATACACATGTTTAGCAGATGTTATCGGTACATTTGTTTGGCAGATGTTATCCGTCACATACACGTGTTTAGCAGATGTTATCGGACACATACACATGTTTAGCAGATGTTATCGGTGCACGTGCTAAGCAGATGTTATCGGACACATACACGTGTTTAGCAGATGTTATCGGTCACATACACATGTTTAGCAGATGTTATCGGTACATTTGTTTAGCAGATGTTATCCGTCACATACACGTGTTTAGCAGATGTTATCGGTACACGTGTTTAGCAGATGTTATCGGACACATACACATGTTTAGCAGATGTTATCGGTGCACGTGCTAAGCAGATGTTATCGGACACATACACGTGTTTAGCAGATGTTATCGGTCACATACACATGTTTAGCAGATGTTATCGGTACATTTGTTTAGCAGATGTTATCCGTCACATACACGTGTTTAGCAGATGTTATGGGTGCACGTGCTAAGCAGATGTTATCGGACACACACACGTGTTTATCAGATGTTATCGGTCACATACACATGTTTAGCAGATGTTATCGGTACATTTGTTTAGCAGATGTTATCGGACACATACACGTGTTTAGCAGATATCGGACACATACACGTGTTTATCAGATGTTATCGGACACATACACGTGTTTATCAGATGTTATCGGACACATACACGTGTTTAGCAGATGTTATCGGTACATTTGTTTAGCAGATGTTATCCGTCACATACACGTATTCAACAGATGTTATCGGACACATACACGTGTTTGTCAGATGTTATCGGACACATACATGTGTTTAGCAGATGTTATCGGACACATACACGTGTTTATCAGATGTTATTGGAACACATACACATGTTTATCAGATGTTATCCGTCACATACACGTGTTTTGCAGATGTTATCGGACACATACACGTGTTTAACAGATGTTATCGGTCACATACACGTGTTTATCAGATGTTATCGGTACACGTGTTTTGCAGATGGTATCGGACACATACACGTGTTTAGCAGATGTTATTGGACACATACACATGTTTTAGCAGATGTTAACGGTACACATGATAAGCAGATGTTATTGGACACATACATGTTTAGCAGATGTTATCGGTCACATACACGTGTTTATCAGATGTTATCGGACACATACACTTGTTTATCAGTTGTGATACACGTGTTTATCAGATGTTATCGGTCACATTTGTTTATCAGATGTTATCGGTCGCATACACGTGTTTATCAGATGTTATCGGACACATACACGTGTTTATCAGATGTGTTATCGGACACATACACGTGTTTAGCAGATGTTATCGGACACATACACGTGTTTATCAGATGTTATCGGTCACATACACGTGTTTATGAGATGTTATCGGACACATACACGTGTTTATCAGATGTTATCGGACACATACACGTGTTTACAGATGTTATCGGTCACAAACACTTGTTTAGCAGATGTTATCGGACACATACAATTGTTTAGCAGATTTTATCCACACATACACGTTTAGCAGATGTTATCGGACACATACACGATGTTTATCAGATGTTATCGGACACATTGTTTAGCAGATGTTATCCGTCACATACACGTGTTTAGCAGATGTTATCGGACACATACACGTGCTTAGCAGATGTTATCGGACACATACACATTGTTTATCAGATGTTATCGGACACTTACACGTGTTTAGCAGATGTTATTCACATACACGTGTTTATCAGATGTTATCGGTCACATACATGTTTATCAGATGTTATCGGTCACATACACTTGTTTAGCAGATGTTATCGGACACATACACATGTTTAGCAGATGTTATCGGGCTTAGCAGATGTTATCCATACACGTGTTTAGCAGATGTTATTGGACACATACACGTGTTTATCAGATGTTATCCGTCACATACACGTGTTTAGCAGATGTTATTGGACACATACACGTGTTTATCAGATGTTATCGGACACATACACGTGTTTATCAGATGTTATCGGACACATACACATGTTTAGCAGATGTTATCGGTACATTTGTTTAGCAGATGTTATCCGTCACATACACGTGTTCATCAGATGTTATCGGACACTGTTTATCAGATGTTATCGGACACATACACGTGTTTAGCAGATGTTATCGGACACATACACGTGTTTATCAGATGTTATCGGACACATACACGTGTTTATCAGATGTTATCCGTCACATACACGTGTTTATCAGATGTTATCGGTCACATACACGTGTTTAACAGATGTTATCGGTCACATACACGTGTTTATCAGATGTTATCGGTAAACGTGTTTTGCAGATGGTATCGGACACATACACGTGTTTAGCAGATGTTATTGGACACATGTTTATCAGATGTTATCGGTACACATGATAAGCAGATGTCATCTGTCACATACACGTGTTTATCAGATGTTATCGGTCACATACACGTGTTTATCAGATGTTATCGGACACATACACGTGTTTATCAGATGTTATCGGTACATGTGTTTAGCACATGTTATCGGACACATACACGTGTTTAGCAGATGTTATCGGTCACATACACGTGTATAGCAGATGTTATCGGACACATACACATGTTTAGCAGATGTTATCGGTGCATGTGCTAAGCAGATGTTATCGGACACATACACATGTTTAGCAGATGTTATCGGTCACATACACATGTTTAGCAGATGTTATCGGTACATTTGTTTGGCAGATGTTATCCGTCACATACACGTGTTTAGCAGATGTTATCGGTAAACGGGTTTAGCAGATGTTATCGGACACATACACATGTTTAGCAGATGTTATCGGTGCACGTGCTAAGCAGATGTTATCGGACACATACACATGTTTAGCAGATGTTATCGGTGCACGTGCTAAGCAGATGTTATCGGACACATACACGTGTTTAGCAGATGTTATTGGTCACATTCACGTGTATAGCAGATGCTATCGGACACATACACATGTTTAGCAGATGTTATCGGTGCACGTGCTAAGCAGATGTTATCGGACACATACACATGTTTAGCAGATGTTATCGGTGCACGTGCTAAGCAGATGTTATCGGACACATACACGTGTTTAGCAGATGTTATCGGTCGCATACACATGTTTAGCAGATGTTATCCGTCACATACACGTGTTTAGCAGATGTTATTGGACACATACACATGTTTATCAGATGTTATCCGACACATACACGTGTTTATCAGATGTTATCGGACACATACACATGTTTAGCAGATGTTATCGGTGCATTTGTTTAGAAGATGTTATCCGTCACATACACGTGTTCATCAGATGTTATCGGACACATACACGTGTTTATCAGATGTTATCGGACACATACACGTGTTTAGCAGATGTTATCGGACACATACAAGTGTTTATCAGATGTTATCGGACACATACACGTGTTTATCAGATGTTATCGGACACATACACTTGTTTATCAGTTGTTATCGGAAGCATACACGTGTTTATCAGATGTTATCGGTCACATACACGTGTTTATCAGATGTTATCGGACACATACACGTGTTTATCAGATGTTATCGGACACATACACGTGTTTAGCAGATGTTATCGGACACATACGTGTTTATCAGATGTTATCGGTCACACACACGTGTTTATCAGATGTTATCGGTCACATACACTTGTTTATGAGATGTTATCGGACACATACACGTGTTTATCAGATGTTATCGGACACATACACGTGTTTATCAGATGTTATCGGTCACATACACGTGTTTAGCAGATGTTATCGGACACATACACGTGTTTATCAGATGTTATCGGTCACATACACTTGTTTATCAGATGTTATCGGTCACATACACATGTTTAGCAGATGTTATCGGTACACGTGTTTAGCAGATGTTATCGGACACATACACATGTTTAGCAGATGTTATCGGTGCACGTGCTTAGCAGATGTTATCGGACACATACACGTGTTTAGCAGATGTTATCGGTCACATACACATGTTTAGCAGATGTTATCGGTACATTTGTTTAGCAGATGTTATCCACATACACGTGTTTAGCAGATGTTATTGGACACATACACGTGTTTATCAGATGTTATCGGACACATACACGTGTTTATCAGATGTTATCGGACACATACACATGTTTAGCAGATGTTATCGGTACATTTGTTTAGCAGATGTTATCCGTCACATACACGTGTTCATCAGATGTTATCGGACACATACACGTGTTTATCAGATGTTATCGGACACATACACGTGTTTAGCAGACGTTATCGGACACATACACGTGTTTATCAGATGTTATCGGACACATACACATGTTTATCAGATGTTATCCGTCACATACACGTGTTTATCAGATGTTATCGGTCACATACACGTGTTTAACAGATGTTATCGGTCACATACACGTGTTTATCAGATGTTTACGTGTTTTGCAGATGGTATCGGACACATACACGTGTTTAGCAGATGTTATTGGACACATGTTTATCAGATGTTATCGGTACACATGATAAGCAGATGTCATCTGTCACATACACGTGTTTATCAGATGTTATCGGACACATACACGTGTTTAGCAGATGTTATCGGACACATACACGTGTTTATCAGATGTTATCGGTACATGTGTTTAGCACATGTTATCGGACACATGTTTAGCAGATGTTATCGGTCACATACACGTGTATAGCAGATGTTATTGGACACATACACATGTTTAGCAGATGTTATCGGTGCATGTGCTAAGCAGATGTTATCGGACACATACACATGTTTAGCAGATGTTATCGGTCACATACACATGTTTAGCAGATGTTATCGGTACATTTGTTTGGCAGATGTTATCCGTCACATACACGTGTTTAGCAGATGTTATCGGTAAACGGGTTTAGCAGATGTTATCGGACACATACACATGTTTAGCAGATGTTATCGGTGCACGTGCTAAGCAGATGTTATCGGACACATACACATGTTTAGCAGATGTTATCGGTGCACGTGCTAACAGATGTTATCGGACACATACACGTGTTTAGCAGATGTTATTGGTCACATTCACGTGTATAGCAGATGCTATCGGACACATACACATGTTTAGCAGATGTTATCGGTGCACGTGCTAAGCAGATGTTATCGGACACATACACATGTTTAGCAGATGTTATCGGTGCACGTGCTAAGCAGATGTTATCGGACACATACACGTGTTTAGCAGATGTTATCGGTACATACACATGTTTAGCAGATGTTATCCGTCACATACACGTGTTTAGCAGATGTTATTGGACACATACACGTGTTTATCAGATGTTATCGGACACATACACGTGTTTAGCAGATGTTATTGGACACATACACGTGTTTATCAGATGTTATCGGACACATACACATGTTTAGCAGATGTTATCGTACATTTGTTTAGCAGATGTTATCGGGTGCATTTGTTTAGAAGATGTTATCCGTCACATACACGTGTTCATCAGATGTTATCGGACACAGACACGTGTTTATCAGATGTTATCGGACACATACACGTGTTTAGCAGATGTTATCGGACACATACAAGTGTTTATCAGATGTTATCGGACACATACACGTGTTTATCAGATGTTATCGGACACATACACTTGTTTATCAGTTGTTATCGGAAGCATACACGTGTTTATCAGATGTTATCGGTCACATACACGTGTTTATCAGATGTTATCGGTCACATACACGTGTTTATCAGATGTTATCTGACACATACACGTGTTTATCAGATGTTATCGGACACATACACGTGTTTAGCAGATGTTATCGGACACATACACGTGTTTATCAGATGTTATCGGTCACACACGTGTTTATCAGATGTTATCGGTCACATACACTTGTTTATGAGATGTTATCGGACACATACACGTGTTTATCAGATGTTATCGGTCACATACACATGTTTAGCAGATGTTATCGGTACACGTGTTTAGCAGATGTTATCGGTCACATACACATGTTTAGCAGATGTTATCGGTACATTTGTTTAGCAGATGTTATCCGTCACATACACGTGTTTAGCAGATGTTATCGGTCACATACACATGTTTAGCAGATGTTATCGGTACATTTGTTTGGCAGATGTTATCGGTCACATACACGTGTTTATGAGATGTTATCGGACACATACACGTGTTTATCAGATGTTATCGGACACATACACGTGTTTATCAGATGTTATCGGACACATACACATGTTTAGCAGATGTTATCGGTACATTTGTTTAGCAGATGTTATCCGTCACATACACGTGTTCATCAGATGTTATCGGACACATACACGTGTTTATCAGATGTTATCGGACACATACACGTGTTTAGCAGACGTTATCGGACACATACACGTGTTTATCAGATGTTATCGGACACATACACATGTTTATCAGATGTTATCCGTCACATACACGTGTTTATCAGATGTTATCGGTCACATACACGTGTTTAACAGATGTTATCGGTCACATACACGTGTTTATCAGATGTTATCGGTAAACGTGTTTTGCAGATGGTATCGGACACATACACGTGCTTAGCAGATGTTATTGGACACATGTTTATCAGATGTTATCGGTACACATGATAAGCAGATGTCATCTGTCACATACACGTGTTTATCAGATGTTATCGGACACATACACGTACTTAGCAGATGTTATCGGACACATACACGTGTTTATCAGATGTTATCGGTACATGTGTTTAGCACATGTTATCGGACACATACACGTGTTTAGCAGATGTTATCGGTCACATACACATGTATAGCAGATGTTATCGGACACATACACATGTTTAGCAGATGTTATCGGTGCATGTGCTAAGCAGATGTTATCGGACACATACACATGTTTAGCAGATGTTATCGGTCACATACACATGTTTAGCAGATGTTATCGGTACATTTGTTTGGCAGATGTTATCCGTCACATACACGTGTTTAGCAGATGTTATCGGTAAACGGGTTTAGCAGATGTTATCGGACACATACACATGTTTAGCAGATGTTATCGGTACGTGCTAAGCAGATGTTATCGGACACATACACATGTTTAGCAGATGTTATCGGTGCACGTGCTAAGCAGATGTTATCGGACACATACACGTGTTTAGCAGATGTTATTGGTCACATTCACATGTATAGCAGATGCTATCGGACACATACACATGTTTAGCAGATGTTATCGGTGCACGTGCTAAGCAGATGTTATCGGACACATACACATGTTTAGCAGATGTTATCGGTGCACGTGCTAAGCAGATGTTATCGGACACATACACGTGTTTAGCAGATGTTATCGGTCGCATACACATGTTTAGCAGATGTTATCCGTCACATACACGTGTTTAGCAGATGTTATTGGACACATAGATGTTTATCAGATGTTATCGGACACATACACGTGTTTATCAGATGTTATCGGACACATACACATGTTTAGCAGATGTTATCGGTGCATTTGTTTAGAAGATGTTATCCGTCACATACACGTGTTCATCAGATGTTATCGGACACATACACGTGTTTATCAGATGTTATCGGACACATACACGTGTTTAGCAGATGTTATCGGACACATACAATGTTTATCAGATGTTATCAGACACATACACGTGTTTATCAGATGTTATCGGACACATACACTTGTTTATCAGTTGTTATCGGAAGCATACACGTGTTTATCAGATGTTATCGGTCACATACACGTGTTTATCAGATGTTATCGGTCACATACACGTGTTTATCAGATGTTATCGGACACATACACGTGTTTATCAGATGTTATCGGACACATACACGTGTTTAGCAGATGTTATCGGACACATACACGTGTTTATCAGATGTCATCGGACACATACGTGTTTATCAGATGTTATCGGACACATACACGTGTTTAGCAGATGTTATCGGACACATACACTTGTTTAGCAGATGTTATCCGTAACATACACGTGTTTATCAGATGTTATCGGACACTTACACGTGTTTAGCAGATGTTATCGGTCACATACACGTGTTTATCAGATGTTATCGGTCACATACACGTGTTTATCAGATGTTATCGGACACATACACGTGTTTATCAGATGTTATTGGACACATACACGTGTTTATCAGAGGTTATTGGACACATACACGTGTTTATCAGATGTTATCGGTCACATACACTTGTTTATCAGATGTTATAGGACACACACACGTGTTTATCAGATGTTATCGGTCACATACACTTGTTTATGAGATGTTATCGGACACATACACGTGTTTATCAGATGTTATCGGACACATACACGTGTTTATCAGATGTTATCGGTCACATACACGTGTTTAGCAGATGTTATCGGACACATACACGTGTTTATCAGATGTTATCGGTCACATACACTTGTTTATCAGATGATATCGGACACATACACGTGTTTATCAGATGTTTCGGTCACATACACGTGTTTAGCAGATGTTATCGGTCACATACACGTGTTTATCAGATGTCATCGGACACATACACGTGTTTATCAGATGTTATCGGACACATACACGTGTTTAGCAGATGTTATCGGACACATACACTTGTTTAGCAGATGTTATCCGTAACATACACGTGTTTATCAGATGTTATCGGACACATACACGTGTTTATCAGATGTTATTGGACACATACACGTGTTTATCAGAGGTTATTGGACACATACACGTGTTTATCAGATGTTATCGGTCACATACACTTGTTTATCAGATGTTATAGGACACACACACGTGTTTATCAGATGTTATCGGTCACATACACGTGTTTCTCAGATGTTATCGGTCACATACACGTGTTTAGCATATGTTATCGGTACATGTGTTTAGCAGATGTTATCGGACACATACACATGTTTAGCAGATGTTATCGGTGCACATGCTAAGCAGATGTTATCGGACACATACACGTGTTTAGCAGATGTTATCGGTCACATACACGTGTATAGCAGATGTTATCGGACACATACACATGTTTAGCAGATGTTATCGGTCACATACAGTATAGCAGATGTTATCGGTCACATACACGTGTATAGCAGATGTTATCGGACACATACACATATTTAGCAGATGTTATCGGTGCACGTGCTAAGCAGATGTTATCGGACACATACACGTGTTTAGCAGATGTTATCGGTCACATACACATGTTTAGCAGATGTTATCGGTACATTTGTTTGGCAGATGTTATCCGTCACATACACGTGTTTAGCAGATGTTATCGGTACACGTGTTTAGCAGATGTTATCGGACACATACACATGTTTAGCAGATGTTATCGGTGCACGTGCTAAGCAGATGTTATCGGACACATACACGTGTTTAGCAGATGTTATCGGTCACATACACATGTTTAGCAGATGTTATCGGTACATTTGTTTAGCAGATGTTATCCGTCACATACACGTGTTTAGCAGATGTTATCGGTAAACGTGCTAAGCAGATGTTATCGGACACATACACATGTTTAGCAGATGTTATCGGTGCACGTGCTAAGCAGATGTTATCGGACACATACACGTGTTTAGCAGATGTTATCGGTCACATACACATGTTTAGCAGATGTTATCGGTACATTTGTTTGGCAGATGTTATCCGTCACATACACGTGTTTAGCAGATGTTATCGGACACATACACATGTTTAGCAGATGTTATCGGTGCACGTGCTAAGCAGATGTTATCGGACACATACACGTGTTTAGCAGATGTTATCGGTCACATACACATGTTTAGCAGATGTTATCGGTACATTTGTTTAGCAGATGTTATCCGTCACATACACGTGTTTAGCAGATGTTATCGGTACACGTGTTTAGCAGATGTTATCGGACACATACACATGTTTAGCAGATGTTATCGGTGCACGTGCTAAGCAGATGTTATCGGACACATACACGTGTTTAGCAGATGTTATCGGTCACATACACATGTTTAGCAGATGTTATCGGTACATTTGTTTAGCAGATGTTATCCGTCACATACACGTGTTTAGCAGATGTTATGGGTGCACGTGCTAAGCAGATGTTATCGGACACACACACGTGTTTATCAGATGTTATCGGTCACATACACATGTTTAGCAGATGTTATCGGTACATTTGTTTAGCAGATGTTATCGGACACATACACGTGTTTAGCAGATATCGGACACATACGTGTTTATCAGATGTTATCGGACACATACACGTGTTTATCAGATGTTATAGGACACATACACGTGTTTAGCAGATGTTATCGGTACATTTGTTTAGCAGATGTTATCCGTCACATACACGTATTCAACAGATGTTATCGGACACATACACGTGTTTGTCAGATGTTATCGGACACATACATGTGTTTAGCAGATGTTATCGGACACATACACGTGTTTATCAGATGTTATTGGAACACATACACGTGTTTATCAGATGTTATCCGTCACATACACGTGTTTTGCAGATGTTATCGGACACATACACGTGTTTAACAGATGTTATCGGTCACATACACGTGTTTATCAGATGTTATCGGTACACGTGTTTTGCAGATGGTATCGGACACATACACGTGCTTAGCAGATGTTATCGGTACACATGATAAGCAGATGTTATTGGACACATACACGTGTTTAGCAGATGTTATCTGTCACATACACGTGTTTATCAGATGTTATCGGTCACATACACGTGTTTATCAGATGTTATCGGACACATACACTTGTTTATCAGATGTTATCGGTCACATACACGTGTTTATCAGATGTTATCAGATACACGTGTTTATCAGATGTTATCGGACACATACACGTGTTTATCAGATGTTATCGGACACATACACGTGTTTAGCAGATGTTATCGGACACATACACGTGTTTATCAGATGTTATCGGTCACATATGTTTATGAGATGTTATCGGACACATACACGTGTTTATCAGATGTTATCGGACACATACACGTGTTTATCAGATGTTATCGGTCACAAACACTTGTTTAGCAGATGTTATCGGACACATACAATTGTTTAGCAGATTTTATCCGTAACATACACGTGTTTAGCAGATGTTATCGGACACATACACGTGTTTATCAGATGTTATCGGACACATACACGTGTTTAGCAGATGTTATCCGTCACATACACGTGTTTAGCAGATGTTATCGGACACATACACGTGCTTAGCAGATGTTATCGGACACATACACGTGTTTATCAGATGTTATCGGACACTTACACGTGTTTAGCAGATGTTATCGGTCACATACACGTGTTTATCAGATGTTATCGGTCACATACACGTGTTTATCAGATGTTATCGGTCACATACACTTGTTTAGCAGATGTTATCGGACACATACACATGTTTAGCAGATGTTATCGGACACATACACGTGCTTAGCAGATGTTATCCGTAACATACACGTGTTTATCAGATGTTATCGGACACTTACACGTGTTTAGCAGATGTTATCGGTCACACACGTGTTTATCAGATGTTATCGGTCACATACACGTGTTTATCAGATGTTATCGGACACATACACGTGTTTATCATATGTTATTGGACACATCGGTTTATCAGAGGTTATTGGACACATACACGTGTTTATCAGATGTTATCGGTCACATACACTTGTTTATCAGATGTTATAGGACACACACACGTGTTTATCAGATGTTATCGGTCACATACACTTGTTTATGAGATGTTATCGGACACATACACGTGTTTATCAGATGTTATCGGACACATACACGTGTTTATCAGATGTTATCGGTCACACACGTGTTTAGCAGATGTTATCGGACACATACACGTGTTTATCAGATGTTATCGGTCACATACACTTGTTTATCAGATGATATCGGACACATACACGTGTTTATCAGATGTTATCGGTCACATACACGTGTTTAGCAGATGTTATCGGTCACATACACGTGTTTATCAGATGTCATCGGACACATACACGTGTTTATCAGATGTTATCGGACACATACACGTGTTTAGCAGATGTTATCGGACACATACACTTGTTTAGCAGATGTTATCCGAACATACACGTGTTTATCAGATGTTATCGGACACATACACGTGTTTATCAGATGTTATTGGACACATACACGTGTTTATCAGAGGTTATTGGACACATACACGTGTTTATCAGATGTTATCGGTCACATACACTTGTTTATCAGATGTTATAGGACACACACACGTGTTTATCAGATGTTATCGGTCACATACACGTGTTTCTCAGATGTTATCGGTCACATACACGTGTTTAGCATATGTTATCATGTGTTTAGCAGATGTTATCGGACACATACACATGTTTAGCAGATGTTATCGGTGCACATGCTAAGCAGATGTTATCGGACACATACACGTGTTTAGCAGATGTTATCGGTCACATACACGTGTATAGCAGATGTTATCGGACACATACACATGTTTAGCAGATGTTATCGGTCACATACACGTGTATAGCAGATGTTATCGGTCACATACACGTGTATAGCAGATGTTATCGGACACATACACATATTTAGCAGATGTTATCGGTGCACGTGCTAAGCAGATGTTATCGGACACATACACGTGTTTAGCAGATGTTATCGGTCACATACACATGTTTAGCAGATGTTATCGGTACATTTGTTTGGCAGATGTTATCCGTCACATACACGTGTTTAGCAGATGTTATCGGTACACGTGTTTAGCAGATGTTATCGGACACATACACATGTTTAGCAGATGTTATCGGTGCACGTGCTAAGCAGATGTTATCGGACACATACACGTGTTTAGCAGATGTTATCGGTCACATACACATGTTTAGCAGATGTTATCGGTACATTTGTTTAGCAGATGTTATCCGTCACATACACGTGTTTAGCAGATGTTATCGGTAAACGTGCTAAGCAGATGTTATCGGACACATACACATGTTTAGCAGATGTTATCGGTGCACGTGCTAAGCAGATGTTATCGGACACATACACGTGTTTAGCAGATGTTATCGGTCACATACACATGTTTAGCAGATGTTATCGGTACATTTGTTTGGCAGATGTTATCCGTCACATACACGTGTTTAGCAGATGTTATCGGACACATACACATGTTTAGCAGATGTTATCGGTGCACGTGCTAAGCAGATGTTATCGGACACATACACGTGTTTAGCAGATGTTATCGGTCACATACACATGTTTAGCAGATGTTATCGGTACATTTGTTTAGCAGATGTTATCCGTCACATACACGTGTTTAGCAGATGTTATCGGTACACGTGTTTAGCAGATGTTATCGGACACATACACATGTTTAGCAGATGTTATCGGTGCACGTGCTAAGCAGATGTTATCGGACACATACACGTGTTTAGCAGATGTTATCGGTCACATACACATGTTTAGCAGATGTTATCGGTACATTTGTTTAGCAGATGTTATCCGTCACATACACGTGTTTAGCAGATGTTATGGGTGCACGTGCTAAGCAGATGTTATCGGACACACACACGTGTTTATCAGATGTTATCGGTCACATACACATGTTTAGCAGATGTTATCGGTACATTTGTTTAGCAGATGTTATCGGACACATACACGTGTTTAGCAGATATCGGACACATACACGTGTTTATCAGATGTTATCGGACACATACACGTGTTTATCAGATGTTATCGGACACATACACGTGTTTAGCAGATGTTATCGGTACATTTGTTTAGCAGATGTTATCCGTCACATACACGTATTCAACAGATGTTATCGGACACATACACGTGTTTGTCAGATGTTATCGGACACATACATGTGTTTAGCAGATGTTATCGGACACATACACGTGTTTATCAGATGTTATTGGAACACATACACGTGTTTATCAGATGTTATCCGTCACATACACGTGTTTTGCAGATGTTATCGGACACATACACGTGTTTAACAGATGTTATCGGTCACATACACGTGTTTATCAGATGTTATCGGTACACGTGTTTTGCAGATGGTATCGGACACATACACGTGCTTAGCAGATGTTATTGGACACATACACATGTTTTAGCAGATGTTAACGGTACACATGATAAGCAGATGTTATTGGACACATACACGTGTTTAGCAGATGTTATCGGTCACATACACGTGTTTATCAGATGTTATCGGACACATACACTTGTTTATCAGTTGTTATATACACGTGTTTATCAGATGTTATCGGTCACATACACGTGTTTATCAGATGTTATCGGTCGCATACACGTGTTTATCAGATGTTATCGGACACATACACGTGTTTATCAGATGTTATCGGACACATACACGTGTTTAGCAGATGTTATCGGACACATACACGTGTTTATCAGATGTTATCGGTCACATACACGTGTTTATGAGATGTTATCGGACACATACACGTGTTTATCAGATGTTATCGGACACATACACGTGTTTATCAGATGTTATCGGTCACAAACACTTGTTTAGCAGATGTTATCGGACACATACAATTGTTTAGCAGATTTTATCCGTAACATACACGTGCTTAGCAGATGTTATCGGACACATACACGTGTTTATCAGATGTTATCGGACACATACACGTGTTTAGCAGATGTTATCCGTCACATACACGTGTTTAGCAGATGTTATCGGACACATACACGTGCTTAGCAGATGTTATCGGACACATACACGTGTTTATCAGATGTTATCGGACACTTACACGTGTTTAGCAGATGTTATCGGTCACATACACGTGTTTATCAGATGTTATCGGTCACATACACGTGTTTATCAGATGTTATCGGTCACATACACTTGTTTAGCAGATGTTATCGGACACATACACATGTTTAGCAGATGTTATCGGACACATACACGTGCTTAGCAGATGTTATCGGACACATACACGTGTTTAGCAGATGTTATCGGACAGATACACATGTTTATCAGATGTTATCGGTCACATACACGTGTTTATCAGATGTTATCGGTCACATACATGTGTTTATCAGATGTTATCGGTCACATACAAGTGTTTATCAGATGTTATCCGTCACATACACGTGTTTATCAGATGTTATCGGTCACATACACGTGTTTATCAGATGTTATCGGACACATACACATGTTTATCAGATGTTATCGGTCACATACACGTGTTTATCAGATGTTATCGGTCACATACACGTGTTTAGCAGATGTTATCGGACACATACACATGTTTATCAGATGTTATCCGTCACATACACTTGCTTAGCAGATGTTATCGGACACATACACGTGTTTATCAGATGTTATCGGTCACATACACGTGTTTATCAGATGTTATCGGTCACATACACGTGTTTATCAGATGTTATCGGTCGCATACACGTGTTTATCAGATGTTATCGGACACATACACGTGTTTATCAGATGTTATCGGACACATACACGTGTTTATCAGATGTTATCGGTCACATACACGTGTTTATCAGATGTTATCGGTCACATACACGTGTTTATCAGATGTTATCGGACACATACACATGTTTAGCAGATGTTATCGGTCACATACACGTGTATAGCAGATGTTATCGGTCACATACACGTGTATAGCAGATGTTATCGGACACATACACATATTTAGCAGATGTTATCGGTGCACGTGCTAAGCAGATGTTATCGGACACATACACGTGTTTAGCAGATGTTATCGGTCACATACACATGTTTAGCAGATGTTATCGGTACATTTGTTTGGCAGATGTTATCCGTCACATACACGTGTTTAGCAGATGTTATCGGTACACGTGTTTAGCAGATGTTATCGGACACATACACATGTTTAGCAGATGTTATCGGTGCACGTGCTAAGCAGATGTTATAGGACACATACACGTGTTTAGCAGATGTTATCGGTCACATACACATGTTTAGCAGATGTTATCGGTACATTTGTTTAGCAGATGTTATCCGTCACATACACGTGTTTAGCAGATGTTATCGGTAAACGTGCTAAGCAGATGTTATCGGACACATACACATGTTTAGCAGATGTTATCGGTGCACGTGCTAAGCAGATGTTATCGGACACATACACGTGTTTAGCAGATGTTATCGGTCACATACACATGTTTAGCAGATGTTATCGGTACATTTGTTTGGCAGATGTTATCCGTCACATACACGTGTTTAGCAGATGTTATCGGACACATACACATGTTTAGCAGATGTTATCGGTGCACGTGCTAAGCAGATGTTATCGGACACATACACGTGTTTAGCAGATGTTATCGGTCACATACACATGTTTAGCAGATGTTATCGGTACATTTGTTTAGCAGATGTTATCCGTCACATACACGTGTTTAGCAGATGTTATCGGTACACGTGTTTAGCAGATGTTATCGGACACATACACATGTTTAGCAGATGTTATCGGTGCACGTGCTAAGCAGATGTTATCGGACACATACACGTGTTTAGCAGATGTTATCGGTCACATACACATGTTTAGCAGATGTTATCGGTACATTTGTTTAGCAGATGTTATCCGTCACATACACGTGTTTAGCAGATGTTATCGGTGCACGTGCTAAGCAGATGTTATCGGACACACACACGTGTTTATCAGATGTTATCGGTCACATACACATGTTTAGCAGATGTTATCGGTACATTTGTTTAGCAGATGTTATCGGACACATACACGTGTTTAGCAGATGTTATCCGTCACATACACGTGTTTAGCAGATGTTATCGGACACATACACGTGCTTAGCAGATGTTATCGGACACATACACGTGTTTATCAGATGTTATCGGACACTTACACGTGTTTAGCAGATGTTATCGGTCACATACACGTGTTTATCAGATGTTATCGGTCACATACACGTGTTTATCAGATGTTATCGGTCACATACACTTGTTTAGCAGATGTTATCGGACACATACACATGTTTAGCAGATGTTATCGGACACATACACGTGCTTAGCAGATGTTATCGGACACATACACGTGTTTAGCAGATGTTATCGGACAGATACACATGTTTATCAGATGTTATCGGTCACATACACGTGTTTATCAGATGTTATCGGTCACATACATGTGTTTATCAGATGTTATCGGTCACATACAAGTGTTTATCAGATGTTATCCGTCACATACACGTGTTTATCAGATGTTATCGGTCACATACACGTGTTTATCAGATGTTATCGGACACATACACATGTTTATCAGATGTTATCGGTCACATACACGTGTTTATCAGATGTTATCGGTCACATACACGTGTTTAGCAGATGTTATCGGACACATACACATGTTTATCAGATGTTATCCGTCACATACACTTGCTTAGCAGATGTTATCGGACACATACACGTGTTTATCAGATGTTATCGGTCACATACACGTGTTTATCAGATGTTATCGGTCACATACACGTGTTTATCAGATGTTATCGGTCGCATACACGTGTTTATCAGATGTTATCGGACACATACACGTGTTTATCAGATGTTATCGGACACATACACGTGTTTATCAGATGTTATCGGTCACATACACGTGTTTATCAGATGTTATCGGTCACATACACGTGTTTATCAGATGTTATCGGACACATACACATGTTTAGCAGATGTTATCGGTCACATACACGTGTATAGCAGATGTTATCGGTCACATACACGTGTATAGCAGATGTTATCGGACACATACACATATTTAGCAGATGTTATCGGTGCACGTGCTAAGCAGATGTTATCGGACACATACACGTGTTTAGCAGATGTTATCGGTCACATACACATGTTTAGCAGATGTTATCGGTACATTTGTTTGGCAGATGTTATCCGTCACATACACGTGTTTAGCAGATGTTATCGGTACACGTGTTTAGCAGATGTTATCGGACACATACACATGTTTAGCAGATGTTATCGGTGCACTAAGCAGATGTTATAGGACACATACACGTGTTTAGCAGATGTTATCGGTCACATACACATGTTTAGCAGATGTTATCGGTACATTTGTTTAGCAGATGTTATCCGTCACATACACGTGTTTAGCAGATGTTATCGGTAAACGTGCTAAGCAGATGTTATCGGACACATACACATGTTTAGCAGATGTTATCGGTGCACGTGCTAAGCAGATGTTATCGGACACATACACGTGTTTAGCAGATGTTATCGGTCACATACACATGTTTAGCAGATGTTATCGGTACATTTGTTTGGCAGATGTTATCCGTCACATACACGTGTTTAGCAGATGTTATCGGACACATACACATGTTTAGCAGATGTTATCGGTGCGTGCTAAGCAGATGTTATCGGACACATACACGTGTTTAGCAGATGTTATCGGTCACATACACATGTTTAGCAGATGTTATCGGTACATTTGTTTAGCAGATGTTATCCGTCACATACACGTGTTTAGCAGATGTTATCGGTACACGTGTTTAGCAGATGTTATCGGACACATACACATGTTTAGCAGATGTTATCGGTGCACGTGCTAAGCAGATGTTATCGGACACATACACGTGTTTAGCAGATGTTATCGGTCACATACACATGTTTAGCAGATGTTATCGGTACATTTGTTTAGCAGATGTTATCCGTCACATACACGTGTTTAGCAGATGTTATCGGTGCACGTGCTAAGCAGATGTTATCGGACACACACACGTGTTTATCAGATGTTATCGGTCACATACACATGTTTAGCAGATGTTATCGGTACATTTGTTTAGCAGATGTTATCGGACACATACACGTGTTTAGCAGATATCGGACACATACACGTGTTTATCAGATGTTATCGGACACATACACGTGTTTATCAGATGTTATCGGACACATACACGTGTTTAGCAGATGTTATCGGTACATTTGTTTAGCAGATGTTATCCGTCACATACACGTATTCAACAGATGTTATCGGACACATACACGTGTTTGTCAGATGTTATCGGACACATACATGTGTTTAGCAGATGTTATCGGACACATACACGTGTTTATCAGATGTTATTGGACACATACATGTGTTTATCAGATGTTATCGGTACACGTGTTTTGCAGATGGTATCGGACACATACACGTGCTTAGCAGATGTTATTGGACACATACACATGTTTAGCAGATGTTATCGGTACACATGATAAGCAGATGTTATTGGACACATACACGTGTTTAGCAGATGTTATCGGTCACATACACGTGTTTATCAGATGTTATCGGACACATACACTTGTTTATCAGTTGTTATCGGACGCATATACGTGTTTATCAGATGTTATCGGTCACATACACGTGTTTATCAGATGTTATCGGTCGCATACACGTGTTTATCAGATGTTATCGGACACATACACGTGTTTATCAGATGTTATCGGACACATACACGTGTTTAGCAGATGTTATCGGACACATACACGTGTTTATCAGATGTTATCGGTCACATACACGTGTTTATGAGATGTTATCGGACACATACACGTGTTTATCAGATGTTATCGGACACATACACGTGTTTATCAGATGTTATCGGTCACATACACTTGTTTAGCAGATGTTATCGGACACATACAATTGTTTAGCAGATTTTATCCTTAACATACACGTGCTTAGCAGATGTTATCGGACACATACACGTGTTAATCAGATGTTATCGGACACATACACGTGTTTAGCAGATGTTATCCGTCACATACACGTGTTTAGCAGATGTTATCGGACACATACACGTGCTTAGCAGATGTTATCGGACACATACACGTGTTTATCAGATGTTATCGGACACTTACATTTGTTTAGCAGATGTTATCGGTCACATACACGTGTTTATCAGATGTTATCGGTCACATACACGTGTTTATCAGATGTTATCGGTCACATACACTTGTTTAGCAGATGTTATCGGACACATACACATGTTTAGCAGATGTTATCGGACAGATACACATGTTTATCAGATGTTATCGGTCACATACACGTGTTTATCAGATGTTATCGGTCACATACATGTGTTTATCAGATGTTATCGGTCACATACAAGTGTTTATCAGATGTTATCCGTCACATACACGTGCTTAGCAGATGTTATCGGACACATACACGTGTTTATCAGATGTTATCCGTCACATACACGTGTTTATCAGATGTTATCGGACACATACACATGTTTATCAGATGTTATCGGTCACATACACGTGTTTATCAGATGTTATCGGTCACATACACGTGTTTAGCAGATGTTATCGGACACATACACATGTTTATCAGATGTTATCCGTCACATACACTTGCTTAGCAGATGTTATCGGACACATACACGTGTTTATCAGATGTTATCGGTCACATACACGTGTTTATCAGATGTTATCGGTCACATACACGTGTTTATCAGATGTTATCGGTCGCATACACGTGTTTATCAGATGTTATCGGACACATACACGTGTTTATCAGATGTTATCGGACACATACACGTGTTTATCAGATGTTATCGGTCACATACACGTGTTTATCAGATGTTATCGGTCACATACACGTGTTTATCAGATGTTATCGGACACATACACATGTTTATCAGATGTTATCGGACACATACACGTGTTTATCAGATGTTATCGGTCACATACACTTGTTTAGCAGATGTTATCGGACACATACACTTGTTTAGCAGATTTTATCCGTAACATACACGTGCTTAGCAGATGTTATCGGACACATACACGTGTTTATCAGATGTTATCGGACACATACACGTTTAGCAGATGTTATCCGTCACATACACGTTTAGCAGATGTTATCGGACACATACACGTGCTTAGCAGATGTTATCGGACACATACACGTGTTTATCAGATGTTATCGGACACTTACACGTGTTTAGCAGATGTTATCGGTCACATACACGTGTTTATCAGATGTTATCGGTCACATACACGTGTTTATCAGATGTTATCGGTCACATACACTTGTTTAGCAGATGTTATCGGACACATACACATGTTTAGCAGATGTTATCGGACACATACACGTGCTTAGCAGATGTTATCGGACAGATACACATGTTTATCAGATGTTATCGGTCACATACACGTGTTTATCAGATGTTATCGGTCACATACACGTGTTTAGCAGATGTTATCGGACACATACACATGTTTATCAGATGTTATCCGTCACATACACTTGCTTAGCAGATGTTATCGGACACATACACGTGTTTATCAGATGTTATCGGTCACATACACGTGTTTATCAGATGTTATCGGTCACATACACGTGTTTATCAGATGTTATCGGTCGCATACACGTGTTTATCAGATGTTATCGGACACATACACGTGTTTATCAGATGTTATCGGACACATACACGTGTTTATCAGATGTTATCGGTCACATACACGTGTTTATCAGATGTTATCGGTCACATACACGTGTTTATCAGATGTTATCGGACACATACACATGTTTATCAGATGTTATCGGACACATACACGTGTTTATCAGATGTTATCGGTCACATACACTTGTTTAGCAGATGTTATCGGACACATACACTTGTTTAGCAGATTTTATCCGTAACATACACGTGCTTAGCAGATGTTATCGGACACATACACGTGTTTATCAGATGTTATCGGACACATACACGCGTTTAGCAGATGTTATCCGTCACATACACGCGTTTAGCAGATGTTATCGGACACATACACGTGCTTAGCAGATGTTATCGGACACATACACGTGTTTATCAGATGTTATCGGACACTTACACGTGTTTAGCAGATGTTATCGGTCACATACACGTGTTTATCAGATGTTATCGGTCACATACACGTGTTTATCAGATGTTATCGGTCACATACACTTGTTTAGCAGATGTTATCGGACACATACACATGTTTATCAGATGTTATCCGTCACATACACTTGCTTAGCAGATGTTATCGGACACATACACGTGTTTATCAGATGTTATCGGTCACATACACGTGTTTATCAGATGTTATCGGTCACATACACGTGTTTATCAGATGTTATCGGTCACATACACGTGTTTATCAGATGTTATCGGACACATACACATGTTTATCAGATGTTATCGGTCACATACACGTGTTTAGCAGATGTTATCGGACACATACACATGTTTATCAGATGTTATCCGTCACATACACTTGCTTTGCAGATGTTATCGGACACATACACGTGTTTATCAGATGTTATCGGTCACATACACGTGTTTATCAGATGTTATCGGTCACATACACGTGTTTATCAGATGTTATCGGTCACATACACGTGTTTATCAGATGTTATCGGACACATACACATGTTTATCAGATGTTATCGGACTCATACACGTGTTTAGCAGATGTTATTGCGGGTGTAGCGAAATGCTTGTGTTTCTAGCTCCAACAGTGCAGTAATATCTAATAATACACAACTATACACACAAATGTAAGTAAAGTCAGAGCGGCATAGACTAAGATACAGTAGAATATAATATAATACAGTATATACATATGAGATGAGTAATGCAAAATATGCAAACATTATTAAAGTGACAAGTACTCCATTATTAAAGTGGCCAGTGATTTCAAGTCTATGCAGCAGCCTCTAATATGCTAGTGGTGGCTATTTAACAGTCTGATGGCCTTGAGATATAAGCTGTTTTTCAGTCTCTTGGTCCCAGCTTAGATGCACCTCTTCTGACCTCGCTTTCTGGATGATAGCAGGGTGAACAAGCAGTGGCTTGGGTGGTTGTTGTCCTTGATGATCTTTTTGGCCTTCCTGTGACACTGGGTGCTGTAGGTGATGTGAAGTAATGTGTGCTGGTGGATGTGTGTTTATGCCTTTCTCTCCCTCGAGTTTAGAACGAAAGCTCATTAACCAGCATTAGTGTTTCTTGCAATATTCCCTCTCCTTCTGGACACCTTATGCCACTACAAAAATGTTCCATAACTAAACCAATTCCCCAGCATTCAATAATTCAACAGCTGGTAAGAGTTCTTGCCAAGGGTTAGCTACTTGAATATTTAAGCATAATAATGAGATACTGTATTTGTTTACTGACACTCTTAGCTTCTATCATTAAAATGGCAAATATAAACATAATGCAAAATATGACATTGATATAGGAGTAATCTCTGCCATGCAATTACCAACATATTGTACCTTCGTTTGGGGAGGAGAGGGTTTAAAAAGGGAAAGACCATTTCATTTTCATCAAGTACAAATGGTAATAACACTGTGGGGAAGACTGAATAATGAATCATAATAATGAATGAATGTTTGACTGCTAATCCTTTGAACCAATACCATCCACAGGCCTCCCTCCTTCTCTCATTCTGGCTCTGGGATTGGTTCATTGGTGTTGACAGATGCTGAATATGCATGAGCAGAGGGTCTGTTCGTGGGTGGAGCCTCAGAGGCTGACTCTGAGAGAGGATGAGAGAGAAGTGAAGCGAGTAACAGCAGCATTCTATTCTCCAGCACTGCAGAATCCACGCACTGACAAGGCTCACATTCTCTATCATTTGAGGAGGGGGGGGGGCATTTCTGCCCGCCTTTCCTCTTCCCAGGACTCTGGCACAGATTGGATCGATGCACTGCTGCACTGGGGTTCATCCTTCATACCTCTGAGCTGGCTTGTCTACCTTCCTCTTACCTTCGAGCTGGCCTTCCCTCCTCCTTTCTCCCCCTCCACTGCTGTAAGTGGATCGGCCAGACCTCCACCAGAGTGACACAGACATGGGCTGTCGGCTCTCTGGACAGGGACAGTGGGCTGATAATGGGAATGGGGTAAGTAAGGGTGGTTGTGTGTGCGTGTGTGTGTGTGTGTGTGTGTGTGTGTGTGTGTGTGTGTGTGTGTGTGTGTGTGTGTTTGCATGAGTGCGTTCAACCTGTGCCTTTGTTCTGGGATTTGTGTGCTTATAGACAAAGCAGCCTATACTGTTACCATCATGTCTTACTTCACACAGAGAAGTCAGCATACGCAGGCTACGTAATCTGAAGACCCGATCGGGGCAGACAGTGTGTGTGTGTGCGCGCGTACGTGTTTGTGTGGTCACGCACAATTTTATGGTATGACCTCATGTGCGTTCGTTTGAGTGTGTTTGCATAACTGAGGGTCTTTAGCATGCATACCGTATTTGTGTTGGCAAAAATATTCCATGAAAAGAACAGACACTACTGCAGTTTCTGTGTGTGTTGAAGCGTAGCTAACAGGGACTGATGGTGGCTGTGGTGACCTGCTCTGGTCTCACAGGAAGCCATGTAGATGCCTCTAGACAGGCCGACTATTCACCAACACACTGTCTATCTCTATTTGCCCCAAGCAGCCTCTGGCCATTTTAGCAGCCATGGTCCAGATACTGTGCATTGTAATGCATCAAAAGAATTGTATACTGTGCATTAAGAGAAGATTGCTCGTTGGTGACCAGAGGGTGAATGTGTTCATGGGTGACCTGATAGAGTGTATGTCTCCATTGTCAATGGAGTAACTACTGTTAGCAATAGCTATGGCTGCTCAACCTGGCTGCCTGCCTTGAATTTATAAACTGGAATCTGAGCACAATACACACGCATATAAATTCACAAGTTTGCAAGCACAGACACACAGTATACCAGTGGCGGTCGGTGCCGTTTAAGATGAGGGAGGACAATACATTTTTTATGAGCATGACTTTATTTCTATTACAGCATATTGGATGATTGTCATTTATATTCCATTCACCCAGCTCAATGTATCATCGATAGGTTTAAGCAACTACATGATACTCAAATTTGTCCTATACCCATCATGAGGTTGCTTCAGTTTAGCCTACAATTGAACGTTTATAACGTAGGTGCACAGGTCAAGAGACAAATTGGAGTAATCAAGGTGACAGAAAGCGACATATTCAATACGGCCATGCACACTATTGCCTGGATCTAGCTGATCTTGGGTGTAATCATTAGTCCAAACAGTTGCAAAACATTCCGTTTTTCAACTGAAACAAGAGTTACTATTGGACAGAATCAGGTAGGTCCCTCCCCGCTTCGTTCCGTTTGAGAAACGTTTTGCAACAGAATCAGCGGAATGAATACACCCCGAATCACCCGCACACAGTTCACTTTCAAAGCAGCCACATACGGCATCATCACTTTGCTAGTTGTATAATTCCTTTTCGCTCTCCTCCTCTAACCTTCTCCCTTCACTTGTGGACTTCAGTGCAGAACACAACAGCTGTCTATGACCAGGTGCAAAAACCACTCAAAACAAAACCTTCATACCATGACCACTAACTGTTACACAGCCTAAATGATTAAAACCGAAAGCTTAAACTGCTAAAATAAAGTGCTCTAAACTAGTGGCAACTGAACTGCCACCACTTTAAAGGACACAAAACCTAAACTTTGCTGGAGTATTGAAACACATGGTTGTGAGGGTATTTAGACTGATTTAAGGTGTTCTGAAACATGGCATGGTGTGTTGTCATGGCAGTTTCAGCGACGCTCCCCATCCAACCTGACAGAGCTTGAGAGGATCTGCAGAGAAGAATAGGAGAAACTCCCTAAATACAGGCGTGCCATGCATGTAGCTTCATATCCAAGAAGACTCGAGGCTGTAATCACTGCCAAAGGTGCTTCAACAAAGCACTGAGTAAAGGGTCTTAATTTAATACTTAAGTAAATGTGATATTTCAGTTGATTTATTTTTTATACATTTGGAAACATTTCTAAAAACCTGTTTTTGCTTCGTCATTATGGGGCATTGTGTGTAGATTGATGAGATATTTTCATTTTCTAAATCCATTTTAGAATAAGGCTGTAACATAACTATCACACTCGTGACAGAATAACCCACCAACAATGGACCAAGCAGTGTGGTAACGGCCAGCAGCAGCAGGGGCAAAGAACGCAGGACTCATGGACTTGGAGGAGATTCCTGACGGCGAAGGACCCTGGGCACAGCCAGGGGAATATCGCCGCCTCAAAGCAGAGCTGGAGGCAGCGAAAGCAGGGAGGTGCCGGTATAAGGAGGCAGCACGGCAGGGCGGCTGGAAGCCCGAGAGGCAGCCCCAAAAATGTATTGGGGGGGCACAGGGAGAGTGTGGCAGAGTCAGGAGTCAGACCTGAGCCAACTCCCCCAGCTTACCGTAAGGGGCCAAGGATGGAACCAGAGCCGGTCAGGGCGGTATTGGAGGTGAGTGAAGCAGAGACAGTGAAGGAGTTAATGGGGAGATTGGAGGAGAGAGTTATGAGTGAGGTGCTGTGTTGGTACCTGAGGCACGACATCCACCCGACGGAGCGTGTTGGGATTTAATGTCACCTGGGTCAGCTCTCCATACTCGTCCTGAGGTGCGTGCTAGCCGTCTGGTGAAGACTGTGCCAGCCCCTTGCACCAGGCCTCCTGTGCACCTCCCTAGCCCTGCACACCCTGTGCCAGCTTGACGTTACAGTTCTCCGAGCCGTGCTTACCCCGGCGGGCGTTTTACTGGTCAGGCACCGTGTTATGTGGTGGAGCGCACGGTGTCCCCAGTATGCGTGCATAGCCCGGTGCTCTACATCCCCGCATCTGCTGGGCTAGGGTGAGGATCCAGCCAGGGCGTATGGTGCCAGCCCTGCTCTCAAGATCTCCAGTACGCCTTCACGGTTTGGTCTATCCGGTGCCTCCTCCACGCACCAGCTCTCCGGTTGCAGCCACCCGCACTAGGCTGTCTCTCCGCCTTATCCCTACAGGTGCTCCCGCCTGTCCAGCGCCGCCAGAGCCTACCTCCTGCCCAAAGCCGCCAGAGTCTCCTGTCTGTCCTGAGCCGCCAGTCAGCCAGGAGCCACTAGAGCCGCCAGTCAGCCAGGAGCCACCAGAGCCACCAGTCAGCAAGGAGCCGCCAGAGACGCCCATCAGCCAGGAGCCAGGAGCCAGGAGCCAGGAGCCGCCAGAGCCGCCAGCCAGCCAGGAGCCACCAGAGCCGTCAGCCAGCCAGGACCCACTAGAGCCATCAGCCAGCCAGGACATGCCAGAGCCATCAGCCAGCCAGGAGCCTCCAGAGCCGTTAGCCAGCCAGGGGCCGCCAGAGCCGTCAGCCAGCCAGGTGCCGCCAGAGCCGTCAGCCAGCTAGGACCCGCCAGTGCCATCAGCCGGCCAGGACCCGCCAGAGCCGTCAGCCAGCCAGGAGCTGCCAGAGCCACCAGCCAGTCCAGAACTGCCCCTCAGTCCGGAGCTGCCCCTCAGTCCGGAGCTGCCCCTCAGTCCGGAGCTGCCCCTCAGTCCAGTAGGGCCTTTAATTAGGGTCAGAGGCGAGGGTCGTCACTCTAAAGAGGCCCTTGAAGAGGGAAATGACTATGGTGGAGTGGGGTCCACGTCCCGCGCCAGAGCCGCCACCGCGGCCAGATGCCCACCCAGACCCTCCCCTATAGGTTTAGGTTTTGAGGGAGTCTGCACCTTAGGGGGGGGGGGGGCGGTACTGTCATACGCTGACCATTATTTGCGTTGTTGGTTTCTATGTTTTGTTCGGTCAGGGTGTGATATGAGTGGGCATTGTATGTTGCATGTCTAGTTAGTCTGTTTCTATGTGTTTTGGCCTGATATGGTTCTCAATCAGTGGCAGGTGTTTGTTGTTGTCTCTGATTCGGAACCATATTTAGGTAGCCTGTTTTGTATTGTGGTTCGTGGGTTATTGTCTATGTGATGTTGCATGTTAGCACTCAGTTTCTATAGCGGTCACGTTCGTCTTATTATTTTGTTTGTTTGTTTAGTGTTCGTCGTGTTCTTTCATCTACATTAAAATAATGTATTCACACCATGCTGCGCTTTGGTCTCCTCACTACGACGATCGTGTGGAAAAAGTGAAGGGATAAGAATACTTTCCGAATGCACTGATTGTGAATAACAGCAGTTAAACAGCATATTGGTGTTGAGAACAATGGCAGCAGCAGAATGAGGAGACGAGAAAACAGCCCTTGCCTTATTGTCTAAGAAAAGTGAGAAGAGAGGAAACCCCAATTATTTAGGTCTATAATCAATATACTAGCTATTAAATGTGCCTAGCTTTAAAAATCATCCATGTACAGTACCAATTAAAAGTTTGGACACACCTACTCATTCAAGGGTTTTCCTTTATTTTTACAATTTTCTACATTGTAGAATAATAGTGAAGACATCACAACTATGAAATAACACATATGGAATAATATAGTAACCAAAAAAGTGTTAAACAAAAAGTAATATTTTGCGTGCTCAAGCTTTCTGTTTTTTTTGGTAATATTTCTTGTTTTTTCGATAATCAAAAATATTTTGCATCTTCAAAGTGGTAGACATGTTGTGTAAATTAAATGATACAAACCCCCGTAAAATCTATTTTAATTCCAGATCGTAATGCAACAAAACTGGAAAAATGCCAAGGGGGGTGAATACTTTCGCAAGCCACTGTAAATGAGTAGGTGTGTCCAAACTTGACTGGTACTGTATATCTACAGAAATAAGACAGATCCTGCTTCTGTTGCCTGTTTGAGTGTTTGTTTAGTAGCCTACTGATTCCGTGAGCACCAAGCCTCACCCAATCACAACATGTTGGATAAACGATTTCACAAATTCGGCTATTTTTTATCTTTACTTTTCTGTAATAAAGGCTTTACACGTTTTTTCTTTCGTTACAACAGCCTCTGGTATTGTTTATAACTTATTTTGTGTTGTTTACACTGTTCCAAAATTATATTTATAGTAATAACATTAATCTTCCTTTTTCTTGATCTCTTTCTTATTGTTATTATTACTATTATTATTATGATCATCATTATAACAATAAGTAATGTCATTATCATTAGTAATCTTATATAACAGCCTTGTATAACCACCATTGAGCTGTTGGCCTAAGAGCGCATCCTGTTCAGTCTTGATACCATAACTTACTTAGGCCTATATTTCAATACTTATATAGGCTACTGTATCAATCAATCATTAATTTGTTCATGTCATCACACAATATACAAGTCATTCATGATTCGAAATGCAATCAAGCATTTTTGTTTTAAAATAAGATAACAATGCGACCATTGAATAATTAGCATAAGCAATAAATAAACCGTTCCATTTCGGGAAATTGTATTCAGAAATTAATGTGACTGTTTTTAGTCTTTGCTGTAATAAAGGCTTTACAAAACACATTACAACAGACTCAGATGTATGATTTATTTAGTTTTGTTCTTTCTTCCAAACGATCAGGAATATGATATTGTAATCTAACAGCACACATAATATATATAAAGAAGTGTTGCTTCTTATTTAAATTGTATTTATTGATCTCCAGTATTTTACACAACTAGTAAGATTTATTCCACACATCTGACTTCCCCTTTACCTCCTGAGCAACCAGTAAACAATCCTGTTTCAAGTTTATTTGTCACGTCCTTTGCATCCATTTTGCTGTCACATGTGTTACGGTGTTCTGAAATTGTTATAACCATTTTATTGATGTGATTATGCTGTAGGTCAGGCCCTATTGGTCACTTGCTTTCGATGCACACGTGTCACATAAAGAGAGCAACGGTTGAGGGAATAGGGAATGTTCTTTCCTTAAGAAGTGAAGGATTTCGGTAACAGAACTTTTCAGTCAGAAATGGCTGTGATTATGTTCCAGCTTCAGCAAAATGGACAGCGCGATAAACACTGTTGATGTTCGGTGGTGGTCACTGCAGCAGGGAGGAGAGAGACACAATGGGTACGAGTCACACAGATACTGGCTGTGATTTTTTTAAATCCAGCACATCAAGTGTGAGCCCGGCCCTGCAGAAGGACAATCAATTGTGGTTGTACTCCCTCTAGTTCTTTGTGTGTCTTAATTATTTCATCAAACAGAGCATAAAAGTGAAACAGTGCTTAAAGCATCAGACAAGCTCAGTGCATATAGTTGATATGATTTTAACACTTAGGATGTGTCTATATATTGAAAAATATGCGTTTTAAAATATCAAACAATCGATTGGACAAAAGAGCAGATGACTCCTGGTCCACCCAGATTTTCTTTAGCCGGGGACAGCCCAAGAGTGCAGTGGGGTGGAAAAGATCTTCCTGAGTTGCATCTCTAGGGTTTTATTGAGCACAAAGCTTTTCAGATGAGCCAGAAAAGCACAGCCCAGAATCCATGGCGAGAATCAGTCCAGCTCAGCTGGCCTACATTTCTAGACCCATGAGACTTCACGCATTATAATAACAAGAAGCTAATGTCTGCTTACAGTACTGTCTGCCACTTCCAAACATGATCTTTATTGAGGTGTTGATGCTCTATTATTCTTTCCACCATAGTGCTTTTGTTCGATGGGACATGGCCCACACATATACTGTACATTATAACAACTGTGCCATCCTGGTCCTGTGATGTCCTTGTGTCTAACAAAAGACAAAACAGACATAAGATATCAGATGGCATGAATGAACCAGCAAAACTCAACTACCTCACTTCCTCTACATCTGACCTTGCATGTTCATATGTCTCCCAGGTCAAAGGGCGTGACCTGTCCCATCTCAGCCACCGAGAGAAGTTGCAGTTCCGGGGGGACGGCTATGAGCAGCCAATCACTATGCAGATTGAGGGGAGACACCGGCGAGGGAGAAGGCGTCATCACTCCCAGTACCCAGTGTCTGACTGCGGCACCCAGACGGAGCAGCAATCCTGGGAAGCTCTGAGGGCCCTAGGGGAGGGGGAGGGGGCCGGGCCTGGCCTCTGTGCCTACGCTTCTGGGTATGTGCTGCTTGGTTTGGGCCTCTCTACTTGTTCTCTGTCTCTTTATTTGCTTGTGTATGCAAGTATAATGGCAGATTAATAGTGACCCAGTTATATTGAACCAGTGATGTCTCATGATTGAGGCTCTTTGTTATGTCATTTAGAGTATCGCCGTGAGATGGATACAGAAGCTGTGTTAGAATTGAATGGAACCACTGACTTGAACCGGTCTAATGTGTAAACATAGTCACTTACGCTTAAAATGCCTACGGTGTGAAACAGCCATGTTTTCATATGTGATGACCTCATTCTCCACAGACCTTACTATGATCACATGACCCTTCCACCAGAACTCTATGCAGCCAATGGATACCTCCCCAGTGTTGCCTACAATCTGGAGGACATTAACAGGATAGAGTATGATGATGTGAGTTATTCATTTGAGCCGGTTTGCTACAGCAGGAAAATAATCCTGCAGCAATGGGAAATGTATTATGTGGATTATAATGAATGGACATGTTTGTCGGGGTTGGTCAATTTCTTGTTAGGGTTGCAAACATTTTTGTTAGGGTTAGTACATTTTTTGTAAGGGAGAATCAAGTCTACCATTTCTAAGTGGAAATGACAAACTTCAGAAGTCTTTTTATACCTCAAATACACAAGTTATACATTCTCCTCTAACAGGGTGATCAAATTAATATCCTACATCTGTTAATGAGTCTAGCCTAGATTTTGTACACCCCATTGATATCTAAGACTTGTGTATCCACTCGTTATGTTCACCTATAGGATCCAGAGATGATGACTAACCAGCCCAATAACAGGAACTGTCTGATTGGCTGCTGTAACACTGATAATGATGAGCCTAGCAGCTTCTTGAGCCAGGTACTGTAAGAAATAAAAAGATAGAAAACAATGGTCTATTTGAACACGGGTCATAAACATTCACAAGTATAACAACCAATGTTTCCTCCATCCTCTATTTCAGAGTGAATATGAGGGCCACTGGCTGGACAGGCCTCTGAATTACCTGCCTCTCCACGAGCTTGACAGCGGCCTGGGCTGTACCGACGGCAGCCTCCACCAGGGGGACCTGTCTGACCCAGAGACAGAGGAGGGGGTAGAGGCCCCTATGTCCTCTCCTCCAGGAAACACCAGCCGGGGAAGCTCTCCCTCCTCTGAGTCCCTCCTTTCGTCAGAGCTCAGTGACTCTGGCTTCCACAGCGTCAGCACAGGGGAGTTCCGCCACTTCCAGAAGATTATAGATGGGAGGATCCACAACTACCGGAGTCGCGTCGTGCCCCGGGAACAGAGATCAAAGTCTCGCTGGGACCTGGAGTCCATCCCTGAGACCCTGACCTGTGACCCCCAGGCTGGCAGAGCCGCAGATGGAGTTCACACAGCCATGACCCACCAGTGCACCATGGGTAGTAGCTCCATTCAGTTCCGCAAAGCCAGGAGCCCCCAGCTGAACAGGCATGGCACCGGGTTTGCTCCTGGGGTTGCTGCCTCCAGCTGCCGTACAGAACCCTGCCAGAGGAGAGCATTGATGCTGAACCAGCACTCTTCTGAGGACCTTCCCAGCCGCAGCCACACTGTGCATGACTTATCAGACAGGAGACGGGCCAGCCACCCAGCCCTGCCCGCTGGGAACACTGCCACAAGGAAATACAGACACGTAAACCGACAACCGCCCAGCAGCCCAAACCACCTAGCCGTGCCCACTGAGAACTCTGGCACAGGACAATACAACAGGGGGTTCAACACAGACATCAGTGAGAAGAGGAGATGTCCACTGAGTGACCATGTGGAAGGCACCTGGCAAGGATGTGTGGATAACCACAGAAGCAGTATGGCCAGTGAGGAATATAACAGTGAGAAACAGGGTCTTTCCAAGAGTCCCTCAAAGAAACAGCGTGGGAAGGAGCCAGCAGACTGGCGTCAGTTTGCGACACTGGGACATCCTCACATTGGTGGGGACTGGCCCCAAGCAGACTGTCCCTGCGGTCCCCTCTATAGTACGCTGGATGGGCCCTCTGCCCGCTCCAGGAGGGGTCTCTCTGGGAATCCCCGGGCGGTGAGGAACCAACTACTGAAGGCTCGGGCCTCCCGGCTGGCTGACGAGCGGAGTGAGGTCACCACGGACGACGATGCCCGCGGGGAGGCCCTGGCAGGCCGCTACTGGAACAGGACGGAGCGCCGGCGCCACCTGGCGTGGGCCCGGGAGCAGAGGCAGAGGAAGCTGAACCGTGGGGCCGAGGGGGCAGGGGAGAATGGGGCTGGAGGTACAGGGGTTGCTGGGGGCCTTGGGGGTGCAGGGGGTCCTGGAGGAGGCTGCAGCACAGTGCTGGAGCTCAGCCACAGGAAGCAGAGCCGTCTGAGGAACCATAAACTGCTGGATGACTGGACCACAGTGGAGGAGCTGCTGACCCATGGGACAAGGGTGGGGCAGGGGGACAACATTCTCGGTCACAGCCCTCTATTGTCTGTCACTACTGTATAATGACACATTAAGGTGTGTGTGTGTCTGTGTATGTTTGTATGTATGTGTGTGCTTGTGTGTGTGCCTGCGTGTGTTTGTGCTACTGATTGTGAAGAGGGTCAGTGATATGACTATAGTTTGACTATCTCTTGTTCTCCACTCATGTTCCTGAACACAAACCTAGAGCAGTAGTTGTCCAACAGACTCCACCAATGGCAGTATTAAGCAATCTAAATGTTAGTATTCACCGGGCTACTTTAAAGCTAGCTACGTGGGTTTTGGGTTAGCTACTGCACAGAAGATACAGCTGCGTTTCAATGGTGGTGACTCCTTTCACCAACATACACCTTTTACAGTTAAATACAATCTAATTCGCTTTTTTGCCCAAAGAGTGGATATAACCATATCACTGTAATTCAATCAACAAAACATGTATTGGAAATCATTTCATATCATTGCATCACATCTGGCTCAATGTGACCTCGGTTTAAAACCACATCATTGTAGTGATAGAGACTTTATATTTTCTATGAAACCTCAGGTAGTAAATTATGTGTTGTACTGCACATGGACAAGAGCCCCATCTCACTCACATGAGAAATGCACTGTGAACTGTTGCCCCCCCCCCAAATAAAGTGAGTATACGGTCATATCATGTGTAATATTCACCTCATGATAAGTTGCACAATCATTGTGTGTGGTCATAAAACATTCTGATGTCCTTGTTTCACCTCTTTTTACAGTCTGTGTTGAATAAGAGGACAAAGTACCTTTATTCCCAGCATGTAGACTATCCTCAATACAAACCTGGCAACTGGACATGACAGCACTATTTCACATGTCACAATGTCACCTCTCTAACTGGGCTTGGATTCACAGGGCTGATATTCCCCTGACACCACTCTTTGTCAGTCAGACATTTGCGAGTGCTGTCTAAGTGATGTGCCACAACTTTTCAGACAAGAGTTCCTTATGGTTTTGATGATAGCTTAAAGTTGTGGTCCAGAACACCTCGGATTGGTGTTGCATGACATAAAACATAATGTAGGACTCTCTTCACATAAAACCAATTGAAAGTTGTTCTTTTGCAGACACAAAACATGATCAAATCGTGTTAACAATTATCAAATGGTATGAAATGCTCGTTCTAGCCTGGAAAATGATCTCATAACGGTTTCCATTTGTCACGTGGATAAGCCATGTGTGTCCAAGCTCTGCTCGTAGTCGTAAAGAGTAATCCATGGCTGCGAAGGACACGTAACATGGTTGCTATGAATACTTTCTTTTGAGTGCTCAAATAAAAAACGCTGAAATGCATCACATCTCCTGACTTTCATTTTCATTCTAAACTACAAGTTAAAGGCCCAGTGCAGTCAAAAGTGTGATTTTGCTGTGTTTTATATATATCTCCCACAGAAAGAGGTTGGAATAATACTGTGAAATTGTGAACATTATGTTAATTTCCTTTTTAGTGTAAGCTGCTTAAAAAGATTTCAGCCTGTTTTGGCAGTACATTTGTTAATAGACCAATAAGAAAGAGAGTTCCTAACCTCTCTGCCAACATCTAGTTTTCAGTTTTCACCTGCCCACCCAGCCCAATACCAGAAAGTCCTAGCTAAATTCTTTCTTGCAAAGAAGCTATTTAAGTTTTTTTTTTTTACCATTTTAGTTGAAAACATTCACAGGTATTGCATTTTTACCCAGAACATTTATATTGAGATAACAATGGCAGCATTGGACCTTTAAATACCATCCTTATTTCCCAAATCCAAATGTTACTGTCCCACTTACTATAAACTGCCAAAGGGCCATGGGTTTCAAATGTCACATGCTGAGAAAAATAATCTATTAATAATCTTCAGTGTACTAACCCCCAATTATGTGTGTGTCCCGTCAGGCAATTACGTTCATACTCACATTATACTCTGTACCAAATAGAAATATGGTAAACTGGCAAAGTTAATTTCTAAAGCAACTGAATACTCATTTCCTATGGAATGAGAGTTGAAACTATGGCCAACTCCTTCTATCCAAACATGGTTTATTTTCCTTCACATTATTGAGTGACGTCATTGAACAGGCTGCTCCACAAAGTTGTACCAGTAGGTGGCAGACACAGACAACTATTTTGTATTAAACGCACAGTTCACCCATTTTTATTTAACCTTTATTTAACCTTTATATAACCAGGCAAGTCAGTTAAGAACAAATTCTTATTTACAATGACGGCCTACACTGGCCAAACTCAGACAACGCTGGGCCAATTGTGTGCCGCCCTATGGGACCCCCAATCACGGCCGGTTGTGAATACAGCCTGAATTTGAACCAGGGTGTCTGTAGTGACACCTCTAGCACTGAGTTGCATTGCCTTAGACCGCTGCTCTGCTCAGGAGCCCATTTCATATAGTCTTGATAAATACTAGATTAAATGAATGTCATCACAAATTGAATATGTTTTGTATGTAAAAGCAATTTATGTATTTATTGTTGCATTTGATTTAGCATCGAATCCAGGGTCTCACTTTATTTGGATCGAGCATCTATCGATGGTCTGTAGATGCTCAAACTATCAACCACAACTCTGCAGGGTTATGGATAACAGCTGAGGTTAGGTTAAGATATATTAAAAGATTAGGGTCAGGGTTACAGTTAGCATTACAGCTATAGGAACATTGTGATACCATTCTATGGTTAGGGTCAGGATTGCTGTTAGCATTACAGCTATAGGAACATTGTGATACCATTCTATGGTTAGGGTCAGGATTGCTGTTAGCATGACAGCTGTAGGAACATTGTGATACCATTCTATGGTTAGGGTCAGGATTGCTGTTAGCATGACAGCTGTAGGAACATTGTGATACCGTTCTATGGTTAGGGTCAGGATTGATACCGTTCTATGGTTAGGGTCAGGATTGCTGTTAGCATGACAGCTGTAGGAACATTGTGATACCGTTCTATGGTTAGGGTCAGGATTGCTGTTAGCATGACAGCTGTAGGAACATTGTGATACCATTCTATGGTTAGGGTCAGGATTGCTGTTAGCATGACAGCTGTATGTACATTGTAAAACCATTGTAGAGTTAAAGGTTAGTGTTATAGCTGTAGGTACATTGTAATACCATTGTAGGGTTAAAGGTTAGTGTTATAGCTGTTGGTACATTGTAATACCATTGTAGGGTTAACGGTTAGTGTTATAGCTGTAGGTACATTGTATTACTATTCTAGGGTTACCGGGTTAATTGCGTAGCATATAGAATGTTGATGTGGTATGAGTTAAGTTATGTGATTCTCTCTATCCTCTGACAAACTATGAAATAAACTGATGGAGAGGTAGGCCTTAATGAGTATCTCATTCTACGGACAATTTGGAGAGAGAGTTTAGAAAGAGAGATCAGAAGGAGAGAGAGAGCTAATTGAGTTTGTGAAGTTTTAGCTCCCAATTTCCTAATGGATGGTGAGGCAGCCAGGCAGAGCAGTGGAATGCAGCGGCAGCAACAACTGAGTCTATAAACAAATGACTCTGCTCCTGTGTTAGTTACTCATCATCGCCATGTTCTCAACTGGAAAAGCTTTTATGCACTCCTCAGATCCAGACTTAGCATGTAGCCAATACCTCAACTGTATGTATGTGTGTGCATGTGCATGTGCATGTGAGGATGCATGGGTGGGTGTGAGTGCAGACGGGTATTCATCTTCATGTGCATACAGTACATTCACACATTTACCCACGTCACTCAAGCCTTACGAACAGTGGTCTTTGTCTTGTAATACGATAAGAAACAAGGCAACAAATAGATGTTAGCGTTTGATGTTAGTGTGGGATGTGGACTTAGAATAATACTCAGTGGTGGTGGAATTCATTCCATTGTCTGTGTTCACAAGTTCTCCAGTCACAACTTCATGTTCTTTTTCTACTTTTCTGCTAAGGAAGAATCAAGACAAACAAGCTATCCAGCAGTAGTGTGCATCATCCTGTTGTAAGATCGTATGTATCAGAAAATGATTGATGCGTCTTGGGAAGATACAGAGGAGACATTATGTGCTCATTATCATTACCTCTTATGGGGATGTAATGACGTCCATTTCTCACTATTTGTCTGCGGACAACCGGTCTGAGTGGGTCCTTTGAGAACATGCACTGCTGATACTAAAATGTTTCCTCTTGTTAATCTGTAGTGCATGAATAGTGTTCATCGTTTTAATTGCCTAACCCTTAAACTCAATTAGTGCAGATAGTGTTTCAGAGGCTTCTATAGAATCCCTCTGGGCTCCTGTCAATGGCTCAGTGCTCTAATCAAGTTTGGCTGGTAAATAAGTGATTAAATGAATGGTGTACTGTACCTTTACACACGTTCTCCTTCTGATGTCCCGAATGAATGATTCTACCATCCAGACATAACTAGATCTCAGAGATTCGATTTTTAAATTACCTCCAAAAACAAAAGACAACCTTGATATTTTGATAAATACATAAGTAAAAGCCCTGAGCATTGCGATAGGATGTTGACCTTAGCTCTAAAACGTATATGTTTTTGAATAACCTAATTTACAACCATGAAATAAACTATAAAATCATCTAGAGATGTCGTTGTTTATTACTGAATGCCTCACAAAGAACCAGAGTGCAGCAACAAAACCAGAACTCCAGGAATAATCAAAACCGTCCCAAATGAAACAAACCCAATGATGTATGCATGAATATTCACAAGAACAGAAGATTAACTATCAAGAAAACAGAATCGGAAAAATAAGCAGAAAATATGCATATGTAAGGAAGCCGTTATTGGGGCATGACACATCTATGATTGCATATAATGTTGAGGCCAGGGAAAGCCACAAGATGAGAAGAGAATACCATTTAGTTCAATATGTGTATCTGGGTTATATTCAAATAGCCACAATGGGTTTTTGAAACAAGCTCATCAAACCCTGCTTCTCCCTGGGTTCTGGTTGGTGAAACTGAACACATTACCTCTCTGTTACAGTGGGGCAAAAAAGGATTTAGTCAACCACCAATTGTGCAAGTTCTCCCACTTAAAAAGATGAGAGAGGCCTGTAATTTTCATCATAGGTACACTTCAACTTTGACAGACAAAATGAGGGAAAAAATCCAGAAAATCACATTGTAGGATTTTTTATGAATTTATTTGCAAATTATGGTGGAAAATATGTATTTGGTCAATAACAACAGTTTATCTCAATACTTTGTTATATAACCTTTGTTGACAATGACAGAGGTCAAACGTTTTCTGTAAGTCTTCACAAGGTTTTCACACACTGTTGCTGGTATTTTGGCCCATTCCTCCATGCAGATCTCCTCTAGAGCAGTGATGTTTTGGGGCTGTTGATGGGCAACACGGACTTTCAACTCCCTCCAAAGATTTTCTATGGGGTTGAGATCTGGAGACTGGCTAGGCCACTCCAGGACCTTGAAATGCTTCTTACGAAGCCACTCCTTCGGGCGGTGTGTTTGGGATCATTGTCATGCTGAAAGACCCAGCCACGTTTCATCTTCAATGCCCTTGCTGATGGAAGGAGGTTTTCACTCAAAATCTCACGATACATGGCCCCATTCATTCTTTCCTTTACACGGATCAGTCGTCCTGTTCCCTTTGCAGAAAAACAGCCCCAAAGCATGATGTTCTCACCCCCATGCTTCACAGTCGGTATGGTGTTCTTTGGATGCAACTCAGCATTCTTTGTCCTCCAAACAAAACGAGTTAAGTTTTTACCAAAAAGTTATATTTTGGTTTCATCTGACCATATGACAGTCTCCCAATCTTCTTCTGGATCATCCAAATGCTCTCTAGCAAACTTCAGACGGGCCTGGACATGTACTGGTTTAAGCAGGGGGACACGTTTGGCACTGCAGGATTTGAGTCCCTGGCGGCGTAGTGTGTTACTGATGGTAGGCTTTGTTACTTTGGTCCCAGCTCTCTGCAGGTCATTCACTAGGTCCCCCCGTGTGGTTCTGGGATTTTTGCTCACCGTTCTTGTGATCATTTTGACCCCACGGGGTGAGATCTTGCGTGGAGCCCCAGATCGGGGGAGATTATCAGTGGTCTTGTATGTCTTCCATTGCCTAATAATTGCTCCCACAGTTGATTTCTTCAAACCAAGCTGCTTACCTATTGCAGATTCAGTGTTCCCAGCCTGGTGCAGGTCTACAATTTTGTTACTGGTGTCCTTTGACAGCTCTTTGGTCTTGGCCATAGTGGAGTTTGGAGTGTGACTGTTTGAGGTTGTGGACAGGTGTCTTTTATACTGATAACAAGTTCAAACAGGTGCCATTAATACAGGTAACGAGTGGAGGACAGAGGAGCCTCTTAAAGAAGAAGTTACAGGTCTATGAGAGCCAGAAATCTTGCTTGTTTGTAGGTGACCAAATACTTATTTTCCACCATAATTTGAAAATAAATTCATTAAAAATCCTACAATGTGATTTTCAGGATTTTTTTCTCATTTTGTCTGTCATAGTTGAAGTGTACCTATGATGAAAATTACAGGCCTCTCTCATCTTTTTAAATGGGAGAACTTGCACAATTGGTGGCTGACTAAATAATTTTTTGCCCCACTGTAACTAAGAGCAGAGTTCAGGGCTAGGGATTCAAAATCAAATCAATCAAATTATATTTGTCACATGCTTCTTTAAAAGAGGTGCAGACTAGTGGGCCCTTCCCAACAACGCAGAGATTTTTTTTAAATGGAGAACTAGTCTAAATAATTTAGGTAAGAAAACAATGAATAAATAGACAATAAGCAACAATAACTTGGTTATATACACAGGGTACCTGTACTGAGTCGACATGAGGTAGATATGTACATATAGGTAGGGCCAGATAATTTATTTTTTTATTTTTTTATTTCACCTTTATTTAACCAGGTAGGCTAGTTGAGAACAAGTTCTCATTTACAACTGCGACCTGGCCAAGATAAAGCATAGCAGTGTGAACAGACAACACAGAGTTACACATGGAGTAAACAATTAACAAGTCAATAACACAGTAGAAAAAAAGGGGAGTCTATATACAATGTGTGCAAAAGGCATGAGGAGGTAGGCGAATAATTACAATATTGCAGATTAACACTGGAGTGATAAATGATCATGTACAGGTAGAGATATTGGTGTGCAAAAGAGCAGAAAAGTAAATAAATAAAAAACTGTGGGGATGAGGTAGGTGAAAATGGGTGGGCTATTTACCAATAGATTATGTACAGCTGCAGCGATCGGTTAGCTGCTCAGATAGCTGATGTTTGAAGTTGGTGAGGGAGATAAAGGTCTCCAACTTCAGCGATTTTTGCAATTCGTTCCAGTCACAGGCAGCAGAGTACTGGAACGGAAGGCGGCCGAATGAGGTGTTGGCTTTAGGGATGATCAGTGAGATACACCTGCTGGAGCGCGTGCTACGGATGGGTGTTGCCATTGTGACCAGTGAACTGAGATAAGGCGGAGCTTTACCTAGCATGGCCTTGTAGACGACCTGGAGCCAGTGGGTCTTGCGACGAATATGTAGCGAGGGCCAGCCGACTAGAGCATACAAGTCGCAGTGGTGGGTAGTATAAGGTGCTTTAGTGACAAAACGGATGGCACTGTGATAAACTGCATCCAGTTTGCTGAGAAGAGTGTTGGAAGCAATTTTGTAGATGACATCGCCGAAGTCGAGGATCGGTAGGATAGTCAGTTTTACTAGGGTAAGCTTGGCAGCGTGAGTGAAGGAGTCTTTGTTACGGAATAGAAAGCCGACTCTTGATTTGATTTTCGATTGGAGATGTTTGATATGGGTCTGGAAGGAGAGTTTGCAGTCTAGCCAGACACCTAGGTACTTATAGGTGCCCACATATTCAAGGTCGGAACCATCCAGTGTGGTGATGCTAGTCGGGCATGCGGGTGCAGGCAGCGATCGGTTGAAAAGCATGCATTTGGTTTTACTAGCGTTTAAGAGCAGTTGGAGGCCACGGAAGGAGTGTTGTATGGCATTGAAGCTCGTTTGGAGGTTAGATAGCACAGTGTCCAATGACGGGCCAAAAGTATATAGAATGGTGTCGTCTGCGTAGAGGTGGATCAGGGAATCGCCCGCAGCAAGAGCAACATCATTGATATATACAGAGAAAAGAGTCGGCCCGAGAATTTAACCCTGTGGCACCCCCATAGAGACTGCCAGAGGACCGGACAGCATGCCCTCCGATTTGACACACTGAACTCTGTCTGCAAAGTAATTGGTGAACCAGGCAAGGCTGTCATCCGAAAAACCGAGGCTACTGAGTCTGCCGATAAGAATATGGTGATTGACAGAGTCGAAAGCCTTGGCAAGGTTGATGAAGACGGCTGCACAGTACTGTCTTTTATCGATGGCGGTTATGATGTCGTTTAGTACCTTGAGTGTGGCTGAGGTGCACCCGTGACCGGCTCGGAAACCAGATTGCATAGCGGAGAAGGTACGGTGGGATTCGAGATGGTCAGTGACCTGTTTGTTGACTTGGCTTTCGAAGACCTTAGATAGGCAAGGCAGAATGGATATAGGTCTGTAACAGTTTGGGTCCAGGGTGTCTCCCCCTTTGAAGAGGGGGATGACTGCGGCAGCTTTCCAATCCTTGGGGATCTCAGACGATATGAAAGAGAGGTTGAACAGGCTGATAATAGGGGTTGCGACAATGGCGGCGGATAGTTTCAGAAATAGAGGGTCCAGATTGTCAAGCCCAGCTGATTTATACGGGTCCAGGTTTTGCAACTCTTTCAGAACATCTGCTATCTGGATTTGGGTAAAGGAGAACCTGGAGAGGCTTGGGCGAGGAGCTGCGGGGGGGCCGGAGCTGTTGGCCGAGGTTGGAGTAGCCAGGCGGAAGGCATGGCCAGCCGTTGAGAAATGCTTGTTGAAGTTTTCAATAATCATGGATTTGTCGGTGGTGACCGTGTTCCCTAGCCTCAGTGCAGTGGGCAGCTGGGAGGATAATAATAATAAACAGTAACTAGCTATTTAGCAGTCTTATAGCTTGGGGGTAGAAGCTGGTGTCTTTGAAAAGTTGTAGGGCCTTCCTCTGACACCGCCTGGAATAGAGGTCCTTGTTTACAGGGTGCTCGGCACCAGTAACGTACTGGGTTGTACGCGCTATCCTCTGTAGCGCCTTGCAGTTGGATGCCAAGCAGTTGCCATTCCAAGCAGTGATGTAGCCAGTCAAGATGCTCTCATGGAGCAGCTGTAGAACTATTTGAGGATCTGAGGACTCAAGTCTTTTCAGCATCCTGAGGGGGAAGAGGCATTGTTGTGCCCTCTTCACGACTGTGTTGCCGTTTGTGTGGACCATGATTGTTCTGGGTAGGGAGCTGCCTAATTGGCCCTTGACTTCATGGGATTTTCCCCCACCAAGTTCACTGCCAAGAGGCATCACATTAAAGACAACATTTAGGGTTTTATTCATTGATATTATGATGTACAACAAAGAAACTGTGTAGCTGGAAACAGGGACATTGGCTACAGATTATTTACATGGGCTAAACTCGTCTTAAACAGAGTACCACAGTAGAAACATACAATACTTCCCTGTCATAATTCAGTATTTGGAATTCTACGTTACACACTGTTCCGTTGAATATGATGACATACCATTTACAGTGAACTGGTAAAAATAAGGAAAACTAGAAAACTTGTGGACCGTGGAGCCATACATTAACATCATTATAACAAGAAGGAAACCACTTCCATTCACACCATAGGAGCAGAAACCTTGAGTAACGTTTGAACTGTTTTGTACCACCTGGCTCATCTATAATGAACAAGGTCAAATGTTCACACATTTTGATACACCTCTGCGAACCAGACATTGAACTACACACTGCAGATGAGGCACCTGGTTGCTGCCTGCATGTGAAAGTAAGAGAAAACAACTGACAGAAATAATGGCACACACAACCAATGGAATCAGACATCAAGTCAAAATATTTTATTATAGAATTCATATATTCGAGGCATTACCTCACATTTATAGGCACTGAACTACTGTACTGGAGTCACTGCCACAACTCTGCCTGTGTACTGTATCACATTACTTTTACAATGTTTGACTGTACAAGTGAACACAATCAGAAACAACCACAGGATTCCATCCAGGCATCTCTCTGTCAGACCAGAGCTCTGTCAAAACGCCTGGCACTCTCTTAAGCACATTGACCCACAAATCAGGCCATTAGTAAACTTGTTTCCTCATTCAGATTCTGGTGCTACAGAACATGATGCTGCCCAGCATCAGGCATCATCTGGGGGAAGTGATCAGCTCTGTCAGGTCTGGCTGACTAAATGGCACCTCTTTTCTGGCTGGGTTATTAAGAGGTCTGGGTATCAATATTTCCCTGTTGAAATATAACCTAATCAAACTAACTGTTTGGGCTGATGATCACCTCACCTCACGTTATAGGAGTAAAACAGTTCCTGCTGATTGTCAGTTAAAACATGGAAGATCCCAACAGATAAGTCATGGGAGTGTCCTATTAGGATTTGGAGTATTTGTATTGGTTTTCAGGAGAATTGAGGTTCAGCAACAGACTTCATATTGGCACAGCTGTTCCTCTCCTCATCCATACTGTACCATGTATAGGAATCTCCTTCTCCAGATGTGGATGTGCTGTGACATAATTAGTGTGTGTGTGTGTATAACCAAAGCAAAGTCATCTGGCTTCAAACATCAACCTGAAATTAAAAGAATTGTGACAGGCTTTCGTTCCCATTTGAACCCCTCTGTGATATTCAGACACATATTGTAGCCTCCCTCGTTGAGACAGGAGTCAAGACACACAGACACACAGTGCACTTGATACAGTCAGAGATCATCAGCTAACACCATCACCGTGGTTACGCACCATGGAAACACGTCATAGCACAGCATCATAGAGAGATAACAGGCCTGTGTCAACACGACAGGGCAACACCACCACAAACCTGACTCTGTACAGCTCAACCCACACAACACAAATAAACATCTGTAGGAGAAGCACTGTGGGGATAAAACAACAGAGATAACATAAATTATTTAAATACTCATTTCTTTTGGAAGGAAAAGCAACAATACTTGACTCACTATAACACAGTAATGCTACTCGCGGGTGTGACACAGTGACGGTTGCCTGGACACCACATGGTCACAATGAACCGCACAAAAACAGAGGCTTTGATGGTGAAAATAAGACACAGTTCTGAAATGATTTCTATCAATCAAATTTAAGTATGTTCGGAAATATGTAGTGTATGGACTCATCATACACTATTTTATCCCATGAAGAGAAGGCAGAGAGACATGTTATAAAACCTGACTGAGCCTAATAGACTGCTTAAGGAGATCAGTACTACAAAGAAAGCAAATGGGAAGAGTAAATGTACTGAATGCTCTACAAAACCAGCAGCGATGTGATTACAGTACAGAACTAGAGGAAACAACAGTTTACACTGTTGAGTCATATGTCTCGTCAGCGCCAGTGGAGCACATCTGAAAATGGATTTTTACCTCGGAAATGAAATTCAGAACGACAGAGAAGCCCCATAGAATGCCTTGAGGGTGTGTGAGCACTGTCTAAACTGAACTGTACTCAAGAGCTAAGAAACCAGGGTTTATTTTCTGCAGAGGAGACCATGGGTCCCCTACAAACTGCTAATGAATACAGCATTCTCTCCACTGATGAAAATCTATTTACGTATATACATATGTGTTATATCCATAATTGTATGGTTGTGCCACTAACCCTGCTGAGTCACCCCCTAACTAGCCACAGCCCCAGCCCTCCTAGCCAGTCACAGACCAGGCCCTCCTTACCAGCCACAGCTCCAGCCCACCTTACCAGCCACAGCCCTCCTTACCAACCACAGCCCCAGCCCTACTAACCAGCCACAGCCCTCCTTACCAGCCACAGCCCCAGCCCTACTAACCAGCCCCAGCCCTCCTAGCCAGTCACAGACCGGGCCCTCCTTACCAGTCACAGCTCCAGCCCTCCTTACCAGCCCCAGCTCTCCTTACCAGCCCCAGCCCTCCTTACCAGTCACAGCTCCAGCCCTCCTTACCAGCCCCAGCTCTCCTTACCAGCCCCAGCCCTCCTTACCAACCACAGCCCCAGCCCTACTAACCAGCCACAGCCCTCCTTACCAGCCACAGCCCCAGCCCTACTAACCAGCCACAACCCTCCTTACCAACCACAGCCCCAGCCCTACTAACCAGCCACAGCCCTCCTTACCAGCCACAGCCCCAGCCCCAGCCCTACTAACCAGCCACAGCCCTCCTAACCAACAACAGCCCCAGCCCTACTAACCAGCCACAGCCCTCCTTACCAACCACAGCCCCAGCCCTACTAACCTGCCACAGCCCTCCTTACCAGCCACAGCCCCAGCCCTCCTTACCAGCCACAGCCCCAGCCCTATTAACCAGCCACAGCCCTCCTTACCAGCCACAGCCCCAGCCCTACTAACCAGCCACAGCCATCCTTACCAACCACAGCCCCAGCCCTACTAACCAGCCACAGCCCTCCTTACCAGCCACAGCCCCAGCCCTACTAACCAGCCACAGCCATCCTTACCAGCCACAGCCCCAGCCCTACTAACCAGCCACACCCCAAGCCCTCCAGCCCATAATTTAGCACATCAAAAGGTCTGCGCAACAGGAGAAGCTGATAAACACATTAATGAATAAAGTCATGAACCAGGTGCTTCTTTTATTGTAATGTTAATTTTTGTTCCTGTTTGTGAGAAACATTTTGTACTCAGGGCATCATTGGTAAAGAGACACTGGTCTCAATTGTGCTACACTGAATAAATAAAAGTCAATAAGACAACCAGAGAGAGCAGAAGCCACAGCCTGAACAGGTGTAGGAGACAGTTGGGCCAGCTTAGGTTAGGACGACATCCTAAATAAAATAAAAACTCATGATCCAGAAAATGTGGGGTTGTACAGAGGTGGCCAAGGAAAGTGTATCATGTGTATCAATAAACGTGTATCAATAAAATACATACTAAAAATATATTTTTAGGACAAGCAAATGTGAACGCCACCCTCTGTCCTCTAATACTAGCTCTAAAACCACTCCTGCTCTCTCTATTTCTGATCTGGTCCTTGAGAAGGCTGAACAAGGAAGGTATTTTTACAGAAGGGCTCAGGAAAATGCAGCACGGTCTTTCTATTAAAGGGAAATTTGACCACTGCTCTTTCACTGTATATGTCCATTGGGAGTCCCGAAAGGCGTCGTCCTGGTTTGGCTGGGGTAGGCCGTCATTGTAAATAAGAATTTGTTCTGAACTGACTTGCCTAGTTAAATAAAGGTTATATAAATCAAATAAACTGTATATGCTATTAACATAATATGTCATAAATAAAATGTTTACTTCCTCACTACATGGTGTGGAAGTGGTGTGGGGGCTGTGCTTTGGCAAAGTGGGTGGGGTTATATCCTTCCTGTTTGGCCCTGTCCGGGGGTGTCCTCGGATGGGGCCACAGTGTCTCCTGACCCCTCCTGTCTCAGCCTCCAGTATTTATGCTGCAGTAGTTTATGTGTCGGGGGGCTAGGGTCAGTTTGTTATATCTGGTGTACTTCTCCTGTCCTATTCGGTGTCCTGTGTGAATCTAAGTGTGCTTTCTCTAATTCTCTCCTTCTCTCTCTCTCGGAGGACCTGAGCCCTAGGACCATGCCCCAGGACTACCTGACATGATGACTCCTTGCTGTCCCCAGTCCACCTGGCCGTGCTGCTGCTCCAGTTTCAACTGTTCTGCCTTATTATTATTCGACCATGCTGGTCATTTATGAACATTTGAACATCTTGGCCATGTTCTGTTATAATCTCCACCCGGGAAAGCCAGAAGAGGACAGGCCACCCCACATAGCCTGGTTCCTCTCTAGGTTTCTTCCTAGGTTTTGGCCTTTCTAGGGAGTTTTTCCTAGCCACCGTGCTTCTACACCTGCATTGCTTGCTGTTTGGGGTTTTAGGCTGGGTGGAGATATCAGCTGATGTACGAAGGGCTATATAAATAAATTTGATTTGATTTTGATGTGTGTATTGTGTGTGACAGTTAGTATACATTATCTATTAACATGAGGGGGATATAGTACCTTGTTCGAGTGTGTATTGATGGGGACAACGTAGTGAAATGTTGGCTAATCACTGACTAGTGTGTGTTCTAAAGACTCATCCTGCAGCTGATGATCTTGACACCAGCTTTAGTAGTACAGATCCTGTAGACCCATTGGATGAGAGCTTTCAGCCGGGAACATGCTTAAGCTCAACTTCATCTGACTCGGAAGAGGAAAAGACTGCACGGGTCTGGCAAGAGCTCATGATGTTCTGTCAGACCAGCTGCCATTGCCCAACAAGACAAGGTTTACCAGATTAAGAACATTCAGGACCCTGCCTGGAACATTCAACCAACACAACATCCATATTCAGTTAGAGTGATGTTGAGTATAATATAGAATGCCTAGTATGCTCACAACTGCATTGTGATATAGATATTGCTAGCTCTTGTACAGTAGATAAACTCAGCAAAAAAAGAAAAATCCTCTCACTAACTGTTTATTTTCAGCAACTTAACATGTGTAAATATGTGTATGAACATGACAAGATTCAACAACTGAGACATCAACTGAACAAGTTCCACAGACATGTGCCTAACAGAAATGGAAAAATGTGTCCCTGAACAAAGGGGGGGTCACAATCAAAAGTAAGAGTCAGGATCTGGTGTGGCCACCAGCTGCATTAAGTACTGCAGTGCATCTCCTCCTCATGGACTGTACCAGAGTTGCCAGTTCTTGCTGTGTGATGTTACCCCACTCTTCCACCAAGGCACCTGCAAGTTACCGGACATTTCTGGGGGGAATGGCCCACACCCTCCAATCCAACAGGTCCCAGACATGCTCAATGGGATTGAGATCCAGGCCCTTTGCTGGCCATGGAAGAACCCTGACATTCCTGTCTTGCAGGAAATCACACAGAACAAGCAGTATGGCTGGTGGCATTGTCATGCTGGAGGGTCATGTTAGGGTGAGCCTGCAGGAAGGGTACCACATGAGGGAGGAGGATGTCTTCCCTGTAACTCACAGCGTTGAGATTGCCTGCAATGACAACAAGCTCAGTCCAATGATGCTGTGACAAACCGCCACAAACCATGATGGACCCTCCACCTCCAAATCGATCCCGCTCCAGAATACAGGCTCGGGTGTAACGCTCATTCCTTCGGCGATAAATGCACATCCGAAAATCATCCCCGGTGAGACAAAATTGCGACTTGTCAGCAAAGAGCACTTTTTGCCAGTCCTGTCTGGGTTTGTGCCCATAGGCGACGTTGTTGCCGATGATGTCTGGTGAGGACCTGCCTTACAACGGCCTACAAGCCCTCAATCCAGCCCCTCTTAGCCAATTGCGGATAGTCTGAGCACCTATGGAGCGATTGTGCGTTCCTGGAATAACTCAGGTAGTTGTTGCCATTTTTTATTTAACCTTTTTTACCTAGGCAAGTCAGTTAAGAACAAATTCTTATTTACAATGAAGGCCTAGGAACAGTGGGTTAACTGCCTTGTTCAGGGGCAGAACGACAGATTTCTTTTTAACTTGTCAGCTTGGGGATTTGATCTAGAAACCTTTCGGTTACTGGCCCAACACTCTAAGCACTAGGCTACCTGCCACCATCCTGTACCTGTCCCGCAGGTGTGATATTCGGATGTACCGATCCTGTGCAGGTGTTGTTACACGTGGTCTGCCACTGCGAGGATGATCAGCTGTCCGTCCTGTCTCCCTGTAGCGCTGCCTTAGGCTTCTCACAGTAGGGACATCGCAATTTATTGCCCCGGCCACATCTGCAGTCTTCATGCCTCCTTGCAGCATGCCTAAGGCACGTTCACACAGATGAGCAGGGAGCCCGGGCATCTTTCTTTTGGTGTTTTTCAGTAGAAGTGTCTTAAGTTTTCATAACTGTGACCTTAATTGCCTACCGTCTGTAAGCTGTTAGTGTCTTAACGACTGTTCCATAGGTGCATGTTCATTAATTGTTTATGCTTCATTGAACAAGCATGGCAAATAGTGTTTTTAAACCTATACAATGAAGATCTGTGAAGTTATTCTGATTTTTACAAATTATCTTTGAAAGACAGGGTCCTGACAAAGGGACGTTTCTTTTTTTGCTGAGTTGATGTATATAATGGAGTTTGATCAAATGTTTTATATAATATGTTTTACATGAGTACTGACAAGTGACTAAATGATCCCAGCTGCATCAGAAACCAATAAAGTGTTGACTTCTGGATCAATTCATTATGATATTCATTACATGTATTTGGAAGTAACTAGCTATAATCTCACTGCTAAAAAAAAATGATGCAGGGAGTTGCTGCATCATTTCAACTATCATTTGTTTAGAATTAAACATGTTTTAATAAAACAATTGACAGACTATTCTATGTGGCAAATAAGTAGACATGGCTTTTTATTCCAGACAAAGTTTAATTGCTCTGGAGACCAAGGTGAGTTTACACAGCAGTATGCAGGAATAGTTATGGCAATGTACTGTATGACATTTATACAGTAGACAAAAAATATACCACTAACACCTATAATAAATACTACAGTTCTACAATGGGAATACTTGCATATGGTCTGTTTGGTAGGTGCAGTGAGGTGAGGTGTTCACTTTGATACAAGGGGAGATTGTTGTTATGGACCTTACAAATAAGTTGCTGACTCAAGAGGAGAGTGTATCTAACATACTGTCTGCTGTGTGAGGGATAAATTGCTAATATGGCTCCAACAACACATGCAGGCAAGGGGATTCAGTGCCCTCTGCCTCGCTACTGCCATGTAGAACAAACTCCCAGAATAATCTGTAGGCCACCAAGAGGTATGGTCTGTAAGAGAATGACAAAAACACTATTAGACTTTCATGGGCAATTGTTGTGTACTGTCTGTATTCCTACTGAAGCAGCACGATGCAGAATATTTCACACCTCACAGGCGCACATTCGCTAGCTAGCTACATTAGGCTACAGTACATTTTGGGTATAGCAAACAGAGCTTGTTAGCTTAACTTGGCTTGTGGTATTAGCAAGTCCTGTTATGGCCGAATCGATCACAAAACTATACTGTGCGGGACAACGATCACAAAATTATACTGTACTGAAAAATACTGCCTCATGTGAAAAGAGAACTTAGCTAGCTACCGACAGCAAAATAACTTACTTGTTTGTCATTTGCCCTCCTGGCCCAGCTGGTCTAGGCTGCCTCCACCAGTTGATCTTGAAGTTTCTGAAGAACGTCTCAGGCACACCAAAATCCATATGTGAGTCAAACCTTCAATGGTCTGTCACATACACATGATCCATAGAGTCTGCAGTGACCTCCTCCAGCAAGAGAATTTGTTGCAGCACAGACGTTCCTCTTCTGCTGGCATGGCTGGACAGCACCCGCATAGGTGCCACCAGTCGGAGTCTGACCGTGGCTCCCCATCGTTGCTTGCTGGTCTCGCAATTCTTGTTCTCGCTGTCTCAACTCGGCTTCAGTGTATTCCGGCTCAAGTGAATAGGGCAGTATGTCCCTGTGTTAGTATGTAAAAGAACATCAAAAAACTCTCGTCGTCAAGCTCTTCTTGGAAAGCGGAATTTTCAGAAGCAGCCATTGTAATTATTTAGCCATCTTGGATAGACAGTGCATGGTAACATAGCTCCCATTAACATGTAGAAACTAGTAACGGCGCCATTTTGAAAAGCAAAGTAGGGCTCCTGTCAGGCTGTAGTTTTTACAAAGCCAGGGAAAATTAGTCAGCCTAGGTATCCTGCAATGTCGTGGCAGATAGGAACATCGTTGAGACCAGTCCAATGGCTCTATTGAACAAGGCCAACCATATCTTCTCGCTGCTAGCATGTATGTGTAATTAGCAAAACACAAAGGCCACAATAATTGCTACAAAACATGACTCCGTTCATTTTTAGATCAGACAGTAGGCTCAATCAAACAATAATGTCATTGGTTGAACTCTCCCGGTCAAAACAATAATGTCATTGGTTGCACTCTCCCGGCGTAAAAATAAAACAAAATACTGCTATGGTGCATAATTATGTCTGAAACACCGCTCATCACTCATAATTATGTCTGAAACACCGCTCATCACTCATAATTATGTCTGAAACACCGCTCATCACTCATAATTATGTCTGAAACACCTCTCATCACTCATAATTATGTCTGAAACACCTCTCATCACTCATAATTATGTCTGAAACACCTCTCATCACTCATAATTATGTCTGAAACACCGCTCATCACTCATAATTAATGTCTGAAACACCGCTCATCACTCATAATTATGTCTGAAACACCGCTCATCACTCATAATTAATGTCTGAAACACCTCTCATCACTCATAATTATGCAGGGGAGTTTTTCCAGTTCCCAAATATTGTCTAGCGGTGAAGTTTCCATTTACGATTTTCTATTTAAAAACACACTTCCCAATTTCCCTCTCTTTCGCTCTCTCTTTCCGTTGCTCTCTTTTTAAGCCGCCACCTAAGGATTATCTGAAATAAACACACTTTCTGAGCATGCACTTTGTCCTGCCTTCAGTTCCTTTGCCTTTCATATGTCGTTCATTGCAAAGCTCTTGAGGTAAAATATATACGTATATTTTTCTCTTAAAAAGGGAAATGTTGCTTAGTGCCAAAGCACTCTTGTCTCTGGATGCTACAGTGCAGGGATTGGCCTGGCCATTCTAGAGGTGGTATTCATGGTGTGTGGGATTTGAACATCATGTGTATAGCTGTGCTATTTTCACACACACACACCTGGCTGTGAAGGTACCAAAACACAGACAAATACCCCAATGTTATATCCTAAACTCTCTACTTTTTTAAAGGTGATAGAAAAGTGTTTTAACAAGCCACTGCAGCCTGACTGTTGTAGTGAAACAGATATGGCCCGTAGTTCCTTTAGTTTCCAGAAAAGTACCCTGCTTTTTTCCAGAAAAATGCTGTACTGTTCAAAGGCGTCTTTTGTGTAGTGTGTATGCGTCTGTGGTGTTGTTTTTTGCTTATTTATTTGACTCCTATTATGTCTCTAAGATGTAGAAAAGTATTTGTTTCTCCATTGAAATAAACAGGTGTCAGGGTCACTGTCCTTGATGCTGCCCACCAACTGCAAGGTTCAAAGGCAAAAACAAGTCTGTATGAGTGTCCATCACCTGCTTGCATTGAGTCCTTCGTCTGTCTCTGTGTGCGTGTGTGTGTCACACAGTCTCTCTGAGACAAAGAGCCTCCACGGCGTTGCTGGGTCCCTGGGCCACGCCCCCGATGAGAAACAGCATGTTGGGGGTCTGCAGGGGTGAACAGGAGCAGCGGGGACTGGGCATGGGGGTAGCGTACTCCCAGCTCCGCTTCACAGGATTGTAGCTCTCAACCGACGACAGGGGCGACGGCTGGTTACCTGGACACACACACACACACACACACACACCGATGAGATCATGAACACCAATTTACAAATTGTTTGCCCCCTAAAATAAGGACACAGATGGATCTTCCCTGAAAAACAACAGCTATTCCCTTCTTAACATGAAAATGTGACCGTCAATATTTTATAGTTGAGCTAACATTATAGAGAGAGCAGTAGAACACAGGATTGAAGCTTCACAAATAGCTCTGTGTTAGTCAGTGCCTGGCGTAATAGAGGAGCACAAAGGCATGTCCGGTGTGTATCCCCCTCACAGCCACATCATTAGTGTGCCTCCAAGCTACTCCATCACTCTGACCTGTCTGGGGCCAGGACTGCTGCACCCCCCCCCCCCCAAATGTCACATTGACGCACACACACCACAGGAGACAGGCAGACCTGTTCATCACCCTCTCTCTCACACACACACACACCAGAGAAGGAGCTATAGGAGGACCGTTTCATTGTAATGGCTGGAATGGGATACATGGAAGGAAGTCTAACATGTAGAGCTTGGTCCTCTGACATACACACATGATCAAACTAACACAACTATACTACCTACTGTTGAACAATGTGAAACACACTCAACCTATTTCACTCTGTCACACATGAGCACACACACACAAACACACTTCCGGGATTACACACAAAAACTAAAAAAGAGAAATAGGCATGTAAGTGCTACTCTAAATAAAGGCATTTTTAATTCCACCCTCCAGTAAGGTTATTTACTCAATGATAAGACAGAAATTGATGATAAGAAAAACGTGTCTAAGACTAGGGCCCCGGGGGATAGCTGTGTTGTCGTCTTGAACTGGGGGGTCCGTCTGTCTAATTTAGCAATGGGATCTGCCTCTCAGTCTCTGAGCCACAGGTGGAATTATGCAGCATGTTGCATCCATCCAGGTGGCGGTGGGAGTAGACTGTAGTCTGTAAAAAAAACATGTAAATGCACTAGGAGAGATTGGAAGAAGCAAATTAAAACTTGAACTTAACTAAAAAACAAAGCACATACAGTGCCTAGTGAAAGTCTACACACCCCTTGAACAGTTGTCACATTTCGATGCCTTAAAAAGTAATCTAAAATGGGATTCCATTAGAATTCCCCCCAACAGATCTATACAGCCTTCTCCACTATCAAAGTGAAAGAAAAAGTACATAACATTTTCTGAATGAATAAAGAATTAAAAACAATATGTCTTCACACCCCAAGAGTTAATATTGAGTGGAAGCACCTTTGGCAGCAATTACAGCTGTAAATAATTGTGACTCTTAGGGCAACATATCGCCATTGTGACTCTTAGGGCAACATATCGCCATTGTTTTTGTCAAAATTGCTCATGTTCAGTAAATTTTGTTGGAAAGTATTGATGGACATCAATATTCAAACATTCAAACATCATTTGCTCTCACACACACGCAGTAATATGCACATACATTTATACTGACTAAACACACACAATCATCATATACACTGCTGCTACTCTGTTTATCATATATCCTGATGCCTAGTCACCTTACATATCTACCTCTATCACTCCAGTATCCCTGCACATGGTAAATATGGTACTGGAACTTGACCCTGTATATAGATAGTATGCTTAATTACTTCATATTCTAATCAACACAACAATGGGCCTCAGGACCTCAATGATCTGTTACTGATCCAACGTTACAGCTGGTTTAGTAACCGCATCAACATCATTTTCTGTAACCTTTTAAAAACAACTGCCATTTTGACCACTATCCCCAACAAGTCAGACAAAAACTTAGAGCATATGAAATCTTCCTCTAATTTTCAAATCTGAAAACCGAACAGGAATAGCTTCTACCAATCAAGAGGTAGAACTGTTTTAGTAACCCATCAACTGCTTTCATTAACCTTTTCACCATGTGTGGTCCGCCTCCTAATTAATTCACATAGAAGTAGACCATTTCACTGTTGAGGACAACTTGAGGCTTGATTGAACCAGACAATCACCTCTCCAGTGTTTCCCCAGATCAATTATGCAGACATTTGCGCAGTCTAGCACGAACTGAGGCCCATTTTCTGGATGGTGCTCGCAATGCCTTCATTGTTGTTTTCCTTACAAATGATAACTTTGGACATGTGTGCATTCCAATCAGTCCCTTATTTTGTGGTCGTTTCTACTGTAGTATATCATATGTATGTATGTATGGAGCATTGTGTATTCACTGTTTTATTCACGTTTTCAAGTTCTGGTGACAAATCATGCATTCTAATTCTTGCATAGATTGTAATGATGTGTAATGATGTTTTTTTTAAGGTTGTACTGATTATGATGAGCTAATGCTAAGCCATCTGCCAGCTATGTGTGGCACCATGTTGCTGACATTATAAAATGCATTTTGGGTGTCATGTAAACATCTGTCAGACCAAAGATGTTATAACTTAAGTGAATGACGTTTCACTCATCTTTCGAGTAAACTTCCAGAAGTGAATGAAGTGAAGGATCGTAGACGACACACCCCTTTCAACATGCATACCGCAAACAGACCCGTATCTTTGGTTGACGCGAAAAAGAAAAAAAATAGTGGCGTGCACAAATTACCCATCGTCTGATTAATTTTGATTTTTAGAAAGTGCTTTACTCAATTATTTTGATAAATGGTGAGCTCGCCTGTGATGTGATGAATTGTAAATAGTAATTTCTATTAGCTAATTCATATTGTGGTTTCTGTCAGCCAAGAGTTAGCTAAATATGACTGCTTTTGTTACATCAGTCTTTCCTCAGTTAGCGCTAGGACAAATGTAGCCTACATTTTCCAGTTTGGATGATTGTGTTATGTTGTCTCTACTTCTATGAATGTCTGAAAACTGCATCCCAAAATACACTGGTCACATTCAGGACATACATTTGGAAGGACTGTATTTGTGCAAAATGTTTCTGTGAAAAAAGCAGTGGCCATCTCAAATGCTGACTGTTGCGTCAATTAAAACTGGACATTCTAAATAAGCATTCTAATCACACCAGTTTGCGCGTACGCTGCAGGGGCCACTGTAGAATAATCACACCCATTTGTTGGTACGTGTCAAAGGGTTAAATAAGTCTTGTCAGAAGCTAGCAGATTCATTACTTACCAACAACAGCAAATTCCAATAAAACTACATCATGTTTTGAAGTTCACTTTCCTTGCTTTGTTTAACAACACTGTTGTGATTTGACTTTAACATTAATCTGTTTTTTCTCTAATTAACTATGTTTAATTGTGACAAAGTTATATTAATAATGTAACAATTAACTAATTAGGATCTGGGGCACCACGAGAGCGGTTCTTTAAAGAGTTACCATCTCCCAAATTAAACTCCAAGGGTGGGTTGCACCAAGATGAATTAACTCTTAAACTGGCTTAAATCAAAGTTTATCTATTAATCTTGTTGGACCAAATTTTAAACCTAGTTTTAAATTATTCCTAGTTCAATTAAATCCTTCCTCTCATCTAAATTTAGTTCACTGTAAACCTAGATTCATTTTAAGCCTATTGATCAATGGTTCTACGCAACTGGATGTTTCCAGATGGTGGATGGGGACCTTTTTTGACTCCACAAGTCAACCGTCTGCAAGATTGTAGTCAGGGTCCAGTGCTATTGCCAGTCTGAAGAATCAGTACATAAGGTTCAAGCCTACAGAGGATACAGCAGCTGGATTTTACAGGAGAGCTAGATTCCCAGGTGTACTAGGGGCAATAGACTATGCACACATTCCTAAGCCCAACCCTGGAATGGAGAACTATTCCATAACCGGAAAGGTTACCGCTCCATCAACGTGCAGGCTGTCTGTTATGACAAAGGTCAGCTCACCAACATCGTAGCTAGATTGCCAGGATCCACCCATGACAGCATAATCTTTTGGACAATAGTCATCTGTGTGCAATGCTGGAACAAGGGGCCTAGTAGGTGACAAATATCAATTGTCTTGGTGACAATGGATATGCCTGTAGTGGGTACCTTATGACCCCGCTTTTAAACCCACAGACACAGAAGAGAGAGCATACAACACCTCTCATATCCTGGCAAGAGGTCTCAGAGAGAGTTTTTGGAGTGTGAAAAAAATAATGATTCCCTTACCTAAAGGAGGGGCTCTGCACGAAGATGGACACTACACTGACAATCATTATTGCAGTGCCGGTTCTGAGTAACTTTGGCAGTAGACAAGGAGACAAGCTACCTGAGGAGGACCTACCTGAGGAGAATGTAGAAGATGGCCAGGTGCAACATGCTGAGGGAAGAACCATCCGAGCATTCTGTAGTAACAATAGCAATCAAGCATCCAAGTTTAACTTGCTAGCTACTTCCAAACACAAATGAGAGAACAGCTGAACATTACTCGCCCTAGCAAAGCTGGTTAGGCTGTTTTCTTACCCAGAGCGTTGGTTTCTGCAACTGTGCTGTCAGATTGTCCGTTTGTAAATTCAGAGCGTTTCGCTCTCAGAGCACACACTGGGCGATGTGCGCTCACAACGCTAGCTAGACAATAAACCATAATCCCAACTCATGATGTTACTACCCTGCATGAATCTGCTATTCAACCAGGTTCAATGTTAGCTAGCTAACATTGGGCTATAGCTAGCCAAGAAAATGGCTCTGAGATATGAATAATAAGATCAAACATGTAACATTAGCTAGCGAGCCAGCCAGTTAATGTTAGCTAGCTAGCTAACAGTACACTTTAACTTGAAAGGAAAAGATTGAATTTCAAAATTAAAAACGTGTAATATCTGAAAATGTAGCTTGCTAGACTCTCTTACCCATATACATCATGGATGGATGCGTCTCCTATCGGATGCCATGGTTGCCCTTAGTTTGAAGATGTAATCTGGTGGTTTTTCCATCTCCTTAGCTACCACACTCGAATTCCACTGATTTCAAAACCCATTCCTCCAGAAAGTGGAGCGCAACACTTATGCAGTTTTACTACACAATACATTCAAAAAGCTGTGTTAAACAGGATTACCTACACATACTGACCAGCTCAAATAGACAGAAGCGTGCTATATGGCAGACCAATCCAAACTCTTCTCTCAGCATATCCAGGCCACTCATTATCTCAGCCAATCATGGCTAACGGGAAGGTTGCTGGCTTTAACTGTGGCTAAACCAACTAGGCTTGTAATTTAACAATTTTATTTGTATTTACAGATGGCATAAAAGTTTGTTAAGGCACATGGCAAAAAAATCTAGTTTATGTTCAACCGGCTCTCCTGTGAAGTCGTGACCAACGACATAAGTCGTTTCCTGAAACGGGTCACAAATAACAGTGTTCTATAGATCACCTCTGACCATTCCCCACGTTCTATACTAGAAATATTGTTCCAGCATTTGCTTTTGAACGTGTTAGAGTTTCAGCGGGAAAAAGGTCTATTGAGACAAAGCACATTCCTTTGGTGAATCTGGAGAGCGCAGGCCTGGATCTTCTCGCTTGATTTACAACAGGAAGTGATTTGTTAATCCCTACTAGTTCTTTCCTTGGGGACTGATTGAAGTTATTCATTGCAAACCTGATCTGACCTATTTGGATTCTCATGGACAGTCATAACAACACTATAATGAATCTAGCAAAGAAGAGTTCTGGGTCAGAGTGCAGTATTGATTTAGCTTCATAGCATACACATTTGTTAGCATGTTTCTCACACTGGCTTTAGCCATGGAGGGAGCAGGCTTGCCATAGCTACACGATTTGTGAATCTATTTCGAACCGAACAACTTGAGCGACAGATAAAATGGCTTTGAAAAAATACAATTTCAGCTAATAGGGAGTGTTATCTACCAAAATAACTACATTATGGCATGACCTGGAACGATACAGAGAAGATTTATAATGCTTCCCAGGTCTGGACGACCTGGAACAATACCGGGAAGATTTCTAATACTGTCCTTCTCAGGATCGTGGACCGTGCTCTAAATAACTGGCTATTTTGCCTGTCTGTAAAGAGAAGGGTGGACTGTACGTTGATCCTGCTGCTCTAATTGGATCGAGCGAAGAGGTCTCCCTTCACTCACTTCCTATTTCACCCGATCACTTCTCATCACACTTATTTCAGTTCTCACACCCAACTATCGTGGTTTAGACACTGAACACAAAGACCGACCACAACTACTGACCTCAACCACAAAACCATTGACCGCTACTGACCACGACCACTGACCACAACAACTGAACTAAACACCGACCTACCAAAACTACTGACCAAACAGCTACTGAACCACAAAACAAATGACCACAACCACACAACTACTGACCACTACTGACTACAGCTACTGACAACACAACTACAATTACACAACTACTGAACCACACAAGTACCTACCAAAACTACTGATCAAACCACAAAACTACTGACCAAAACTACTGACCACAAAACTATTGAATCACACAACTTGGGACCACAACAGCACAAATACTGACCACAACAACTGACCAAACAACTACTGACCACATCCATACTGTAGAGCCCAAAGAACCTGCAACACAACTACTTACCACAACTACTGATCTGGTCTGCACTAGCTCTAGTCCAGCTCTGGTCCTGGGTGTAGTTAATAAGCTCAGGTTCGCACTAGCTCTGGTCTGGCTTTGGTCTGAAATGTACATTATACAGTGGCAAGAAAAAGTATGTGAACCCTTTGGAATTACCAGGATTTCTGCAAAATTGGTCATCAAATTTGATCTGATCTTCATCTATGTCACAACAATAGACAAGTATAGTGTGCTTAAACTAATAACACACAAATGATTGCATTTTTCTATATTATAGTGAATGCATCATTTAAACATTCACAGTGTAGGTTGGGAAAGTATGTGAACCTCTAGGCTAATGACTTCTCCAAAAGCTAATTGGGGTCAGGAGTCAGCTAACCTGGAGTCCAATCAATGAGACCAGATTGGAGATGTTGGTTAGAGCTGCCTTGCCCTATAAAACACAACATTTGAGTTTGTTATTCACAAGAAACATTGGCTGACGTGAACAAAATATTAAGAATTGTTGATTTGCATAAAGCTGGAAAGGGCTACAAAAGTATCTCTAAAACCCTTGATGTTCATCAGTCCACGGTAAGACAAACTGTCTATAAATGGAGAAAGTTCAGCACTGGTCGCTACTCTCCCTAGGAGTGGCCGTCCTGCAAAGACTGCAAGAGCACAGCGCAGAATGCTCAATGAGGTTAAGAAGAATCCTAGAGTGTCAGCTAAAGGCTTACAGAAATCTCTGGAACATGCTAACATCTCTGTTGACGAGTCTACGATACGTAAAACACTAAACAAGAATGGTGTTCATGGGAGGACAACACGGAAGAAGCCACTGCTGTCCAAAAAAAAAACCTTGCTACACGTCTAAAGTTTGCAAAAGGAACATACAACACTACGTGTGGAGAAAAAAAGGCACAAAACAGCACACCAACATCAAAACCTCAACACAACTGCAAAGTATGGTGGAGAGAGTATCATGGTTTGGGGCTGCTTTGCTGCCTCAGGGCCTGGACAGCTCTCTATCATCAGAAAAATGAATTCCCAAGTTTATCAAGACATTTTGCAGGAGAATGTCAGGCTATCTGTCCACCAATTGAAGCTCAGATGTTAGGTGATGCAACAGGAGAATGACCCAAAACACAGAAGTAAATTAAAAACAGATTGGCTTCAGCAGAAGAAAATATGCCTTCCGGAGTGGCCCAGTCAGAGTCCTGACCTCAACCCGATTGAGATGCTGTGGCATGACCTCAACAGTGCAGTTCACACCAGAGACCAAGAATTTTGCTGAACTGAAACAGTTTTATAAAGAGGAATGGTCCAAAATTCCTCCTGACCGTTGTGCAGGTCTGATCCGCAACTACAGAAAGCGTTTGGTTGAGGTTATTACTGCCAAAGGAGGGTCCACCAGTTATTAAATCCAAGGGTTCACATACTTTTCCCACCCTGCACTGTGAATGTTTACACGGCGTGTTCAATAAATACATGAAACGTATAATTGTTTGTGTGTTATTAGTTTAAGCAGACTGTGTTTGTCCATTGTTGTGGCCTAGATGAAGACAGATTATGACCAATTTATGCAGAAATACAGGTATTTACAAAGGGTTCACATACTTTTTCTTGCCACTGTAGCTACTTAAATGTGCATAAATTACCATATAATAACAACCAACAATAATTGTAATTGTAACAACTTTCACATGTTCAGTGTATCAGTGTACCAATCAATTAATATTTTCATCTACCTACTTTTTCAACTGGTGACATTAATAAGGGATCATAGCTTTCACCTGGTCAGTCTATGTCATGGAAAAAGCAGTTCTCAATGTTTGTTACACTTAGTGTATATCCTCCACTATCACAAATCGTATTCTCCCTCCACCACACACACAGCAATATCTCATATGTTTAGGGGGGTCAGTCAAAGTGAGTTCTCTCCTCAAGCTTCAGGATTTGGGCTCCTATCCGTGTCATTATACGCCACCAGCTGCTGCTAAGTTTTTCTGGTTTCCATGGAGACACTCAATGAGCTGCAGATGATATGGACTGGTCGGTGGGGGTTAGGCTACTGTTCTCATAATTTCTGGGGAGAACAAAGTGTCGAGCTGAATCGTCTTTTCATGGTTATCAGAGTACTGCTCAGACCTGCTCCTTTTTTATCTTCACAGGAACACACTCCTCCATAGCGCTGTGCGGGAAGGACCGCTCCTCCGCTCTTCTCGGGGCTCAAAGCTTCCTGTCACGCCTTTCATTTTCTAACACCTAACCTATCTCCCCCTCTCTGCTACTAGATGTTTGTTTTCCCGAGGGGGATGTTTTTACTAAATTGGATTTGACCACGTATTCTGTTCTGTGTCAAATGGACCAAGATCATTTTGAAAAAAGTTTTCATTTTAGTCTTTTAGCAGACGCTCTTATCCAGTGACTTACAAGAGCAATTAGGGTTAAGTGCCTTGCTCAAGGGCATATTGACAGATTTTTCACCTAGTCGGCTCGGGGATTCAAAACAGCAACCTTTCAGTTGCTGGCCCAACACTCTTCATCGCTAGGCTACCTACCACCCTATTTGGATTGGCCTCAGCAGCATGGGGGTTCTGGCAGAAGGGGATTAGGCACATTAGGACCACTTGCCTGCAATAGATTTTAGGACAGAACTGGACAACGGCACAAAGAAATGTGAGGTCACCGACCTAAAAGCAGCTAAAGGGGGTTAGCTTCGGTGACTAAATATCACGCCTGAAATAAGCAAATCCCTGAAATGACCAAAAGACATTTAAATCATTAGACCTCTTAGGATTTGTTAGGATGTGTGTGTGTGTGTGTGTGTGTGTACACGAGTGACATTATATTGGGCTGTGCACATAATTGCATATCATCCACCTTCACACAGCCATCTCTTCAAAGTTAATTCAAATATTCTCTAATCATAATATTCATACATATATCAATGTGTCTTATATATGTGATAAGGGGAGAGAGTGACAGTGAGGGGAGGTCAAGAGAGAAATTAAAACATTTGAGAGAAAAAGTGAAGATACTCAGAATTGTTTGGGAGACAGATGAAGAGAGAATACAGAGATGGCGGAGGAGGCTCCAGCTTTTCAATGGCAATCTGATGTCACCCTGAAAAGCAGCCCTTTGGCTTCCACACATTCAACACTATGAATAATAAATAGGTGCTTCATCCAGCCTCAAAAGAAAAAGACAGAGACAATTCTCCCAGCTGGCTGTTAAACTAAGAGCAGATCCCTCATTTACCAGCTTTTGACAAAAGTCAGAGGAAGGGAAATATGCCATATAACATATGTGAATCAGAATCCAAAAAGATCCTTCTTGGATTAAAATGATCATGCCCAGACTGTTGACATTTCTGAGTGTAACATTTCCTAATTCGTTCTCTCCTCCAGTCTCTCTGAACCAGCCCCCCCCCCCCCCCCCTGCTCAAACTGTATTCTCTCTCTCTCTGCATCCTCTCTTCCCTGTGTCTTTCCTCTCTCTACATCTCTCACTCAAACTCAATGTCCCTCCCTCTCTAACTCTAGCACAGAGACAGTGGGAGCAGTTCTTATGACAGATTCTAAGCTCGCTTCATTGTCTCCTTAAGCTGTGACATGGAGACCCAAATGAACAAATACATTAACCAAATTACACAGAATGTGTACAAAGACAGAGAATAGAATGAATTCCCACACTGTCTCATTATGAGGTAAACTCTGCTCTATATCCTACTGAGCCACGGCTATAACTGTAAACTGCTTACAAACACGCAGTGAAGGAAACCCTAACCCTCTGATTACTCATTCTAAACATGATTCACTGTTTTTTTTTCACAGTATATTTATGATGCAATTCAATCAAGGGGAAAATTAGAAAGCAATGGGAACTTCATTTGCCTAAATTAACATGATTACTTCTCATGGTGTGACTGTCACACTGTGTTACTAAGATTAATGCGCAGGTGTTTTGTTTGTTCACATGAACTAGACCTTGAGGTTGTTTTAGTGTTAGGACCTGACCTTGTTGTTGTTAGTGCTGTAAGTGGTGTTGTTATTTGTCAGGGCCAAGTAGTTTATTGGTTCTGGGATATTTTGCAACCCAAGCATCTATTTGGGCAGTAAAGTGCTCACCTAGTCCACCAGCAACGATGACCCTTCCACCGAGACATCCGGCCACAAAGTCTGCTCTCTTAACCCTCATCCTGGAGGTTCGGGTTGGTTTGATCCAGATACCTGCAACACACAGGGGTCAAAGGTCAGAGAGGAGACTAACATCAAACACTGTTTGACATAAATATTCCAAAATCCCTTTCCAAGCATCATTAACTACATGTATCCAACATACATATCTATTACAATGCAGATGGTTGACCTATTTACAGTGTGGGGGAAAACAGCACCGCTACTCTAAATCTATATCTGTTTTATGTCTTTCTCGCCTCTCGAACCCGCTCTCCTTGCCCTCTACTCCGCCTGGGTCTTACTCACCACCTCAGTGTTTCCATCATTCCCTGACACCTACTTAATATGCCATACCCTCTCTATTTGCCCCAAAATCTTTCCTCCCTCTGCCCCCGTCTAGCTCTTCCTTTCCTTTCCTCTCTCTCTATCCTCGTTCTCTCCATTTCTCACTTTCTGCCCCATTTTCTCTCCCTCTCCTTCAGGTAGATAATGTAGATGAAGACAAACGATACTATAGATAGGGAGGCTGCCTATGCTAAGCCTGGGGGAGCTCCATGAATCACTCAGCGCAAAGAGGCCGTCCCAGGTGCACTCTGCTCTGGCTGCGTCTGGCGACATGTCTGCCCCACAGCAGATTACATTTTCTAAATTTGGGACAGCGTGCCCTCATTCCCTCTCCACCCTCCCCTTTTCCTCCTCTCTCCTGCACTGCCGGCTAAAAGCCTGACTTCAAGCGCTCCATCTTCTCTCCGTGCCAGGTCTGTCCAGTCAGGGAGAGGACAGCACTGTTCAGGTGGATGAGACCATTTACTTCAGTGGTTTCGTCACAGCAGCAAAGTCTGACCTCAGGCAACTCCTGAACTTTCCCTGATAGCTCAGCAGCTCACAATAGGAGGCAAAGAGAAAACCCAACAACTCTATGTGACAAATCAAGCTCTCTGTATGTGAGAGACCAGAACACTCCAAGGTCCAGACAACTCAAATGACTGTTACCAGAGTGTATGCAGCCCAATCATAACTGTCATAAAAAAAGCGATATAATTAAACAAAAACACTGGATTTGGAATAATAGACAGAAAGAAAACATGTCATTAATGTTATTATATCCCAGAATGTACAGTTCAGATTCTTTCCCTCGAAAGCCATTGCTCCAAAGCACACCCTGTGAGCTTAGAACAGACACTGTTGTTGCGAATGTACGTTCTCCAAAACGAATTGAACACTCTTAATGAGCCTTCAGCACTTGGAGGAGTAGCTAACAAAAACAACTAGGAGGTCAATAAAGGATGATACTAAGGTAGGGAGCGAGGAGGGTAGGAATAAGGGAGGAGGTAGATAACAAGAGAGAGACCATGGGTCGCATTGATGAGGGAGGAAGAGAGAAGGAGAAATATGCACTGAGTGTACAAAACATTAGGAACACCTTCCTAATATTGAGTTGCACCCCGTTGCCCTCAGAACAGCCTCAGTTCGTCAGGGCGTGGACCCGACAATGTGTCGAAAACATTCCACCGGGATGCTGGCCCATGTTGACTCCAACGCTTCCCACATTTGTGTCAGGTTGGATGGATGTCCTTTATGTGGTGGACCATTCTTGATACACACGGGAAACTGCTGGGCGTGAAAAACCCAGCAGCGTTGCAGTTCTTGACACAGTCAAACCGGTGCGCCTGGCACCGACTACCATGTTCAAAGGCACTTAAATCTTGTGTCTTTCCCATTCACCCTCTGAATGGCGCACATACACAATCCATGTCTCAAGTCTTTAAAATCCTTCTTTAACCTCTTTCCTCCCCTTCATCTACACTGATTGAAGTGGCTTTAACAAGTGACATCAATAAGGGATCATAGCTTCACCTGGATTCACCTGCTCAGTCTACAATACATCACCAAAAGTATGTGGACCATCCTCTATGTCATGGAAAGGGCAGGTGTTCCTAATGTTATGTTACACTCAGCGTTTTTTTTAGGGAGGGAGAAATTGCCACAAGCAGAGAAAGACACACGCACGAACACACAAATGCACACACACATATATACACACACTACCGGTCAAAAGTTTTAGAACACCTACTCATTCGAGGGTTTCTTTATTTTGACTATTTTCTACATTGTAGAATAGTAGTGAAGACATGAAACTGAAACCTTGAGATGAAACTGAAAATAAAAGTTTGACCGGTAGTGCACACCTCTATCTACAACCTTCACCTTCTCTTGGTTGGATCCATCACGTCTCTAGTGCGCACGCACGCACACACACACACTGGCTATACAGTCTAATGGAAGAGGGCAGTCACAGAGTGGCCAGAGCAATTTCCGCCCCAGAGGGGGAGAAGCAGAGGGGCCAGAGCCTCAATAATAGATAAGCTTATTGGAACAGATTGGTTTTTCAGCACAGGCAAATGGAGGCAAAGATAACATGTAAAAATAGACAGAGGGAAAAAAGTGAGGCAGTTTAGGAAGCAGGCACAACTTCCCCTGCTATCTGCAGATAAATTGCCATGGCCATTTCTTCTCCCACAGTGTTTCTGTGCCCAGGGCTCTCTTAGAAGATCTGTCTGCCGCTCCACTGCTCCTCTACTGTTATGATGTATAGGATGATAGCTACAGCACAGAGGCTGGCCAAGGACATACTGGAACTATCTGCCAGTGGACTCGGTCTCTGTTTAAAACTTACTGACACAAATTGATGGTTTGAGGTTCTAATTCAATGAAGTACAGGCTCCTTGTTGGTTTGACAATCTTAAGCCCTGAGACTTTGTTTCTGGTGTGTTGTTGCAATATATATATACATATATACACACACACACACACACAGTGGGGCAAAAAAGTATTTAGTCAGCCACCAATTGTGCAAGTTCTCCCACTTAAAAAGATGAGGCCTGTAATTTTCATCATAGGTACACTTCAACTATGACAGACAAAATGAGAAAAATCGAGAAAATCACATTCTAGGATATTTAATGAATTTATTTGCAAATTATGGTGGAAAATAAGTATTTGGTCACCTACAAACAAGCAAGATTTCTGGCTCTCACAGACCTGTAACTTCTTCTTTAAGAGGCTCCTCTGTCCTCCACTCATTACCTGTATTAATGGCACCTGTTTGAACTTTTTATCAGTATAAAAGACACTTGTCCACAACCTCAAACAGTCACACTCCAAACTCCACTATGGCCAAGACCAAAGAGCTGTCAAAGGACACCAGAAACACAATTGTAGACCTGCACCAAGCTGGGAAGACTGAATCTGCAATAGATAAGCAGCTTGGTTTGAAGAAATCAACTGTGGGAGCAATTATTAGGCAATGGAAGACATACAAGACCACTGATAATCTCCAGGGACTCAAATCCTGCAGTGCCAGACGTGTCCCCCTGCTTAAGCCAGTACATGTCCAGGCCCGTCTGAAGTTTGCTAGAGAGCATTTGGATGATCCAGAAGAAGATTGGGAGACTGTCATATGGTCAGATGAAACCAAAATATAACTTTTTGATAATAACTCAACTCGTCGTGTTTGGAGGACAAAGAATGCTGAGTTGCATCCAAAGAACACCATACCTACTGTGAAGCATGGGGGTGGAAACATCATGTTTTTCTGCAAAGGGACCAGGACGACTGATCCGTGTAAAGAAAAGAATGAATGGGGCCATGTATCGTGAGATTTTGAGTGAAAACCTCCTTCCATCAGCAAGGGCATTGAAGATGAAATGTGGCTGGGTCTTTCAGCATGACAATGATCCCAAACACACCGCCTGGGCAACGAAGGAGTGGCTTCGTAAGGAGCATTTCAAGGTCCGGGAGTGGCCAAGCCAGTCTCCAGATCTCAACCCCATAGAAAATCTTTGGAGGGAGTTGAAAGTCCGTGTTGCCCAGCAACAGCCCCAAAACATCACTGCTCTAGAGGAGGTCTGCATGGAGGAATGGGCCAAAATACCAGCAACAGTGTGTGAAAACCTTGTGAAGACTTACAGAAAACATTTGACCTCTGTCATTGCCAACAAAGGGTATATAACAAAGTATTGAGATAAACTTGCTATTGTTGTTATTGACCAAATACTTATTTTCCACCATAATTTGCAAATAAATTCATTAAAAATCCTACAATGTGATTTTCTGGATTTTTTCTCTCATTTTGTCTGTCATAGTTGAAGTGTACCTATGATGACAATTACAGGCCTCTCATCTTTTTACGTGGGAGAACTTGCACAATTGGTGGCTGACTAAATACTTTTTTGCCCCAATGTATACACATATATACACAGTGTGTTGACTGACAGGTGAGTTAGGCAGAGAACAGTGCACCAGCTGGAATATAGAAGCCGTGTGTTTATTTAAAGCCCAGAATCAATCCTCTCTCTCTTTCACACACTACCACTTCTGACTCCAATCACCTCACTCAATAACCCACAGCCTACCTCTCTCTCTCTTACCCACCGCAGCATCTCCTGCCACATACTCTGACATCTCCCCAACGGGAGGATGCAATATTCCTCTCCACTACATTTCCAATGACATCAAGCGGCCGGGAGTGGAAAGGAAAATATATAGCCTCGTAAATGCAATCCCTCCATGTGGTTCCATTCACTGAGTCTCTGGGGGAGCAGAATGTGCTGTCAGAGGAATTATGGGAAAAGGATCCCTATCTTGTTTGAGATGTGAAAATGAAGCCTATTACTGAGCAGAACAGTATTTTGTGACATACGGTGGGCGATATGGCATTGAGGTCCACGTTGGTCTCCTTTGTGCCATCCATTCTCCAGATTGTCTGCTCCATCGACTGACTGACAGGAGTGTATTCATGATGGCATACAGTACAGCCAGGCCCTCAAAAATACACATCGATCTATACAGTCATGTTTGAATCTCAGGTCCTCCCTCCGATACGCCTGATGGATAAATATAGCCTGTTAATCAGGTCCACTCTCACACACACAGCCAGGGTCTCAGGTTTGATTAATTACATTCTGAGATTAATTACAAAGATCAATGCGATAATCCACAGGTCTCATGAAGCGAGAGGGACTGTATAGAAGCCCACTCCACATGCCATTTTCACACGCTGCCACGCTTAGCTTCCTACTGTATGTGTGTGCCTGTGTAGTAGATGTACTGTATGTGTGTGCCTGTGTAATAGATGTACTGTATGAGTGTGGCTGAAATCACCCTCTTCCACTTTACACTGCAGGCAGGCAGACAGGCAGGCAGACAGACAGGGAGACATGCAGAGGGATTCAAGTTCATGGGGTTTTAGGTGAGAGGAAAAGGATAATTGTTTGACAGAAGAAGATGGCTAAGAGGGGTGGCATCAGTGGAGTGGTGAGAGAGCGGCGAGGTGTTACTGACAAAATGTGAATGTATTTTTGATGGCATCATTGGACACAGCCGTAACATGCTTTTACAACACAAAGAGTGTGTCAGTGGTTGAATACAGCACAAAGGAAACACAAGTCGTGCATGAACAGTACTATTACAGAGACAGCCAGGGCATAATATCTAAATAAACAGGGGTGAAAACACATATCCAAACACACTAGGTTACACTCCCAAAGTCTGTCAGTGGACATGATCAACTCTAATGCAGGCAATTAGATTTGGAAATGAGGCCTGTTTGATTCTGCAGTGCTTTGTCATTGGGTTGAATAGTGAAATAAGGCACAGTCACACAGGCTAGGGAGGTAGTGTAGGAATAAAACCCACAGAAAGCTTACTTACAGCTGGCCTCAGCCCGTGAAACACATCCCGTAATCTACTGTACAGTCCCTGTTCATTACCCTGAGCCCCAGAGAAACCATATCAAATCTGCCTCGCTGGCTGATTCTACAGTCGAAAATTAAGACAAATAGGTAGTTTAATACGAGAGATAGACTACTAGAAGTGCCCTAGCTTTACGCACAAAAAATGTATTTATTTCAAATTTTGTGCACAAATTTGTTTACGTCCCTGTTCGTGAGCATTTCTCCATTGCCAAGATAATCCATCCACCTGACAGGTGTGGCATATCAACAAGCAGAATAAACAACATGATCATTACACAGGTGCACCTTGTGCTGGGGAAAATAAAAGGCCACTCTAAAATGTGCAGTTTTGTCACACAACACAATGCCACAGATGTCTCAAGTTTTGCGGGAGCATGCAATTGGCATGCTGACTGCTGGAATGTCCACCAGAGCTGTTGCCAGAGAATTTAAAGTTAATTTCTCAACCACAAGCTGCCTTCAACGTTGTTTTAGAGAATTTGGCAGTACGTCCAAATCGGCCTCGCAACCGCAGACCAGTCCAGAACCTCAAAATCCAGCTTCTTCACCTGCGGTATCATGTGAGACCAGCCACCTGGACAGCTGATGAAACTGTGGGTTTGCACAACCAAAGAATTCCTGCACAAACTGTCAGAAACCGTGTCAAGGAAGCTCATCTGCATGCTCGTCGTACTCACCAGCGTCTTGACCCGACTACAGTTCGGCGTCGTAAACAACTTCAGTGTGCAAATGATCACCTTGAAGGCAGCTGGCACACTGGAGAAATGTGCTCTTCACGGATGAATCCCGGTTTCAATTGTACCGGGCAGATGGCAGACCGTGTGTATGGCGTTGTGTGGGCGAGCGTTTTCCTGATGTCAACGTTGTGAACAGAGTGCCCCATGGTGGCAGTGGGGTTATGGTATGAGCAGGCATAAGCTAAGGACAATGAACACAATTGTATTTTATCAACGTCAATTTTAATGCACAACGATACCGTGACGAGTACCCGAGGCCCATTGTCGTGCCAATCATCAACCACCATCACCTCATGTTTCAGCATGATAATGCACGGCCCCAAGTTGCAAGGACCTGTACACAATTCCTGGATGCTTAAAATGTCCCATGTCTTCAATGGCCTGCATACTCTACTCACCAGACATGTCACCCAATGAGCATGTTTGAGACACTCTGGATCGACGTGTACGACAGCGTGTTCCAGTTTCCACCAATATACAGCAACTTCGCACAGACAATGAAGAGAATTGGGACAACATTCAAACAGACCACAATCAACAGCCTGATCAACTCTATGTGAAGGAGATGTGTTGCACATAATGGTCACACCAGATACGCTCCTACCTTTTTTTACGGTATCTGTGACCAACAGATGCATATCTGTATTCTCAGTCATGTGAAATCCATAGATTAAGGCCTAATGAATTTATTTCAATTGACTGATTTGCTTATATGAACTAACTCAGTAAAATCTTTGAAATTGTTGCATGTTGCGTTTATAATTTTTATTCAGTGTATTTTATTAGTGGAGTGCTGGAGAATGGAGGATGTTGACAGACCTCTATCTACAACCATGACCTTCTCTTGGTTGGATCCATCACGTCTCTACAGATGAAGAGAGAAGATGTAGAAGGAACCACAGTATGACTGGTCTGTGAGCCCGCAGCCACAAAGCATCTCAGAGTAGAAGTGCTGATCTAGGAGCAGTTCTACCTTTTAAATCATAGTTTATAATATTACATGAACAGATCCAAGATCAGCTTTGATTGTGAATGATGTGATTGGTGCAGTGTGAATGTTTACGTCAGCTAAATGAGACAGGGCCAGCCAGACCCTGCTGCTGTTGACTCGTCTCAGTCAAACTGCTGTGGGCTCCTAGAATATAGTACAGGATGCATACCTAGCTACAGTAATTCAGACTGCTGTATACTGCCCAATTTCCTTTAGGGGGCCATTGGATTTAGCTGTACGGTAACATGATTTCTGACCCCGAGATAATGCTTCTGTAGTCTACACACATCACTGTTCTTTCACTCGCCCCTACTTACTTCAGTCATAGAAACATTTGACTGCCAGTGCAATGCTCTGTTTTGAATATAAATCAGGCCATCGGTTCTATTATCGTCATGGTGGAAGTAAATCCACGCTGCAGGGAGTATTTACCCTGTTTGGATGCAGCGTCCAACATCTCTGCGGCAGGTTTACTCGAGTCATTTACTTTTAAATCACAGGATTTTTCATTAAAGCAGTCAAATGACTTGTTAAATATGTATCAACATAATTATTATCATCAAGACGCACAAGGAGCATAGTTAATCGTTTTAATTGAAATATAATTCCGCCCTAAACTACCTTGAGGAATTTCCACTATTCAGTTTGTGAGAAAGAAATGGTTACAATAATCTGTGCAACTCTCACGTTCTATTTAAAACATGTTCTTAGGATTACAATCTCATTATCACCATTGGGAGTTAACCATGAGACTGAAAGCTGAATAACAAGCATTGATTTTTTCCCAGTGAAAATGTCAGACATTTTTCAATTTATTATTTTCACGTCCCATAATTCATTTCAGTTCATTAGTGTGTAATCTGCTTCTCTGTATTATCGGTGAATGGGCATCATGCCGGGAACACTGTATCAGTAGCAGCAGATGGAAGGGAGAAAAGGAAGGCTATGGAATGTGATCAAGGTTTTAGATTCAAGTTATGTTCTTTGCAGGCCTTTATACACTACAAACACACAGTAGTCGAGAAAGAAAGAAAGGGGAAGTCAGTTTGAGAAGGTCCCTGGTGACATTAAGGTGTTTTCTGTTGGAAAATCAAAGAGGTTCCTCTCCATCCCTAGAGGGGTGACTTTGATTGACAGGTCGTCTCTAGGAAACAGCTCTGTCTGAGGGTGGCGCTACCCCATCATGCACCACCAATTGAACTTTGAGAGTAAATGGTAACTGTGAGGAACCTTTGATTGATAGGAGGGAGACTGGTTCATTTTCTGATTGACGGAGGCATAGAGACAAGCTCCATTTTGATTTAGTGATGACTTCTGCCCAGATCTAATCTCTTTATATTTCAGATAAACCTTTTCTTAACTGGAGGCTTTTAGCCGAATCAAACTAGTGGGGAATGCGGAGGTTAGAAACTAGTGTTTGATCATGAGGTGAGGTATCACCTCAAAAGGCAGCCAGTATACAACAGAACATCCTATTTTCTACGATCTAGAACATAGAATCTCTGTAGATCAACCCCTCCCTCCATCACATCCCATAAGCCCCCCCCGCCCCCCCAAAAAGCCTCTTCAGCCCCCACACAAACAGAAGTGTAGACTCACCAGGGACATAGTACAATTTGTGTAGGCCTCTAAGCCCTGTTTGCACCAAAGGCCCACTCTCATCCCCCTACTCTGCCCTAAGCACTAAGCACCATAACCTACACTAATCACATTAACAGCTGGCATTCAGTGAGAGAGGAGGGAAGGAAGTGCGTTAAGACAAATACAAACACAGAAAGTTACAGTCCCAGATAGAGCATGATATTGAGTGGGCTAGAGGGTGTACAGTGTATTAAGCTGCTCTGGTAAAAGTTACTGATTGATAAATTAGCCAGTAGCCATTAAAGTTTGTCAGTACCTCTCCCCGATAACAGCAGAGTGAAAGGGAAGTGTGATGAAGTTGGCCGTTACCTCGTGCACATAAGGTTTCTTGAAGTCAGAAACAGTTCCTCACCATTTTTATTTATCTATTTATTGACTAATTCCAGGTTAAAATCAGGATAAGAGCTAAAATGCTGAAACAACAATTAAAATATCATAAAATCTAGCAAAGATGCTTTCCTCTATCCTTGCTTCCAACTAACGCCTTCTTATTTAACAGCAGTTGGCATCCTATATGTTGCATTACCACCCCCAACTGAACTATAGTATAGATCCATTACACTGATATAAAAAGGAAACCAGGAAAAATAAAAAAATATACATATATATTTTTAACTACCAACTAACCCTATACTCATTAAAACTTTATTCCACTACTTTAACCCTCTCTGATCCAACCCCAGGCCGACGACCTGAGAGGACGGGACACTACCACTCAACACACCCTGTAACTCTTCTGAAGTCAAATCTCCTACCCCCAATAACTTCCCCGCAGCTGCCACCACAACATCTATTTTCAGTGATTTACGTTCCCTCTCTGCGGTACAGGTGATAACCATTGCTATGAATGCTAAAAAGCCAACCTTAATGAAACATATCATTCATTAGCCAATCCCTCTGTTCTGTCACAGTACTACTATTCACAGGGATCCTCTCAGAATCACTCTCCCTTCATCCCTCCTCTACCTTCTTCACTACCTCATCATACGACACCTTCTGCACTACTCTGACCCTGGTCTCACCTCAACCTGCCCCTCTCGTACCGGACACTCCGTCTGCGTCGCACCAAACGGCAGGCGTCACAAACACCAGGAACCTTCAACTGCTCCACCTCCACACTTAACGCTACCCCAGAAATCACTCCCTCCAACGGTGCCCTGTACCTAAGCGTAAAGCAAGATACAGGTCTTTCCCCAAATTGCATCACATGGAGCGCCTGCTCCCTTCAACAGATTCACACCCATCCTCTGCCTCCCTCAGTCTTTTCAACCTCACCGCTCATTCCCTCTAATCCTCCTCCTTTATCCAATTACCGACTTGTTCTGAAAATGTTGTACTTTTCAAGTCTAAATCTCTTTTTTGCCTCATCGAGGGAAATCCTATGCCCTATACGCGACCTACAGTCGTCCACTATCCCCAGGTCCGTTCCATGATATAATGGAGGTCTGCAAACATACCTGCCGCCACCTACTGTGCTGGAGTGGGTGGTCAATCACGGTTCACAACATTAGCTCTACATTACTAAGTCCTCTTCCCTGACTCAGTAATCCTGAGAGAAAAAAAGAGCCCTACTACCTTCTAAAAGACCCTCCCCCATCTTCCAACTGCCTTTCTCCCCCAAACACATATACACCTGTATTCAATCAACTCAAATTGGTGGGAGGGACCTATAATTACACAATTAGCCAATCCGTATTCTACACACATTCAATTGACACTCTTAACTGCTGCAGGTGACATGGTGGGAAAACACGTTAACTATGGCAGAATATGAAATATGACTGAAAACAGGGCATTTTAACATCACTAACACAGTCACACACAAAATGGGGAATGTTCAATCTTTTAGTGAGGATGTGCCATCATTCTCAGAGAAACTATTAACCAGAGAGGCAGCCAGAGGATAAAAACTCACTCTCCACCCTCGGCCCTCTACAAACCAACCACCATAATGGCTTTTAACATGGCGCCTGGGGGGGTGCTTAAGAGGGAAAGGATCTTAATATGGAGTCTTCAATAATAGCTCCTCCATGGGAACTCAAGATGATAATTCAGCCATTACCATTAAGCAGATGTGCAGTACTTAACGTGAGACTGGGGTGGGAATTCAAATGTGTGCATAATAATAGCTATAGAGCACCGGGTCAATTGGATCTCCTTTGTATGGCTGAGTGGCATGTTTCCCAGGCATGGCTGCTCCTTCGTATGGCTGAGTGGCATGTTTCCCAGGCATGGCTGCTCCTTCGTATGGCTAAGTGGCATGTTTCCCAGGCATGACTGCTCCTGTGGCATGTTTCCCAGGCCTTCGTATGGCTAAGTGGCATGTTTCCCAGGCATGATGCTCCTTCGTATGGCTAAGTGGCATGTTTCCCAGGCATATGACTGCGTAAGTGGCATGTTTCCCAGGCATGACTGCTCCTTCGTATGGCTAAGTGGCATGTTTCCCAGGCATGTATGGCTGAGTGGCATGTTTCAGGCATGACTCGTATGGCTAAGTGGCATGTTTCCCAGGCATGGATGCTCCTTCATATGGCTGAGTGGCATGTTTCCCAGGCATGGATGCTCCTTCGTATGGCTAAGTGGCATGTTTCCCAGGCATGACTGCTCCTTTGTATGGCTAAGTGGCATGTTTCCCAGGCATGGCTGCTCCTTCGTATGGCTGAGTGGCATGTTTCCCAGGCATGACTGCTCCTTCGTATGGCTAAGTGGCATGTTTCCCAGGCATGGCTGCTCCTTCGTATGGCTGAGTGGCATGTTTCCCAGGCATGGCTGCTCCTTCGTATGGCTAAGTGGCATGTTTCCCAGGCATGGCTGCTCCTTCGTATGGCTGAGTGGCATGTTTCCCAGGCTCCTTCATGCGGCTGATTGGCATGTTTCCAGGCTCCTTCATGCGGCTGATTGGCATGTTTCCCAGGCTCCTTCATGCGGCTAAGTGGCATGTTTCCCAGGCATGGCTGCTCCTTCATGCGGCTGAGTGGCATGTTTCCCAGGCAGACTGCTCCTTCATGTTTCCCAGGGCTAAGTATGGCATGTTTCCCAGGCATGGCTGCTCCTTCATGGCTAAGTGGCATGTTTCCCAGGCATGGCATGTTTCGTATGGCAAGTGGCATGTTTCCAGGCTCCTTCATGCGGCTAAGTGGCATGTTTCCCAGGCATGGCTGCTCCTTCATATGGCTAAGTGGCATGTTTCCCAGGCTCCTTCATGCAGCTAAGTGGCATGTTTCCCAGGCATGACTGCTCCTTCGTATGGCTGATTGGCATGTTTCCCAGGCATGACTGCTCCTTCGTATGGCTGATTGGCATGTTTCCCAGGCATGGCTGCTCCTTCGTATGGCTGAGTGGCATGTTTCCCAGGCATGACTGCTCCTTCGTATGGCTAAGTGGCATGTTTCCCAGGCATGGCTGCTCCTTCGTATGGCTAAGTGGCATGTTTCCCAGGCATTGTTGCTCCTTCGTATGGCTAAGTGGCATGTTTCCCAGGCATTGTTGCTCCTTCGTATGGCTGAGTGGCATGTTTCCCAGGCATTGTTGCTCCTTCGTATGGCTGAGTGGCATGTTTCCCAGGCATTGTTGCTCCTTCGTATGGCTAAGTGGCATGTTTCCCAGGCATGGCTGCTCCTTCGTATGGCTAAGTGGCATGTTTCCCAGGCATGGCTGCTCCTTCGTATGGCTGAGTGGCATGTTTCCCAGGCATTGTTGCTCCTTCGTATGGCTAAGTGGCATGTTTCCCAGGCATGACTGCTCCTTCATATGGCTGAGTGGCATGTTTCCCAGGCTCCTTCATGCAGCTAAGTGGCATGTTTCCCTGGCATGACTGCTCCTTCGTATGGCTGAGTGGCATGTTTCCCAGGCATTGTTGCTCCTTCGTATGGCTGAGTGGCATGTTTCCCAGGCATTGTTGCTCCTTCGTATGGCTGAGTGGCATGTTTCCAGGCAGGCATTGTTGCTCCTTCGTATGGCTGGCTGAGTGGCATGTTTCCCAGGCATTGTTGCTCCTTCGTATGGCTGAGTGGCATGTTTCCCAGGCATTGTTGCTCCTTCGTATGGCTGAGTGGCATGTTTCCCAGGCATTGTTGCTCCTTCGTATGGCTGAGTGGCATGTTTCCCAGGCATTGTTGCTCCTTCGTATGGCTGAGTGGCATGTTTCCAGGCATTGGCGTATGGCTGATTGTTTCCCAGGCTCCTTCGTATGGCTAAGTGGCATGTTTCCCAGGCATTGTTGCTCCTTCGTATGGCTGAGTGGCATGTTTCACAGGCATTGTTGCTCCTTCATATGGCTGAGTGGCATGTTTCCCAGGCATGGCTGCTCCTTTGTATGGCTGAGTGGCATGTTTCACAGGCATTGTTGCTCCTTCGTATGGCTGAGTCGCATGTTTCACAGGCATTGTTGCTCCTTCGTATGGCTGAGTGGCATGTTTCACAGGCATTGTTGCTCCTTCGTATGGCTGAGTGGCATGTTTCACAGGCATTGTTGCTCCTTCATATGGCTGAGTGGCATGTTTCACAGGCATTGTTGCTCCTTCGTATGGCTGAGTGGCATGTTTCACAGGCATTGTTGCTCCTTCGTATGGCTGAGTGGCATGTTTCACAGGCATTGTTGCTCCTTCATATGGCTGAGTGGCATGTTTCCAAGGCATTGTTGCTCCTTCGTATGGCTGAGTGGCATGTTTCACAGGCATTGTTGCTCCTTCGTATGGCTGAGTGGCATCTCACACGTCCCTCCCTTCAATTCATGGTTCGGTTTGATGGAAACTAAAAGGTTTTCTCCAAAAATAATTTCAACTGAAAGAGTAAGTCAAATATTCTGTTCAACAGTGAAATCCTAAAGACATGAATACTCCGTTTAAGCACATGGTCGATAGCCAGTATTGATTGAGGTAAACACTGTGTAGTCAAGAAGGTGTATGGTAAGAGTCAGAGTGGTGGGACTAGTCCCTCTGTCTGTTCCTTCTTCTTCACCCTATGAGGCTCATAGTCACACATGCTGTCACACATGCTGTCACCCACCAACACACCCACAGGTTTCCTCAGCTCAGTGCCACACAGTTGTAAATGGGCAGATAAGAGATGTGTAATTGAGGATATGGCCTGTAAACTGTGTGCTGGTGATTACTGTACATAAAACATACTGTACATAAAACATACTGTATTATCTCCAGGCTGCACAGTAATAGGTGCGGTGATAATGGAATTATGGCCACCTCACTCTCTTACACACACACATGCACGCACACGCCCCACACAGAGGGGGGGGGGGTACACAATGTTCCATTAACTGGGCATGCTGTTCTGCCTTGTGCAGCCATTCATTTTCATGATGGGACATTTACATGCAAACTGTCTTGATTAAAACATTTGAGGGTGTAAAAATGAACCGGTTACAACCTGCATAACCCTCTTGCTTCATGTAATCAGCCCTAATGTATTAGACTCAAATATATTACATTGCAGCACAGTACAATGGAATTTTCTTCACGACAGGCCTATCTTTCATAGCCTGGCTGACACAACTCACGTGACTCACAGTCCAGGGGGAGCTGAGACACACTGGTCTGGACAGGAGGCTATTGTAAATGCAGTATTCGCTCAGATATTGAGCGGATGCATTGATTGGTTCTCTCAAAAGTTGCATCGATTGGTTCTCTCAAAAGTAACTTTTGAGAGAAGCAATCAATGCATCCGCTCAATTTCTGAGCGATTTGAAAATCCAACAGTTATAATGAAGGGGGCAGTGCTCAGGGCTGTGTGCGGCTGTCCATGTGGGTGTTTGTGTGAGAAAGACACAAAAGACAACCAACCAGTAAAAGCACAGCCCCCTTCATTATCAATGCATCATACCGACAACGTCAAGACAGCCTTTCCAGACTCTGAAGTCAGGAGGACTTTGAGTTAGGTGTTAGCCAGACTATATCTTCATGCATTCCCCTACAAAAGAGAAACTCCATGAAATGTGTAACAATTGCATTGACACCAGTAGGAAGCGTTTAAAAATCCATCAGTTCTATTTCTTTACAACAAGTTTCTCTTTCTACTATTCACTGCATCGGAATAGACACTTCTAAGATGGAATTTCATGACTATCCTACGAGGCAGAGGGAGATTGAATATAAATGCACTTCTTTGACTGGGCCTGTTTTTGAGCTGCTATTCTATTATCGGTCTAAGGCGATTGCCTGGCCACCGTGCCTTGAGTTTACCCCTGGGTCCTAGCAGGGACGCAATGAATGGAAAGGAATTGAGAGGGAGACAGAGCACACTAACCACCAAATCGCTCACCCATTAAGGACACACACGGGATGACACACACACACACACACACACACACACACACACACACACACACACACACACACACACACACACACACACACACACACACACACAGGAGGTCACCTTTTCACCGTGAAAAGCTTTGGATGCTTTGTTCTTCAGAATAAATCCAGATCTTCAAAAGCCAAATGAAACTAAACTCATCTGGCTTTTAATTTCAGCAACTGTAAAGGTTATACAGTATGCCTTATATCAGGACCGGAAATGCACAGCAGGGAGTAAAATATAAAATGTTAATATGGGCAGAGAATAAGATTCCCCTCCCACATGCACGCACACGCACACAGACACACACGCTGGGATTAATCCAGAAGTGGAAGGTGAATCATACACAGCACAGTTCTGGAATACCTGTCTCAGTGTACCAGTACGCTGCTCAGTAGGAAAACATGTGTGATCAAGACCCTATTTGACGGCTCTGTGACTCAGTAACACCCAAACCCACCTTGCCTGACCTCAAGCAAGGATATGCTTTCAAAAGTAGTGGAAAGATACAGAAGTGTTTTCTTAGTGGATGTGTTAGGAGAGTAAGCCGAGTGTGTGACAGTAGATAAGGGTTGAGTTGAATTTATATAACGGAGGTTGATATTACACATGTATGGGTAGCATGTACAGTTGAAGTCGGAAGTTTACATACACCTTAGCCAATTACATTTAAAATCAGTTTTTCACAATTCCTGACAATTTAATCCTAGTAAAAATTCCCTGTCTTTGGTCAGTTAGGATCACAGCTTTATTTAAAGAATGTGAAATGTCAGAATAATAGTACAGAGAATGATTTATTTCAGCTTTTATTTCTTTCATCACATTCCCAGTGGGTCAGAAGTTTGCATACACTCAATTAGTATTTGGTAGCATTGTCTTTAAATTGTTTAACTTGGGTCAAACGTTTAACGTAGCCTCACACAAGCTTCCCACAAAAAGTTGAGTGAATTTTGGCCCATTCCTCCTGACAGCTGGTGTATCTGAGTCAGGTTTGTAGGCCTCCTTGCTCGCACATGCTTTTTCTGTTCTGCCCACAAATTTTCTATAGGATTGCCGTCAGGGCTTTGTGATGACCACTCCAATACCTTGACTTTGTTGTTCTTAAGCCATATTGCACAACTATACTTCCAGTTGTGCAATATGGCTTAAGGACAACAAAGTCAAGGTATTGGAGTGGTCATCACAAAACCCTGACGGCAATCCTATAGAAAATTTGTGGGCAGAACAGAAAAAGCATGTGCGAGGAGGCTTGGGGTCATTGTCCATTTGGAAGACCAATTTGCAAGCAAGCTTTAACTTCCTGACTGATGTCTTGAGATGCTGCTTCAATATATCCACATACCTTTCCTGCCTCATGATGCCATCTATTTTGTGAAGTGCACCAGTCCCTCCTGCAGCAAAGCACCCCCACAACATGATGCTGCCACCCCCGTGCTTCACGGTTGGGATGGTGTTCTTTGGTTTGCAAACCTCGATCTTTGTCCCCATGTGCAGTTGCAAACCGTAGTCTGGCTTTTTTATGGCGGTTTTGGAGCAGTGGCTTCTTCCTTGCTGAGCGGCTTTTCAGGTTATGTCGATGTAGGATTCGTTTTACTGTAGATATAGATACTTTTGTACCTGTTACCTCCAGCATCTTCACAAAGTCCTTTGCTGTTCCTCTGGGATTGATTTGCACTTTTGGCACCAAAGTACATTCATCTCTAGGAGACAGAACGCATCTCCTTCCTGAGCAGGATGACGGCTGTGTGGTCCCATGGTGTTTACTCTTGCGTACTATTGCTTGTACAGATGAACTTAGCAACTTCAGGCATTTGGAAATTACTCCCAAGGATGAACCAGACTTGTGAAGGTCTATCATTTTTTTCTGCGGTCTTGGCTGATTTCTTTTGATTTTCCCATGATGTCAAGCAAAGAGGCACTGAGTTTGAAGGTAGTTCTTGAAATACATCCACAGGTACACCTCCAATTGACTCAAATGATGTCAATTAGCCTATCAGAAGCTTCTAAAACCATTAGATTTTCTGGAGCTTTCCAAGCTGTTTAAAGGCACAGTCAACCTAGTGTATGTAAACCTCTGACCTCTGGTATTGTGATACAGTGAATTATAAGTGAAATAATCTGTCTGTAAACAATTGTTGTAAAAAGTACTTGTGTCATGCACAAAGTAGATGTCCTAACCGACTTGTCAAAGCTATAGTTTGTTAACAAGACATTTGTGGAGTGGTTGAAAAACGACTTTTAATGACTCCAACCTAAGTGTATGTAACCTTCTGACTTCAACTGTATAGGGGGTGACAGAATGCTGAGCCAAATAAGTTAATCTTGCAAGTCTGGCTGATTGAACTAGAGTACTGGAGCCCCAAGATACAATATAAATGAACAATATATATTGTTTTCTTTAATTGTGTGACTGGAGCCCCTGTAAGCATGTGTCTGTGTAAACTCTGAATTGACTCACCCTGTTCTGGGTCATACTCCTCCACTGTGCTGACGAAGTGTGGTCTGGAGTAGAAGTTGTGGGGGCCAGGCTGCTGGAGCCCTCCCAGGCTGAAGAAGCCCAGCTCGGTAGCAGCACAGCAGGCGAAGGCCCGGCGGCTGGGGATGCAGGGGTAATGCATCCAGCTCTTCATTTCCAGGTCAAAGGCCTCGAAGGCTGTGACAGGAAGCTTGCCCTGACGCCCACCTGCCAGGGAGGAATGGAGAGAAAGGAGAGAGGGTCAGAAGGAGTGGGCAGCAGGGCATGAGAGAGAAGGAATGAGAGAGGAGGGAGATGACGGGTCAGAATAGGTGGGAGGGACGAGATGTGAGAGCGAGGGAGAAACAGTTAGTAAAATGAATAATAATAACTAAATAAAAACAACATTGGCACTAAATGGATGGTTGGAAATGGTTGACCTTCATTATCTGATTCCATATCTGATAGGAGCAGCCAAATATCCTGGGATGTGTTCTCAAATATAAGCTTGGCACCTCCAGATATTAAGATATTTGTATTCTCTCGTTCCATTGGTTTCTCACCTTTCTGATCCTCCCTCTCTGTGACAGCCCCAAGCTCTTTCTCCCCCATGCTCACTCCTGACCCAACAAAACCCACCAAACATGACAGGTACCCAGAGAGAGTGTGTGTGTGTGCGTGTAGAGTTTTCCACTTTGAGTCTGGCTGGCAGTGTGTATAGTGAAGATCATACACCGTGTCAGTCACTCTGCTATGCTGTTGGACCTGCAGGTAGTGAGAAAGGTGTGGATCCTATTGGACTTGGGCTAAAGTTTCTATCCGTGTTTGAGTAGACAGTTTGCACTACAGCATGTCGGTGTCAGAGGCTTGATCAGCCTGGACCTGCCGACAGTATTCCCCCTGTGAACACACACTGATTGCTGACACAGACACTTCAGGTAATATTCATCTGGTTTTATTCATAGACATCACATGTCACAGTCTGTGAATTCAGTTTCATACGACATTATTATTCATCCAAAGAAAACAACTCTTTGGGAGGTAACAGACACATCCGACTGTAGTCCAATGAGCCAAGAAAAGTGTTTGTGCCTGTTCAATTAATCATAACACAGAGTAGAGGGACATTAGACGAGTAGCACTGCTTCATTTTTCTAACTGTGTACATTTATTCGATTTACAGTAGGTACATGTACTATATTGTACAGGGGTGTGGTTGTTATATTGTAACAGTATAACAATGTGATTAGCATAATAAGGCTAATGAACATCCCTGGCCCCTCTCCTACTCAGGAAGCTGAAACATGGGAGTCTGGGAAATGCTCTGTGGAAAATGTCACATTTACTACACGTCTTCAGTTCAGATCCCTGGTTGTCACACTGGAGTCCAAAAGTATGGGTCTGCTCTGCAGGCTGAGCCTGTTACCTCTCGCCAAACAGCGAGCACTGTCTGGCAGCCCTGTCTGGCAGCCCTGTCTGGCAGCCCTGTCTGGCAGCCCTGTCTGGAAGCCCTGTCTGGAAGCCCTGCGGTTCTCCATCAGTAGACAGAGAGAGAGCGAGAGCGAGAGAGAGAGAGAGAGAGAGAGAGAAAAAAATACAAGATAGGTGTGAAGAATAGCTACACATTACGGGCTGTACACCACTCAGAGTAGCAGCTGATGTACAAGATGTTCTCAGAGAGAGTGTATGGACAGGCCCCGAAAAGCTTCTCACAGTGAAGATGGGCAGTATTCACATACACACCCACTCAGACAGCTTTGATGACAGACCGCCATATTGAACTGAACCTCATACACACTGGAATGGGTGAGAACTAACAGTCTGGCAGCCTGAAACACAGTCCCATATGCAAACAAAATCATTCTAGAAACCAATGCCACTTTATGACAGTTCTATCCATATAAGGTTGTCCGCATACTACAATTTCAGCACCAATCTTATTTTGCCTGTACAACAACATGTTTGTTTCACATTAAATCATTGAGTTTATGGAGTGCACTGAAAAGGCTACTATATACATGAAAAGGGCATCAACATGTAGCTAGAGTACACTATACATTGTGAACACAGGATCCTTCTCCCACACCTCAGCAGGGTGAAATTGATGGGAAAACCCTCGTCCACTTACCCTCAAATCAAATCTTATTAGTCACATGCTGAATACAACCAGTGTAGACCTTACAGTGAAATGCTTACTTACAAGCCCCTAACCAACAATGCAGTTTAAAAAAATACGGATGAGAATAAGAAATAAAAGTAACAAGTAATTAAAGAGCAGCAGTAAAATAACAATTACGAGAATATATACAGGGGGTACCAATACAGAGTCAATGTGCGGGGGCACCGGTTAGTTGAGGTAGTATGTACATGTAGATGGAGTTATTAAAATGACTATGCATAGATGATAACAGAGAATAGCAGTGGTGTAAAAGGGGGGGGGTGCAAATAGTCTGGGTAGCCATTTTATTAGATATTCAGGAGTCTTATGGCTTGTGGGTAGAAGCTGTTTAAAAGCCTCTTGGACCTAGACTTGGCGCTCCGGTACCGTTTGCCGTGTGGTAACAGAGAGAACAGTCTAGGACTTGGGTGGCTGGAGTCTGACAATTTTTAGGGCCTTCCTCTGACACTGGCTGGTATAGAGGTCCTGGATGTCAGGAAGCTTGGCCTCAGTGATGTCCTGGGCCGTTCACACTACGCTCTCTAGTGCCTTGCAGTCGGAGGCTGAGCAGTTGCCATACCAGGTAGTGATGCAACCAGTCAGGATGCTCTTGATGGTGCAGCTGTAGAACCTTTTGAGGATCTGAGGACCCATGCCAAATCTTTTCAGTCTCCTGAGGGTGAATGGGTTATGTCGTGCCCACTTAATGATGGTGTTGGAGTCGAGCCTGGCCGTGCAGTCATGAGTGAACGGGAAGTACAGGAGGGGACTGAGCACGCATCCCTGAGGGGCCCCTGTGTTGAGGATCAGCATGCGGATGTGTTGTTACCCACCCTTAATACCTGGGGGCGACCAGTCAGGAAGTCCAGGATCCAGTTGCAGAGGGAGGTGTTTAGTCCCAGGGTCATTAGCTTATTGATGACCTTGGAGGGCACTATGGTGTTGAACGCTGAGCTGTAGTCAATGAGTAACATTCTTCTAGGCAGAGTTCCTCTGTCCTGTGTCTGTGTTCTTTTGCCCATCTTAATCTTTTATTTTTATTGGCCAGTCTGAGATATGGCTTTTTCTTTACAAATCTGCCCAGAAGGCCAGCATCCCGGAGTCGCCTCTTCACTGTTGACATTGAGACAGGTGTTTTTCGGGTATATCTATCTGCCAGTTGAGGACTTATGAGGCATCTGTTTCTCAAACTAGACACTCTAATGTACTTATCCTCTTGCTCAGTTGTGCACAGGGGCCTCCCACTCCTCTTTCTATTCTGTTTAGAGACAGTTTGTGCTGTTCTGTGAAGGGAGTAGTACACAGCTTTGTACGATATCTTCAGTTTCTTGGCAATTTCTCACATGGAATAGCCTTCATTTCTCAGAACAAGAATAGATTGACGAGTTTCAGAAGATTGTTCTTTAGCACATATAAAGCTCCCACAAGCTACCGGTGGCTGAAAACACAATCATCGTGGGATGATCGAGTGACGAATTTCCAACCAAGGGTGGTCCATTTAAAAATCACTCCTTCCTCCCCCGCCCCTTGCAAGTGTCAACTCGTCAGACGTAAAGATACATCATCAGGAATGTCCACTTAATTTCAGGGCAGAGGTGATAGGGTGTGTCAGACAGACAGTAACACCAGATGGATCAATCAATAAATCAATCAATCAGACAGACAGACAGACAGACAGACAGACAGACAGACAGACAGACAGACAGACAGACAGACAGACAGACAGAGACAGAGAGACATACCAGACAGAGACAGAGAGACATACCAGACAGACAGGCAGTAACACAGTAACACCAGATCGATGTACCAGCCATGGAGAGGAGGATGTGGTTATACTCTTTTGCTGGGAATGGAGATCACTTATGAATATTCATAAGAAGCCATCTTTTTCAAATGTTTTCCCTCCTACACAGCCATATATGTTGATGTCTATACTCCTACAAGTTAAAAAGTATTCTAAAACTAGGACTGTTGTCCACAGCTGCAGTGCTGGTACCAGTGAATGAATGTGAATAATGACCTATCTGTTTCATCTGTTCTCATGACCTATTTGAAATCAGATCGAACATGTTTGCTCAGAGACTCAGAGAACAGATCTACAGCTGTCCCTCACTCCCTGTCTGTTTTCTTTCTGTCTGTCCCTCACTCCTTGTCTGTTTTCTTTCTGTCTGTCCTCTTTCTGTCTGTCCCTCACTCCCTGTCTGTTTTCTTTCTGTCTGTCCCTCACTCCCTGTCTGTTTTCTTTCTTTCTGTCTGTCCCTCACTCCCTGTCTGTTTTCTTTTTGTCTGTCCTCTTTCTGTCTGTCCCTCACTCCCTGTCTGTTTTCTTTCTGTCTGTCCCTCACTCCCTGTCTGTTTTCTTTCTGTCTGTCCCTCACTCCCTGTCTGTTTTCTTTCTGTCTGTCCCTCACTCCCTGTCTGTTTTCTTTCTGTCTGTCCCTCACTCCCTGTCTGTTTTCTTTCTGTCTGTCCCTCACTCCCTGTCTGTTTTCTTTCTGTCTGTCCCTCACTCCCTGTCTGTTTTCTTTCTGTCTGTCCCTCACTCCCTGTCTGTTTTCGTTCTGTCTGTCCCCCACTCCCTGTCTGTTTTCTTTCTGTCTGTCCCTCACCCCCTGTCTATTTTCTTTCTGTCTGTCCCTCACCCCCTGTCTATTTTCTTTCTGTCTGTCCCTCCCTCACTCCATGTCTGTTTTCTTTCTGTCTGTCCCTCACTCCCTGTCTGTTTTCTTTCTGTCTGTCCCTCACTCCCTGTCTGTTTTCTTTCTGTCTGTCCCTCACCCCCTGTCTGTTTTCTTTCTGTCTGTCCCTCACCCCCTGTCTATTTTCTTTCTGTCTGTCCCTCCCTCACTCCATGTCTGTTTTCTTTCTGTCTGTCCCTCACTCCCTGTCTGTTTTCTTTCTGTCTGTCCCTCACTCCCTGTCTGTTCTTTCTGTCTGTCCCTCACTCCATGTCTGTTTTCTTTCTGTCTGTCCCTCACTCCATGTCTGTTCTTTCTGTCTGTCCCTCACTCCATGTCTGTTCTTTCTGCCTGTCCCTCACTCCCTGTCTGTTCTTTCTGTCTGTCCCTCACTCCATGTCTGTTTTCTTTCTGTCTGTCCCTCATTCCCTGTCTGTTTTCTTTCTGTCTGTCCCTCACTCCCTGTCTGTTTTCTTTCTGTCTGTCCCTCACTCCCTGTCTGTTTTCTTTCTGTCTGTCCCTCACCCCCAGTCTATTTTCTTTCTGTCTGTCCCTCACCCCCTGTCTATTTTCTTTCTGTCTGTCCCTCACTCCCTGTCTGTTTTCTTTCTGTCTGTCCCTCACTCCCTGTCTGTTCTTTCTGTCTGTCCCTCACTCTCTGTCTATTTTCTTTCTGTCTGTCCCTCACTCCCTGTCTGTTTTCTTTCTGTCTGTCCCTCACTCCCTGTCTGTTTTCTTTCTGTCTGTCCCTCACCCCCTGTATATTTTCTTTCTGTCTGTCCCTCACTCCCTGTCTGTTTTCTTTCTGTCTGTCCCTCACTCCCTGTCTGTTCTTTCTGTCTGTCCCTCACTCCATGTCTGTTTTCTTTCTGTCTGTCCCTCACTCCATGTCTGTTCTTTCTGTCTGTCCCTCACTCCCTGTCTGTTCTTTCTGTCTGTCCCTCACTCCATGTCTGTTTTCTTTCTGTCTGTCCCTCATTCCCTGTCTGTTTTCTTTCTGTCTGTCCCTCACTCCCTGCCTGTTTTTGGAACTCTCACAGAGTGAGTCAAGACTCAGAAAGTTCTGTAGAGCATGAGAGGCTGATGGGCCCGACCCTTCCCAGACGTCTGAGCAAGAGTGTGTGTGTCTGTTTGTGTGTGTTTGTATGTGTGAGTGTTGCTCTCCTATTCAGCACAGGTTCCTCTGATCCTCATGGTCAATTAGAAACATGCATATTTAAATGTGTGTGTGGTACAACAGCGTTTACATGTGGAGTGTGTGGCCGTACTGTAGGTCAGATCTGACCAGAGTGACACACAGTTGGGGGAGAGAGAGGGGCCAGTGTTGGCCGGTGCTTGAGCCTGTTTGGCATGGAGGACACTGTGTCCTGAAACATGTCCCGCAGGCTTCCATTTAACTACAGGCCAACAATCTAACTGTGGTCCACCTGCCTAATCTCTCTTTTGACCTCTCTCTGCATGCTGTCTTCTGAGTGGTCAGAGGCGATGATACTACCATTCCTCTGGGATGTGACTGGACAGAAGGGGAAGGGATGGGGGTGTGGGGGGATGGGGGAGTGGCCTACCCAGCACGTAGATCTTGTTGCCTCTCAGGAAGGAGGCGGCTCCATAGCGGGGCGTGGGCATAGAGGTCAGGGGCTGCCATTGGTCCTTCTCCGGCTCATAGACCCTCACCAGAGCCTGGGGCGTTGTGTCAGCTGCCATCCCTCCCAGCGCATATACCTTCCCATCTGACAGAGGAGAGAGAGGGAGGGAGAGATAGAGGGGGGAGAGAGGGAGGGAGTGAGTGCGAGAAGGAGAGATGGGGGTAGATAAAGGGAGAGAGTTAAATATTTCCCATGTTGAACTAAAGAGTGGGCGTAATTTCATCAGTTCACGATTCCACTCCCCAGAGTGTTAAAAGAATAAAAAGTAAAGAACCAACAAAACAAAAATGCACTTTGGTCTCTGACACTAACCTTGCTGCCATGCTGTGCACCTATTCTTGATTAAGATGTGTGTGTGATTCATATGTAAACACAATCCATGGTCCTTGTTTAAAAATACAGATAACCCTGCCTGAAGAAATGTAAATATCTCTGCTGCAGTGACATTAGAATATTAGAAAAAATAACTGGAGAAAGAAAAACGCAGGCTAAGCAAACATGGCCATCCTGCTGAAACACTGCGGTTGCCAGCCAGATTAAAAGGGAGGGAAAAAGAGACTAGCGAGAGATGGAGCCAAACCCAAACAGATGTCTGCCTTAATGCCACTGAACATTCCTGTCAGATACCGAGGAGAGAAATACAATGTATCACTCCCTGCAGAGTGTCTGGAAATAGATGGAACGATGGATGGATGGCTGGATTGATTAATATATGGATGGATAGATGGGTGGATTGCTAGAAGGCAGAGTAGAGGGAGGGGTTGGAAAGGTCAAGGGGAAAGATGAGAGGAGGGTTGGGGAGAGAAGAGGAGGGTTGGGGAGAGGAGGGCTGGGGAGAGGTGAGGTGAGGAGAGTTGGGGAGAGGAGGGTTGGGGAGAGGGGAGGAGGGTTGGGGAGAGGGGAGGAGGGTTGGGGAGAGAAGAGGAGGGTTGGGGAGAGGAGAGGAGGGTTGGGGAGAGGAGAGGAGAGTTGGGGAGAAGAGAGGAGAGTAGGGTTGGGGAGAGGAGGGTTGGGGAGAGGTGAGGTGAGGAGAGGAGAGGAGTTGGGGAGAGGAGAGGAGGGTTGGGGAGAGGAGAGTTGGGGAGAGGAGAGGAGGGTTGGGGAGAGGAGGGTTGGGGAGAGGTGAGGTGAGGAGAGGAGAGTTGGGGAGAGGAGAGGAGGGTTGGGGATAGGAGGGTTGGGAAGAGGTGAGGTGAGGAGAGGTGAGTTGGGGAGAGGAGGGTTGGGGAGAGGGGAGGAGGGTTGGGGAGAGAAGAGGAGGGTTGGGGAGAGGAGAGTTGGGGAGAAGAGAGGAGAGGAGGGTTGGGGAGAGGAGGGTTGGGGAGAGGTGAGGTGAGGAGAGGAGAGTTGGGGAGAGGAGAGGAGGGTTGGGGAGAGGAGAGTTGGGGAGAGGAGAGGAGGGTTGGGGAGAAGAGAGTTGGGGAGAGGAGAGGAGGGTTGGGGAGAGGAGGGTTGGGGAGAGGTGAGGTGAGGAGAGTTGGGGAGAGGAGAGGAGGGTTGGGGAGAGGAGAGGAGGGTTGGGGAGAGGAGAGTTGGGAAGAGGTGAGGTGAGGAGTGGTGAGTTGGGGAGAGGAGAGTTAGGGAGAGGGGGGTTGGGGAGAGGGGAGGAGGGTTGGGGAGAGAAGAGGAGGGTTGGGAAGAGAAGAGGAGGGTTGGGGAGAGGAGAGTTGGGGAGAGGAGAGGAGGGTTGGGGAGAGGAGAGTTGGGGAGAGGAGGGTTGGGGAGAGGAGGGTTGGGTTGGGGAGAGGTGAGGTGAGGAGAGGAGAGTGGGGGAGAGGAGAGGAGGGTTGGGGAGAGGGGAGGAGGGTTGGGGAGAGGAAGGTTGGGGAGAGGAGGTTGGGGGAGGAGAGGAAGGTTGGGGAGAGGAGAGTTGGGGAGAGGAGAGGAGGGTTGGGGATAGGAGGGTTGGGAAGAGGTGAGGTGAGGAGTGGTGAGTTGGGGAGAGGAGAGTTAGGGAGAGGGGGGTTGGGGAGAGGAGAGTTGGGGAGAGGAGAGGAGGGTTGGGGAGAGAAGAGGAGGGTTGGGGAGAGTAGGGTTGGGGAGAGGAGGGTTGGGGAGAGATGAGGGTGAGGGGGAGAGTGGGGGAGGGGAGGAGGGTTGGGGAGAGGGGAGGAGGGTTGGGGAGAGGAGAGGAGGGTTGGGGATAGGAGAGTTGGGGAGAGGAGGGTTGGGGATAGGAGAGTTGGGGAGAGGAGGGTTGGGGAGAGGGGAGGAGGGTTGGGGAGAGGAGAGTTGGGGAGAGGAGAGGAGGGTTGGGGAGAGGAGGGTTGGGAGATGTGAGGGGAGGAGAGGAGGGTTGGGGAGAGGCAAGGGGAGGAGAGGAGGGTTGGGGAGAGGCAAGGAGAGGGGGTTGGGGAGAGTAGGGGAGAGTAGAGGAGAGGAGAGTTGGGGAGAGTAGAGGAGAGGAGGGTTGGGGAGAGTAGAGGAGAGTTGGGGAGAGTAGAGGAGAGGAGGGTTGGGCAGAGTAGAGGAGAGGAGGGTTGAGGAGAGGCGAGGAAAGGAGAGGAGGGTTGGGGAGAGGAGAGGAGGGTTGGGGAGAGGAGGGTTGGGGAGAGTAGAGGAGAGGAGGGTTGGGAAGAGTAGAGGATGGTTGGGGAGAGTAGAGTAGAGGAGGGTTGAGGAGAGTAGAGGAGGGTTGGGGTGAGGAGAGGAGGGTTTGGGAGAGGAGAGGAGGGTTGGGGAGAGTAGAGGAGGGTTGGGGAGAGGAGAGGAGGGTTAGCACTCTATTAGCAGTCAGATTTGCGACCGCAGCATTGCACTAATCCAGAGAAGCAGGAGGATTTACTGGAACACTTTCAGACAGAAAGCTAGACCTCGGAATACAAAAACAGTTCTTCCTCTTTTCCCTATCATGCACAGATACCCCCGTGTCCCTGGAGCCTGCTGCACAGATTCTGACAGAGGTTTTGACCTGCTTACTGCTCAGAACATGACTCAGTGCCAAACACACACACAGACAAACACACACACACACACACACACATACATACACAGAGAAATGAGGGAGAGAAGAATGAGAGAGGAGAGCATGAAGGAGGATGAGCCAGAAAGAAGAGAGAAAAGACAGTGGCAAAGCAAACTAAAAAGTAGAGATAAGTGGAGAAGAGGCCTGGCAGAGAGATAACAAAGAATAAGTGCTGAGGAAGTCAATCTGAATGCATCCCTGCTTGCTTTTTTAAGCCCATCACTGATTTAACAGTACTTGATTACAAAAATAATTACAAAACCATTGGAGATTGTACTGCCGCCTTCTCTTCCAGGTCTCCTACAATATCCCTTTATTCCCTACTCATCTCCTTCTATCTGTGTCCACCTTCACCTTCTCTCTGCTCCACTCACCCCCCCTCTCTGCTCCACTCACCCCCCTCTCTGCTCCACTCACCCCCCTCTCTGCTCCACTCCACTCCCCCCTCTCTGCTCCACTCCCCCTCTCTGCTCCACCCACCCCCCTCTCTGCTCCACTCACTCCCCCCTCTCTGCTCTCCCCCTCTCTGCTCCACCCACTCCCCCTCTCTGCTCCACCCACCCCCCTCTCTGCTCCACCACTCCCCCCTCTCTGCTCCACTCACTCCCCCTCTCTGCTCCACCCACTCCCCCTCTCTGCTCCACCCACCCCCCTCTCTGCTCCACCCACCCCCCCCTCTTGCTCCACTCACCCCCCTCTCTGCTCCACTCCCCCTCTCTGCTCCACCCACTCCCCCTCTCTGATCCACCCACCCCCCTCTCTGCTCCACCCCCCTCTCTGCTCCCCCCTCTCTGCTCCACCCACCCCCCTCTCTGATCCACCCCCCCTCTCTGCTCCACTCACCCCCTCTCTGCTCCACTCACCCCCCTCTCTGCTCCACTCACCCCTCTCTGCTCCACTCACACCCCCTCTCTGCTCCACTCACCCCCTCTCTGCTCCACTCACCCCCCTCTCTGCTTCACTCCCCCCCCCCCCCCCTCTCTGCTCCACTCACCCCCTCTCTGCTCCACTCACCCCCCCCTCCTCTCTGCTCCACTCACCCCCTCCCCCTCTCTGCCCTGGTATGGAGGGCCTCCTCTCAGTGAGCACTGTGGTCTGCTCCCTGTTAAGATCACAGATCATAATGGCCCCTCACTTCTCAGAGGGAAAAGAGCAGAGCCCCTCTCACACACACACAGACCTGTGATTATCTGAGATTATCTGAGATGCGGCCCGCCCACACACCACTCAGGACGATCATTAACATGTTACATCTAGCCAGGGTGTTCAGCACATTCAAACAGAGGAACAGCTAAATAAATGACTACTTACAGATATGATGCATAACCATGGGAATGGGAGTGTGTGTGTGTGTGTGTGTGTGTGTGTGTGTGTGTGTGTGTGTGTGTGTGTGTGTGTGTGTGTGTGTGTGTGTGTGTGTGTGTGTGTGTGTGTGTGTGTGTGTGTATTTATGAATGGGAATGAAAGTATCTGTGGATAAACTCATTCAGAAGAGAACAGAGAAAATGACAGTCAATACATTTGAGAAAACTGCATTCCCAATTTGAGCTTTCACCAACAAAACCTCTAAATAGGCTTTGATAGGCCTATCCCCTGAGAAATGAAATGACAACCTATAAACAAGCAAATATCAAACAGCCATTCAGGAAGACCTGTGGGAACCACCGTACCACAGCAGTCTAAATTCCACACCCTGATTTTCTCACTTGTTCAATGACATTCCTGTGCTTCACTCATTATAATCCTCCACATTAGATTGTCACAGATAGGGATGATTTGGTTGTAATATTTCTGCAGGGCTTGGAGCTCTGCAGGCAATGAGACTCTACACATATCCTCTACACTCACTGTAAACAATACATGAACACAAAACTAATGATATAACATTCTCCATCCTTGCAAGTTCATTCTAATAACATTGAGAAAGCTAAACGTACCCCTTGGGTGTTAATAACAAAACAGTAATCACCTGTGGTTATCTGTTGTCTTTCTCTGTGCATACAAAACCAATCAGCATATGTTTACTGGCTGTGGTTGGAACAGGGTAGAGGTAGGGAGGGGGAGGAAGAGGGGGGTCCCAGCTTCCGCTCTGGGCCCCTGGAGCATCCACCTCCTGCCGGCCCGCCGCCCTGAGGTTCCACCGCACAATCACACGCAGTCTCCTCTAATTAAGGTAACTCTGCTCTGATCTATGCCCGTCTCCCAGGGAGACGCCATGGCAACAGCCACCCAGTAGACATTTAAGGGGTGGAGCACACGGAGCTTGTGCAGGTGGTGCTGACTGGTGGACGATAATAACATACATCATCCTGACCCATGACCAGTGTGACACACCAATTAACGATGAACAGAAGAATCACCGTTACCAACACAGAGCAGAGAGCACACAGCTCTGTGTAGAGTCACAGAGGGGCAAGACGCAACAACAATAACAGGAAATGAGATATGGGAAGTCCTTTTCTAACAGATACAGATAATCAACAGCTTTATTCACATGAACAAAGCATAAGATAAAGTCAGAAACACACACGGCAGAAAATGTGATGTACTGTATACCCAGTCGACACAGAAACACATCATCCCTGCACGAAGCACATCCTGTTTCTCCAAACAGTCTTATTAACTGACCACCCGCTGCTCATCCAGCTCCTCCTGCAACTGCTCTCTTCATCTCACATTCTCTCACTTTGCCTCCACACCACACACACACACACACACACACACACACACACACACACACACACACACACACACACACACACACACACACACACACACACACACACACAAACACGCACATAAACATGCACATAAACACGCACACATGCATACACACACACACACAATCACACTCTTTTGAAGTTAGGTTGTTATGTGAAAAAGACACAGAGGCCATCGTTGTCACGGTGCCTGTACACAGGGCTGACAGGTAACCAGACTGATAGCTATGCACCATAGTCATGGAACACAAGACAGGAACAAACACTCTGGGAGATTTAAGGATTTACAAAGGAGGAAAGACACACAGCGGCGAGATTGAGGGACAATCTAAATAAGAGATAAGAGAGAAAGAGTTGCAGGAGGTAATATCTAGTGAAGATGATAGGCAAGAGCCTAGACAGTCAAATATATGTTATGAAGGTTTTGTATATTTTCAGCCAATAGTTTTGAAATCAGCGCTCACGAGCCAAAATGATTCCCCGAAATGACCCATCGGTCTCAGTCTCCAGTATCTATACGACAATAGTCTATGTGCCGGGGGCTAGGGTCAGTCTGTTTATCTCCAGTTTTTTACTGGTATTCTGTGTGAATTTAAGTATGCTCCCTCTAATTTTCTCTCCCTTTCTCCCTCCCCTCCTAGAGGATCTGAGCCCAAGGATCATGCCTCAGGACTAGCTGGCCTGATGACTCTTGGCTGTCCCCAGTCCACCTGGCCGTGCTACTGCTCCAGTTTCAACTGTTCTGCCTGCGGCTAGGGAACCCTGACCTGTTCACCGAACGTGCTACCTTGTCCCGGACCTGCTGTTTTCGACTCTCTCTCTCTACCGCACTTGCTGTCTCAACCTCTGAATGGTCAGCTATGAAAAGCCAACTGAAATTTACTCCTGAGGTACTGACCTGTTGCACCATCTAAAACCACTGATACATATTTGAACCTGCTGGTCATCTATGAACGTTTGAACATCTTGAAGAACAATCTGGCCTTAAATGGCCATGTACTCTTCTAATCTACACCTGGCACCGCCAGAAGAGGACTGGCCACCCCTCGGAGCCTGGATCCTCTCTAGGTGTCTTCCAAAGATCCTGCCTTTCTAGGGAGATTTTCCTAGCCATCGTGCTTGTACAGCTGCATTGGTTGCTGTTTGGGGTTTTAGGCTAGGTTTCTGACATCTAATGATGTGAAAAGTGCTTTATAAATAAATTTGACTGATTGATTGATGTGTACTTGGTGCATTGAGTTGATTGGAACCCTCCAGCGTGCTGATAATAAAGAATGATTCATTTAAGATGGACTTTGATTTTCCCTGAGTGTAATTTCTACGACAGTGTCAAAACAAGCAAGTATATTGTAGAAAATCATTATACTGTACCATCTATACCACTGTGAAATATATTTTCCATAACCAAAAATATTGTATTTTCAGCAGTTTGAAGCTGGTGTACAAAAATGAAAGTAAAAGACACAAGAACTAATCTAAGAACAGGAAATATATAAATAATGCACATAGAACAGATCTACTGCTTTTTAGACATGCTTTCAATGAGAATGACAGACCTGACATTTCTATGTGAGTTGGTCAGTCGCCCAAAAAAGTCACATATAGCAACTTTAATAGACCAATAAGAAAGTCCAAAACCTCTCTGACAATAACAGCTAGTTTTCAGTTTGTCCCTCTCCACTCAGACTCCCAGACGGTCCAAGCAACAAGCTCTTTTTGTTTCTTTTTGACCATTTTAATAGAAAACAATCACAGTAAGGTATTTAATTGTTACCCAGAAATGACTTGATATTGAGATAAAAAAAATAGCTGCACTGGACCATTGAGAAGTTCAGTGAAGTAAACACAGTACCTTACGTGATGTTCAGCGGAAGTTACAGAGAAGAGCACGTTAAAGGGTACATACTGTATGGTACAGTACATAATGACAGATAGAGAGAAGTATTTGGCATGAGTTAGGTGAGGAGACACTGAAAGGGCTATAGAGAGTTATAGGTAGACAGAGCTAGACAGAGGAAGCTTGTAGTTCTTAGCGCACTGCGTACAGTACGTTGTGATCTTGGTGCATGTGGATTTGTGTAATATATGCTTTTACATACTGTACCTGTATGTTGTCTGTACTCCCTTAGGTTCCAAAGGGGTTCTTCGGCTGTCTCCATAAAATAACCCTTTTTGGTTGCAGGTAGAACTCTTTTGAGTTCCATGTAGAACCCTCTGTGTAAATGGTTCTACAGTATATGGAACTTAAAAGGGGTTCTACCTGGAACCTACCTGGGGACAGCAGAAAAACCCTTTTAGGTCCTAAGTAGTGTTATGTTCCCCAATAAGAAAACCAGAAATATCATCACTGAACAGAAATAGGGAACTAACAAATAAGCCGCGGACAACCAGAACAAAACAGGTGGAGTTTTAGGAGGGGTTCTCAGAGACACCCATGGGGGTGTCCACTGAAAGTTGACTAGCAACAAGAATCTGGGTCCTAAAAGACACCCACCATAAGTGCCCACTAAAATATCCCCAAAAAAGGCAAACCAAAATAAACCCACACCAACTTGTAACCACACCAACTTGTAACCACACCAACTTGTAACCACACCAACTTGTAATTTGGAGCTAAAAATGGAGCAAACCAAATAGGGAGACAAAATAAAAGGCTTTTGTATTAAAAAATGCTCCATTGCCAGTGAATTCATAGTTCAGAAATCCACAAAGTGTGGACAAATTGAACATTTATTGAAAGTGTACAGCTGAATTAGCTATTTTTGTCAAATGTACAATAGTTTGTGTCAGTAAATGTGTACTTTTCCACCTCAAACATTTACCATTATTATATTTAGCCGACAGCCACAGCTGCGGAGATGGGTAACAACTGTATATGTGCGCCCTCGTGGGGGAGACCCTTCAGCCTCGACCATCTACATACAATACCCCATAATAAAAGTGAAAACATGTTTATAGAAATGTTTTCAAAATCATTTTAAATTCAAAAAAGAAATATATAATTTACATAAGTATTTACACCCATGAGTCAATACTTTGTAGAAACACCTTTGGCAGCGATTCCAGCTGTGAGTCTTTCTGGGTAAGTCTCTAAGAGTTTTCCACACCTGGATTGTGCAACATATGCCCATTATTATTTTCAGAATTCTTCAAGCTCTGTCAAATTGGTTGTTGATCATTGCTAGACATTGCCATAGACCTGAAAATGGTCAAAACTGTAACTCAGCCACTCAGGAACATTCACTGACTTCTTCGTAAACTCCAGTGTAGATCTGGCCTTGTGTTTTAGGTCACTGTCCTGCTGAAAGGTGAATTCATCTCCCAGTGTCTGTTAGAAAGGAGACAACTAGGTTTTCCTGCCTTTATTACAGCCACCACTATGCTTGAAAATATGGAGAGTGGTACTTAGTAATGCGTTGGATTTGCCCCAAACATAACACTTTGTATTCAGGACAAAAAGTTGTTTACTTTGCCACATTTTTTGCAGTACTACTTTAGTGCCTTAAAGCAAACAGTATGCATGTTTTGGAATATTTGTATTCTCTACAGGCTTCATTCTTTTCGCTCTGTCAATTGTGGAGTATTGTGGAGTAACTTCAATGTTGTTGATTAATCCTCAGTTTTCTCCTTTCACAGCCATGAAACACTGTAACTCTTGTAAATTCACTATTGGCCTCATGCTGAAATGCATGAGCAGTTTCCTTCCTCTCCGGGAACTGAGTTAGGAAGGACGCCTTTATCTTTGTAGTGACTGGGTGCATTGATACACCATCCAAAGTGTAATTAATAACTTCACCATGCTCAGAGGGATATTCAATGTCTGCCCTTCTTTTGCAAAGCATTGGAAAACCTCCTTGGTCTTTGTGGTTGTATCTCTGTTTAAGGGACCTTACAGATAATTGTATGTGTGGGGTATGAAGATGAGGTACTGTAGTCATTCAAAAATCATGTTAAACACTATTATTTCATATCGAGTGAGTCCATGCAACTTATTATGTGACTTGTTAAGCAAATGTTTAACTTATTTAGGTGTGCCATAACAAAGGGGTTGAATACTTATTGACTCAAAGACGTTTCATTTTTTCATTTTCTATACATTTCTAAACATTTTGAAAAACATAATTCCACTTTGACATTATGGGGTATTGAGTGCAGGCCATTGAAAAGAAATCTCAATTGAATCCATTTTAAATTCAGGCTGTAACACAACAAAATATGGAAAAAGTGAAGGAGCATGAAGAAAGCACTCTAAATACTTCTGCAGCCAAACGAGCAGCACTGCGTGTGTATAGCCAGCTCTTCAGGGACGAGGCATAAGAACAAGATATACAATCAGAAATGATGGAGACAGAAAACCGAAGGATATTAAAAGACACAATTGGGCTAATGTGAAAACATAAACCCACTAATGATTCAGCTCATAGAGGTTTAAAATACGTTATCATTCAATAAAGTGAAGGTTAGCTACTCATAGTACTCTTTGGAAAGGCCCAGCTGGAACAGGGTTGCATCTCTGATTCATCCTTGGAATACAGAAAAAGAAATCCAGGACACCACAGTTCCTCATCTGTCGGCATTGGAGCCAGTTGCCACAACTGCACCACCGGTCTGTGTTGATCCTGGGGATGGGTTGGGGCTGTGGACCAGCTGCTGTTGCAGCTACGGTGGCTTGAGCAGCAGCGGTCATCTGAAGCTCAATTATTCATCCGAATACTCAGGCTCAAATAAATATGGTTCGACAACACCATCGGCACCCATCCAGTAGTTTTCTTCATCACTTGTGAGTATTTCGTCATTAGACATATTTGTAATTTTCTGTTTGCTTTGTATAACTAATGTGTAATGCTCAGTTATTACCCATCTCGGCTGCTGTGGCAGTCGGCTACATAAAATCATTATATAAAATAATCGCAAATGTTTTAGGAGGAAAAGTACACATTTCCTGACTCAAAACCGAATGTACATTTGCCAAAAATAGCTCATTCACCTGTACATTTTCAATAAAACAATAAATTTGTCCATACTTTGCAGATTTCTGAATCATGAATTCACTGGCAACGGAGCAGAGCGAGGCCTGCATCCAGCAACAGCACGACTAGTTTTTGCAGTTGTTTCAGTACAGCACAGCCACGTCATCTCCTTGCTCTCAGGACGGGCTCTGGCCTGGGCCATGACCATATGGGAGCAACAATCAGACATTTGTTTTAATTGGCAAAGCTTCACCCAGGAGATGAAGAGGGTTTTTGATCACCCCATCAGTGGCAGGAACACTGCTCAAAGACTCATTGCGCTTCGGCAGGGCAGCCAGAGCATAGCTGATTACACCATTGACATTTGGACGCTCGCCGCTGAGAATACAGAGGCACTTCACTCAGCCTTTCTGAACATACTCAGCGAGGTTCTCAAGGAGTGTTTCCAGTGTTTCGGGTTCAGCTGAGGGAGTCGATTCTTCATTTGTTGCACTGCCGAATGCTGCATCTGCTTGTCCTGTACCCTGTCAGAGTTCTCAATTTGGCTCTGGTTCTCCTTCATATCCTTCAGAAGAGCCGATGCAATTGCGACGCACTAGACTTTCCGCTCTGGACAGAAGGCGCAGGATTAACGAGCAACGTTGTCTTTACTGTGGACGGTCTGGACATTTCTGTGCCTCCTGTCCCAAGCTGACGCGAAATGGGATGACTCATGAGTAGACGGTAGAATACTGGCGAGTCAGATACAGTCTCCAACTGCTGACACGGTACGCACCTTGCTTTCAGCCAACTTGCGGTGGGACAATGAGCAGTTGGACATTCCTGCTTTCATAGGCTACCGGCTGTTTTCTGGATCGCACATTAGCTCGCCAACAGGGGCTGTCTCTCACTAAGCTGTATGGTAAACCATCCAAAAGGTCTGGGAAGGTGAAGCAACTCACCATGCCAATTCAGCTATGAGTTCTGGATTATCATGTGGAGTTTATCCAGTTACATTTGGTGGACTCTCCTGAGCTTCCCCTGGTTCTTGGACATCCGTGGCTTTCAAACCATAATCCTCAAGTTGACTGGTCCTCGGGAAGAGTTCTGGGATGGAATCCTTCATGCCAGTTCACATGCCTGCAACTCTCTCCACATCTTTACCTCGGCTGGGGATGACAAGCCTGATCTTTCCCGCGTACCTCGGGATTACTGGGATCTGGGTCAGGTCTTCAGCAAATGGAGGGCCAGTGAACTGCCCCCTCACAGGTCCTATGATTGTGCCATCAACCTCCTCTCAGGTCCAGAGACCGCAGCCCTGAACAGTTATAATAAGGAGGGCTGGCGGCTGGTTTTATTCGGCCGTCCACTTCACCTGCAGGAGCGGGTATTTTTCTTTGTTGGAAAGAGCGGTGGGGGATTACGTCCCTGTATCGATTACCGGGGTTTAAATAACATTACCATCAAGAACCGTTACCCTCTTCCTCTTGTCGTCAGCCTTTGAGAGACTACTGGGAGCTACGGATTTCTCAAAATTTGATTTATGGAACACGTACAATCCGGTGCGCATCAGACAGGGAGCCAAGTGGAAGACAGCATTCAACACCCCAAATGGACATTATGAGTACTGTGTCATGCCGCTTGGACTTACAAATGCTCCAGCCTTTTTCCAGGCCGTGCTGTGCGACTTCCTTCACCAGTTCATGTTTGTGTACCTGGATGACATCCTCATCTTCTCCAAGTCTATGTTTGAACACATCCAACATGTTCGCCATGTTCTTCAAAGACTCCTCTCTCACCACTTCTTTGTGAAGGCTGAAAAGTTTGAGTTTCACGTTCCTCAGATCACCTTCTTGGGGTACATTGTGTCTCAGGGCTGTGTACGGATGGACTCCTAAAAGGTAGAAGCGGTGGTCAACTGGCCGCGGCCCAGCACAGTCAAGCAAGTCCAGCATTTTTGGGGTTTTGCTCATTTCTACTGGAGATTTGTGAGATACTTTAGTTCGGTGGCTGTGCCATTGACAGAGCTCACCAAGTGTTCGCCTGGGCATGTAAGCTAGACCCCTGCTGCTGAGAAGGTGTTCTAGGACCTGAAACATTGGTTTTTGTCTGCACCCATTCTAGTTCATGCGGATTCTTCTCTTCCCTTCGTGGTAGAGGTGGATGCCTCTGACATTGGCGTGGGTGCGGTTCTGTCTCAGCGCTCGGCTACAGACCAAAAGCTTCATCCCTTGAGGAACTATGATTTCGGCAATTGGAGCTTCTTGCACTCAAACTGGCTTTGGAGGAGTGGCGGCACTGTTTGGAGGGTTCAGGACATCCCTTTATGGTTTGGACTGAATACAAGAACCTGGCCTACATCCAGGAGGCTAAACGCCTCTGTACCGAGAGGTTCATTGGGCTCTTACCATCTGGGGTCTAAGAACGTGAAGCCAGATGCCCTTTCTCGTTAGTTCCCCAGCTCCAGTGAGGATCGGCTGCTTGGATCCATCATCCCCAGGTCGCTCTTCCTTGCACCATTGTCCTGGAGTATAGAGACTGTAGTGAAGGAAATGCAAAGTAGGAAGGCAGTTCCTGACGGCTGTCCATCTAACAGACGCTTTGTTCTTCTTTTGAGGCACAGTCCATCCGGGAGGGCAGCGAACGCTAGAGTTTCTGAGGAGGTGGTTTTGGTGGCCCTCGGTGGAGGTGGACACTCGGACCTTTGTGGCTGCCTGTCCAACATGCACACGGAAACAAGACTGCTCGTCAGCAGCCTCTGGGGCTTCTTCATCCGCTGCCAACAACTTCTCGACCCTGGTCTCATCTCTCTATGGATTTCATCATGGGTCTTCAATCCTCAGAGGGCCACATTGTCATCCTGGTCATTGTGGACCACTTTTCCAAGGCGACACATTTCATTCCGCTACCTAAGCTTCCATCTGGCCGTGAGAATACTCAGCTAGTTATTCAGCATGTTTTCCGCCTTCACTGACTTCCTTTGGACATCGTTTATGACCGAGGCCCCCAGTTTGCCTCCAGATTCTGGTGGGTGTTCTGTACTCCTCAGTCCAATGGTTAAACGGAGCGAGTGAATCTGGATCTGGAGACTGCCTTACGGTGCTGTGTGTTCGCCAACCCTGCCACTTGGAGTCAGCATCTTCCCTGGGTGGAGTACGCACCCGACACTCTCCAGTGTTCCTCCAATGGCCTGTCACCATTTCAGGTTTTGTACGGATACCAGCCTCCTCTGTTTCCAGATCAAAAGATTGAAGTGGCGGTTCCATCCACTCAACGTCTCATCTCTCATTGCCACCAGACGTGAAAGAGGGATCGGTCAGCACTCCTGAGGTCCTCAGCTCGGGTTCAATGACAGGCCAACCATCATCGCCATTTGAATCCTCTCCTGCATCCAGGCCAGATGGTCTGGTTGTCTACTAGGGATCTGCCTCTGCACGTGGAATCAAGGAAGTTGGCACCCCGGTACGTTGGGCCATTCAAGGTTCTGCAACACATTAATCCAGTGGCCTATCGTCTCCGTCTTTTCCGGTCCATGAGGGTTCATCCCACCTTCCACATCTTCAGACTCAAGCCTGTGGTGTTCAGTCATCTGGTTCCGGCCACCAAGCCTCCACCAGCCAGCCCATACTGTGCGATACATCCTCTCCAGTCGCCAGTTCCAGCATGGGACTCAGTATCTCAGTATCTCGGGAAGGCTACGGTCCTCAGGAGCGATCCTGGGTTCCGGCTCGGGACATTCTGGACCCCGGACTCATTCGCGATTTCAGTCGCAGTTCAGCTACCCCTGGTGGAACTACCCCTGGTGGAACTGGTGGAACGTCAGCAGTGTTATTTGATTGTTGTTTCCTCAGTTTACTGCTGGAGGGCACCCTTAGCCTGTTTTCTAGTTTCCAGATAACCCTGGGTATTACTTATTGGATTCACCTGTGTTTAATTACCTTCTCTGTTCACCTAGTTGCCTTGTTATTTAGGTTCCTCAGATGGCCTGAATCTTTGCTTAGGTCTCATGTTTAATTAGTATGCTCTTGTGCGGTTGCCTTGTTTCTGTTAAGACTAAATAAAAGTTCTGGATTTACCCTTACCTCTGCTTGCTGGGTTTCTTTGCACCTGGGTTCGAGTTCATACTAGCATAATTGTTACAAGCACGACAAGAAGAGAGAGGGAGAGAGGGCAAACTTCACTAGTTTTAATGACTTGGGAGCTTCTGGATTTTGGATACACTTCTCCTTTAAATATCACCTGAGAGAGAGAGAGACTAACAAGGTGAAAAGGTGCAACAATTCCTGCCCAACAGGGATTAGGGTGACCACATGTGGGACAACAGGACGATTTTGTGGGACATTTGGGGGACAGTGGAGCCTACATGACATTTTTGGGGGGCGTTCAAAAAAACATCCTATAATGTCATAATAAAATATCTGTTTTGGGGGGGTAACTAATTACGCTATTACATTTGGTTCTGTTATGTAGAAAACTACGTAATCATTATGTGATATTCCAAGACTTTACTAAATCAGCCCCATTCTGTGGAAAGTGACAGAGCCACCCTCCGGTGCGCACAGCACTGAATGAGCTAATTGATGCAAACCTATCTTACACTGTATGATTTTTATGCCGTGGAAAATAAGTGTACAGTTGAATTTGGAAGTTTACATACACCTTAGCCAAACACATTTAATCTCGGTTTTTCACAATTCCTGACATTTAATCCTAGTAAAAATTCCCTGTCTTAGGTAAGTTAGGATCACCACTTCATTTTAAGAATGTGAAATGTGGGAATAAAAGTAGAGAGAATGATTTATTTCAGCTTTTTTTCTTTCATCACATTCCCAGTGGGTCGGAAGTTTACATACACTCAATTAGTATTTGGTAGCATTGCCTTTAAATTTTTAACTTGGGTCAAACGTTTCAGGTAGCCTTCCACAAGCTTCTCACAATAAGTTGTGTGCATTTTGGCCCATTCCACCTCCTGACAGAGCTGGTGTAACTAAGTCAGGTTTGTAGGCCTCCTTGCTCGCACATGCTTTTTCAGTTCTGCCTACAAATTTTCTATAGGATTGAGGTCAGGGCTTTGTGATGGCCAGTCCAATACCTTGACTTTGTCGTCCTCAAACCATTTTGGCTGATTTCATTTTGGCTGATTTTCCAATGATGTCAAGCAAAGAGACACTGGGTTTGAAAGTAGGTCTTGAAATACATCCAAAGGTACACCTCCAATTGCCTGAAATTATGTCAATTAGCCTATCAGAAGCTTCTAAAGCCATGGCTTCATTTTCTGGACTTTTCCAAGATGTTTAAAGGCACAGTCAACTTACTGTACGTAAACTTCTGACCCACTGGAATTGTGATACAGTGCTTAGACATTTCCAGAAAATTATGTCATGGCTTTAGAAGCTTCTATTAGGCTAATTGACAGAATTTGAGTCAATTAGAGGTGTACCTGTGGATGTATGTCAAGGCCTACTTTCAATTGCAGTGCCTCTTTGCTTGACATCATGGGAAAATCTAAATAAATCAGCCAAGACCTCAGAAAAAAAATTGTAGACCTCCACAAGTCTGGTTCATCCTTCGGAGCAATTTTCAAATGTTTGAAGGTACCACGTTCATCTATACAAACAATAGTACGCAAGTATAAACACCATGGGACCACACAGCCATCATACCGCTCAGGAAGGAGACGCGTTCTGTCTCCTAGAGATGAACATACTTTGGTGCGAAAAGTGCAAGTCAATCCCAGAACAACAGCAAATTACCTTGTGAAGATGCTTGTGGAAACAGGTACAAAAGTATCTATATCCACAGTAAAACGGGTTCTATATCGACGAAACCTGAAAAGCCGCTCAGCAAGGAAGAAGCTGCTGCTCCAAAACCGCAATAAAAAAGCCAGACTACGGTTTGCAACTGCACATGGAGACAAAGATCCTACTTTTTGGAGAAATGTCCTCTAGTCTGATGAAACAAAAATAGAACTGTTTGGTCATAATGAACATCATTATGCATGGAGGAAAAAGGGGGAGGCTTGCAAGCCGAAGAACACCATCCTAACTGTGAAGCACAGGGGTGGCAGCATCATGTTGTGGAGGTACTTTGCTGCAGGAGGGACTGATGCACTTCACAAAATAGATGGAATCATGAGGAGGACAATTATGTGGATATATTGAAGCAACATCTCAAGGCATCAGTCAGGAAGTTAAAGCTTGGTCGTAAATGGGTCTTCCAAATGGACAATGACCCCAAGCATACTTCCAAAGTTGTGGCTATATGGCTTAAGGACAACAAAGTCAAGGTATTGGAGTGGCCATCACAAAGCCCTGACATCAATCCTATAGAAAATTTGTGGGCAGAACTGAAAAAGTGTGTGCGAGTAAGGAGGCCTACAAACCTGACTCAGTTACACCAGCTCTGTCAGGACGAGGAATGGGCCAAAATGCACACAACTTATTGTGAGAAGCTTGTGGAAGGCTACCTGAAATGTTTGACCCAAGTTAAACAATTTAAAGGCAATGCTACCAAATACCAATTGAGTGTATGTAAACGTCTGACCCACTGGGAATGTGATGAAAGAAATACAAGCTGAAATAAATCATTCTCTCCACTATTATTCTGACATTTCACATTCTTAAAATAAAGTGGTGATTCTAACTGACCTAAAACAGGGAATATTTACTGGGATTAAATGTCAGAAATTGTGAAAAACTGAGTTTAAATGTATTTGGCTAAGGTGCATGTAAACTTACGACTTCAACTGTATATATTGTTTACCGTCTGTCTATATATTCTGGTTAAATGTGGCACCACAATTTCATCAAGTCAACCCACTTGGCACAGACGTTAATTTAACATCTATTCCACTTTGTTCAACATAACTTGATTGAAATGATGGGGAATCAATGTTGATTCAACCAGTGTGAAGCCCCGTAGAAAATTCCTGCACATTCAAACGTATCTGGTGATTCTGAAGGATGATATTCAGGGTGTGTTGGGCTAAGAGTGAGACAGCACGCTCTGCAGCTTGCTTACACACACACACACACACACACACTGATGACAGCCTTTAATAAGCTGGTGATAATGATACGCAGGCGGCAGACTGCAGTAAAACTCTTCCCGCTCTGGCCTAATCTTTGTCGGACCGCTGATGGATGGAGGGCTGATTCCCGCTGTGCCATTTAAAGGGCGCACTGCTCTGTCCTCTGAAAAGCCATCAATATATACACTCTTCATTAGCTCTCAAGATATGTATGGAATGGATAGAAGGGGGTTGGAAATGTATTCAGCCAGTTTAACATAAATACAAAAGTCAATGAGAGTTTGAAGACTGAGACTGTCGGAAAGTGAATGGGCTGCTGTGGTTGGCACACAGACAGTCAATGCCCATTAAAATGGCCCCATTACACACTAAACAACAAATAGGGACTAATTCATTTTTTTGATTGACTGATTTCCTTATATGAACTTTAACTAAAATCTTTTAAATTGTTGCATGTTGTGTTCATATTTTTGTTCAGTATAGAATGGATGGATGCTCAATTACTCTGTCAAATCCTTATTCTATAAACGACCTTGATGATGAAATTGATCACATAAGCACACACACATCAGGTTTTTTCTGGATCAAAAAGAGGCTTAGGTGGTGTGCATGGCACAGGGGCGTGGCAGGGAGCGTGGCAATGGGCACAGTCAACCTGTTAGCTGCAGAAGAAAAATCAAACATTTTACAGGTGGGGTTGCCTTTTTAACTCAAATTCCTGTCAATCTACACATTTCTCCATGGAGGTGAGATTAATTCTTGCCATTGTAAAGCTCATTTCCTACAATGACACATTTTGCCTGCAGCTGACAGAAAATATAGCAGTTGAAAGCAAATCTCCTGCAATTCTACATACAGTTGAAGTCAGAAGTTTACATACACTCAGATTGGAGTCATTAAAAGTAGTTTTTAACCACTCCACACATTTCTTGTTAACAAACCATAGTTTTGGCAAGTCGGTTAGGACATCCACTTTGTGCATGACATAAGTAATTTTTCCAACAATTGTTTACAGTCAGATTATTTCACTAATAATTCACTGTATCACAAATCCAGTGGGTCAGAGGTTTACATACACTAAGTTGACTGCCTTTAAACAGCTTGGAAAATTCCAGAAAACTATGTCATGGCTTTAGAAGCTTCCAATAGGCTAATTGACATAATTTGAGTCAATTAGAGGTGTGCCTGTGGATGTATGTCAAGGCCTACCTTCAAACTCAGTGCCTCTTTGCTTGACATCATGGGAAAATCAAAATAAATCAGCCTAGACCTCTGAAAAACAATTGTAGACCTCCACAAGTCTGGTTCATCCTTGGGAGCAATTTCCAAACGCCTGAAGGTACCACGTTCATCTGTACAAACAATAGTAAGCAAGTATAAACACCATGGGACAACACAGCTGTCATTCTGCTCAGGAAGGAGACACGTTCTGTCTCCTAGAGATGAACGTACTTTGAACGTAAAGTGCAAATCAATCCCAGAACAGCAGCAAATGACCTTGTGAAGATGCTGGAGGAAACAGGTACAAAAGTATCTATATCCACAGTAAAACAAGTCCTATATCGACATCACTTGAAAGGCCGCTCAGCAAGGAAGAAGCCACTGCTCCAAAACCATAAACGCCATAAAAAAAGCAAGACTACGGTTTGCAACTTCACATGGGGACAAAATCGTACTTTTTGGAGAAAGTTCCTCTGGTCTGATGAAACAAAAAATAACTGTTTGGCCATAATGAACATCGTTATGTTTGGAGGAAAAAGGGGGAGGCTTGCAAGCCAAAGAACACCATCCCAACTGTGAAGCACGGGGGAAGCAGCATCATGTTGTGGGGGTGCTTTGCTGCAGGAGGGACTGGTGAACTTCACAAAATAGATGGCATCATGAGGATGGAAATTTATGTGCATATATTGAAGCAACATCTCAAGACATCAGTCCGGAAGTTAAAGCTTGCTTGCAAATGGGTCTTCCAAATGGACAATGACCCCAAGCAGACTTCCAAAGTTGTGGCAATATGGCTTAACCTCTTGAAACTCTGGGGGCGCTATTTCATTTTTGGATGAAAAACGTTCCCGTTTTAAACAAGATATTCTGTCACAAAAAGATGCTCGACTATGCAAATAATTGATAGCTTTGGAAAGAAAACACTCTGACGTTTCCAGAACTGCAAAGATATTCTCTGTGCGTGCCCTAGAACGTGAGCTACAGGCAAAACCAAGATGAAACGGCATCCAGGAAATCAGCAGGATTTTTGAGGCTCTGTTTTCCATTGTCTCCTTATATGGCTGTGAATGCGAGAGGAATGAGCCTGCCCTTTCTGTCGTTTCCCCAAGGTGTCTGCAGCATTGTGACGTATTTGTAGGCATATCATTGGAAGATTGACCATAAGAGACCACATTTACCAGGTGTCCGCCCGGTGTCCTGCGCCAAAATTGGTGCGCAAACCTCAGCTGCAAGTATTTTTCCATGGAATTCAGAGAAGAAAGCAGGCTTCCACGAACGATATATCAATGAAGAGATATGTGAAAAAACACCTTGAGGATTGATTCCAAACAACGATTGATTCCATGTTTCGGTCGATATTATGGAGTTAATTCAGAAAAAGTTTGACGTTGTTGGTGACTGAATTTTCGGTTCGTTTCGGTAGCCAAATGTGATGTACAAAACGGAGCAATTTCTCCTACACAAAGACTCTTTCAGGAAAAACTGAACATTTGCTATGTAACTGAGAGTCTCCTCATTGAAAACATCCGAAGCTCTTCAAAGGTAAATTATTTTATTTATTTGGTTATCTGGTTTTTGTGAAAATGTTGCGTGCTAAATGCTACTCAAATGCTAAGCTAGCTTAGCATACTCTTACACAAATTAGTGAATTGCTATGGTTCAAAAGCATATTTTGAAAATCTGAGATGACAGTGTTGTTAAGAAAAGGCTAAGCTTGAGAGCAGGTGCATTATTTTCATTTTATTTGCAATTTTCAGAAATCGTTAACGTTGCGTTATGCTAATGAGCCTGAGGCTTTATTCACGATCCCGGATCCGGGATGGGGAGTATCAAGAGGTTTTAAGGACAACAAAGTCTAGGTATTGGAGTGGCCATCACAAAGCCCTGACATCAATCCTATAGAAAATTTGTGGGCAGAACTGAAAAAGTGTGTGCGAGCAAGGAGGCCTACAAACCTGACTCAGTTACACCAGTTCTGTCAGGAGTAATGGGCCAAAATTCACCCAACTTATTGTGGGAAGCATGTGGAAGGCAACCTGAAAAGTTTGACCCAAGTTAAACAATTTAAAGGCAATGCTACCAAATACCAATTGAGTGTATGTAAACCTCTGACCCATTGGGAATGTGATGAAAGAAATAAAAGCTGAAATAAATCATTTTCTCCACTATTATTCTGACACTCTTAAAATAAAGTGGGGATCCTAACTGACCTAAGACAGGGGATTTTTACTTGGATTTAATGTCAGGAATTGTGAAAAACCGAGTTTAAATGTATTTGGCTAAGGTGTATGTAAACTTCTGACTTCAACTGTATTTTGCCATGGCGCTCAGAGAAAATGTTGCAGTTTTAAAGTGAATTTCCTGTATTTCTATGCATTTTTCCATGGCATATGATGTGATCTTTTGCTAAAGAATTACATGAACATCAATAATGCTAAATTCATTGTTTTTGGAATTTTCAATTCTCCCTGACTGTCTAGCTTTTACTTTGGTATATACAAAAGAATGTGCACACCCCTTCAAATTAGTGGATTTGGCTATTTCATCCCCACCCGTTGCTGACAGGTGTATAAAATCGAGCTCACAGCCATGCAATCTCCATAGAGAAACATTGGCAATATAATTGCCTTACTGAACAACTCAGTGACTTTCAATGTGGCACTGTAATAGGATGCCACCTTTTCAACCAGTCAGTTCAACAAATTTCTGCCCAGCTAGAGCTGCTCCGGTCAACTGTAAGTGCTGTTATTGTGAAGTGGAAACGTCTTGGAACAACAATGGCTCACAGGCTGACTAGACCGGGCAGGCGTCCATGTGCGCCATCGCGCACATGTTGATTTTGTCCATCCACACCAGACGTGATCTGGACACGCAGGTTGAAATATAAAAACAAACTCTGAACCAACTATATTAATTTGGGGACAGGTCGAAACACATGAAACATTCATGGCCATTTAGCTAGCTAGCTTGCTGTTTGTCCTGGGATATAAACATGGGGTTATTTGACCTGAAATGCTCAAGGTCATTTTTCTTTGGATCTTCTGGATCTTTTGAGTCACACAAAATTGTGTCTTCTTTACTCCGACAATTAATCCACAGATAAAAGGGGAAACCAAGTAAATGTGTGTAATCTCTACTCCATCAATCTTCTTCTTCTTCTGTGGACTTTATATGGTGGTTGGTAAACAGCTTTAAGGTGCATTACCACCACCAACTGGACTTTAAATGACCCACGTGGGTATATGCTCCTAAAATCCAATGAGGAGATGGGAGAGGCAGGACTTGCAGCTTCAAAAATAGGACAAAGTTCTATTTTAGCGCATGGCTACACACACGCTCGTTGACGCGTGCAAGCAGTTTGGATGAAATTATTGAATAACATGTATGTGTACATTTATTTTGCAATTCTTGCACGCGTAACGCGAGCGGTGTGGTCAGCATGTCAGCGGCAAAGTGGTAGGCCACACAAGCTCACAGAACGGGACTCACTATCGAGTTCCAAACTACTTCTGGAAGCAACGTCAGTACAAGAACTGTTCGTTGGGAGCTTCATGAAATGGGTTTCCAATGCTGAGCAGCTGCACACAAGCCTAAGATCACCATGCGCAATGCCAAGTGTCAGCTGGAGTTAAGTAAAGCTCACCGCCATTGAACTCTGGAGCAGTGGAAACACGTTCTTTGGAGTGATGAATCATACTTCACCATCTGGCACTTCGAAGGACGAATCTGGGTTTGGCGGATGCCAGGAGAACGCTACCTGCCCGAATGCTAAAATAACACATCCTAGATCTGAATGAATGAAATATTCTTATTAAATACTTGTTCCTTTACATAGTTGAACGTGCTGACAAAAAAAATCACACAAAAATGATCAATGGGAATCAAATTTATCAAACCATGGATGTCTGGATTTGGAGTCACACTCAAAATGAAAGTGGCAAACCACACTACAGGCTGATCCAACTTTGATGTAATGTCCTTAAAACAAGTCAAAATGAGGCTCAGTAGTGTGTGTGGCCTCCACGTGCCTGTATGACCTACCTACAATGCCTGGGCATGCTCCTGATGAGGTGGCGGATGGTCTCCTGAGGGATCTCCTCCCAGACCTGGACTAAAGCATCCGCCAACTCCTGGACAGTCTGTGGTGCAACGTGGCGTTGGTGGATGGAGCGAGACATGATGTCCCAGATGTGCTCAATTGGATTCAGGTCTGGGGAATGGGCGGGCCAGTCCATAGCATCAATGCCTTCCTCTTGCAGGAACTGCTGACACACTCCAGCCACATGAGGTCTAACATTGTCTTGCATTAGGAGGAACCCAGGGCCAACCGCACCAGCATATGGTCTCACAAGGGGTCTGAGGACCTCATCTCGGTACCTAATGGCAGTCAGGCTACCTCTGGCGAGCACATGGAGGGCTGTGCGACCCCCCAAAGAAATGCCACCCCACACCATGACTGACCCACAGCCAAACCGGTCAAGCTGGAGGATGTTGCAGGCAGCAGAACGTTCTCCACAGCATCTCCAGACTCCATCACATGTGCTCAGTGTGAACCTGCTTTCATCTGTGAAGAGCACAGAGCACCAGTGGCGAATTTGCCAATCTTGGTGTTCTTTGGCAAATGCCAAATGTCCTGCACGGTGTTGGGCTGTAAGCACAACCCCCACCTGTGGACGTCGGGCCCTCATACCACCCTCATGGAGTCTGAGTTACATTGTGTTGTTTAAGTGTTCCCTTATTTTTTTGAGCAGTGTATATAAGTCCATTATCTTTTCTACATATTTTATATAGTAATTTAAAGTGCATTTCCAAAAATAATATATATATATATATTATTTTTTTAACACTATTTGGACTTTGGCGACCTGAAGAAACGTTTAGGCAGCCTGCCCAATGACGACAATAGCAGAAAACTCCCTGCACAAATTCTGTACACACAGACACAAACAGCCACCATAGAAAATGAGTCCAAACCCTCTTGATATGAGATCTGAGGGGAATGATAGGAGGTGAATAGAGAGATATATACTGGGTGACTTTGCAGGGGTTTTCTGGGACACTTCTCCTTTTGAAACCATGAAATGTCACTTACAGAGGGCAACACTGTAAACATCTTACTTACACACCTTTACAGTACAGTATGTTGACTCGTCTAGACTAGATCATCCTAGCCTGTTTGATCTGGGATACAAGATCCTACTAGCTCATTGTGTTGGTCCGCGTCTCTTGCTCGCTCTCCATACACTCTGTCTCATCTCTTTAATTGCTACTGAGATGGACAGTCTTTGTTATGTTGGCTGTAAAATAACAAAGCTGGACTGCATAAACAAACCCATGATGATGTTCTTTCTTGAATGATCAGTCTCTCGTTAGAACCACTAAATTAGAACGCAGAGCCTCACAGTCGTTCAATTTCACTTACTGACCTTTCCTCACCCCTCCCTGTCACCCAGGTGCATAATGCAATCACTAGGCCCCCACTGGCATTTCAATGCCTGGCTGTCTGAGGAAAATAATGAATCAAATAATATCACAATTAACTACGCCTAACACTGAACCCACAGGGTGGTACCTCCCTGGGATATATATGTCCTCTCTCCATCACTGAAGTCTGTTTCTTTGTCTGACTGTCTCCCTCCCTCTCGTTCTCTCCCTATTTTCTGTCCTCTTGACCCACAACAGCAGCCTAGACTCACCTCATAGTATCATTGTCAGACATCTGAGCCTCCCAAGAACGTAGGAGCTTAAACATCCTTTGGTTTGACTACAGACTGAATTAAAATGATGAGAAGAAAGAGAACGAAAAATAGGATATTTTATCTTGTAGGTCATTTTCTTCAATTGAATAGGTCACTGGGTGCAAAGAGTGGAGGAGAGAAATACAAAAGAGCATGATACTCTGTCACAGATGCTGGACATTTGGCTCCTGTATGGATATGATGGATATGTCTACAGTAATAGCCTTGGTGAGGCTTCTTTGTTAGACTAAAACTGGTCCAGTATAATCAGACTTCCCCAGACAGCCTACCAGGTTATACACACTAATCAAATTACGTATAAGTAACCATTAAACTGACAATTAGCAGCAGTAACGATGGTGAAGGTTTGAAAAGGAGACACCGTTTGGAAGCCTCTCTAGAACATCAGAGTGCTGCACAATCCATCTCAGAGGAAGCATTTACTAATTATTTGTTTCTCATTAAGGGCTCTTGTTGCTTTTTTCCCCACCACTCTCTTGATGGATTCTCTATCAACATAAGTGCTAATGTGATTCTCCTGAAACTGAAATGAGCATCTTGAGAGAAGTGTGTGTGTGTGTGTGTGTGTGTGTGTGTGTGTGTGTGTGTGTGTGTGTGTGTGTGTGTGTGTGTGTGTGTGTGTGTGTGTGTGTGTGTGTGTGTGTGTGTGTGTGTGTGTGTGTGTGTGTGTGTGTGTGTGTGTGTGTGTGTGTGTGTGTGTGTGTGTGAGTGAGTGAGTGAGTGAGTGAGTGAGTGAGTGAGTGAGTGAGTGAGTGAGTGAGTGAGTGAGAGAGAGAGAGAGAGAGAACTGCGAAGGGAAACAGTTCTGCTCCAGGCAGGACGGGGGCAAGGATGAGGTGGAGCGAGACAGGCTGGCTGAGAGATTGTGTGTGCTTGTTTGTCAAACACAAGAGTAGGAACAGAAACCTGAAGTGACAGGCTGCTGATACACAGCAGAGGCTAAAGCAGCAGAGTGGACCAACAACAACACCAATACACACCACCCAAGCACACACACTGTACACACACATTACTGGATACACAAATAAAAACAAATGTGCTGAATACACTTCAAACCACATACACACATTTGACTGCATAAACATTTTGATATAGGTGCACGGACACATGCATGGATCTGCAGATAGAAACACACGCACACACACTGTACTGCCTACACACTGTTGCCTGTTCTCGCGAGGACACCAGCTGAAATAAGGTAGCTTGTAAAGCTGTCGGCTAGGCTGGGTAGTGACAGATCTGGGTTAATCAGAGAGAGGTTAGAAGAGCCTTCATTTCACACACTATGAAAACACAGACACATCACATCATTCTCTTCTGATGTATCACTGACTGAACAAACCCCTCAAGCAGACAAAGAAATCAAGCAGACAAAAACAACAGCTCACAGCTTGGCCTTTGCACGAAAGATACTGTAAGTGTCTCAAGAATTAATTGAAAAGTTACTATTTTTAACAGGCAATAAAGGCTCCATGTTGTCTGTCTGTCTGTCTGTGTGTGGTGAGCGAACGACCATGCATCTGGCTGTTTGTCATCACACAAAGCGTTCACTGTGCCTTTTGTCATCACCTCCACAGACACCAGTCTCTGACAGACAAATGTAGTGTACAAATAGACAGAAAGACAGACCATCAAAGATTATAGGGGAACAGCTCCTCTTATATTAGGTTGCACTCATTCCCCGGCCTAGGAGATGAATTTGTGTCTTGTGTCCCAGATTGTGTGACTGCCTCCCTTAGGATATGGTGAGTGTCCTGGCATCTAACTCCTAGGCAGCCAGAGTCAGGAGCATGGCCGTTCTGCTGGTTTCACCCATCATCTCCCCAGGCTCCCCAGCCGGAGCCAGGAACCAGCGTTCCACAGGCAGCCGTGTGTTTACTTTGAGGGCTAGTGCTAATCGCAGGCTTGATGGAATCGTCAGCTGATATTGTAGAGATAATAGAACTCTGATGTAGCGGAACGAGACAGATGGAAGGGATTAACAGAGGAGAGGGAGGATGGCATTTCACACATGGCATTTCCCCTGCATTGTCATGACTTCTGCCAAAGTCATTGCCTCTCCTTGTTCGGGTGGTGCTTGGCGTTCGACGTCACCGGTCTTCTAGCCATCATTGATCCATTTTTCATTTTCCATTGGTTTTGTCTTGTCTTCCCACACACCTGTTTTCAATCCCATTCATTACCTGTTGTGTATTTAACCCTCTGTTTCCCCTCATGTCTTTGTCAGAGATTGTTTATTGTCAGTGTAGTGTTTTTTTGTATAGGTGTGCGACGGGTCTTCGTACCCATATTTGTTTATATTCATTTTTTCTATTTAGTGTTATGGAGCATGTTACTTGGACATAATTAAAAGAGTCCATTATACACTCCGTTTGACTCTCCTGCGCCTGACTTCCCTGCCGCCTATACACATATCTCTGACATGCATCTTGCGTTATCCTGCAGACAGCATTTGGTGGGGTGGGTTGGACAGGAGAGGAAATGGAATGGATTGAGTAAGTTGTGCAATAATTGGCTGACGTTGCCAGTTGCATTGTTCGTAAAACACCTGACAACCCCCATTGGGCCACTGATAGATCTTTCTACTTGATTGCAACTGTTCTTTTGTTACACAAGCTCTCTTTCCACCCACACAAACGGATGTACAGCTTTACCAGGTATAGACATTTATTTGTTAAAGATAACTAAAAAAGGGAACACATAAAGCCTGATGAAAGTTACCACCCACAGATATATCCTTTTGATCGACCTGACAGGAGAAAGAACACTTGAATGAGATAAAAAAATTTAGCAGCAACCAAAGCAAATTAATGTTAAGAGGTGAAAGTGTTTTGGAGGGCTTCTGGCATGCAGGTCTCTGTCATTCTGAAAGCTGGGTGGATTTGCAGGTGCTTTGTCTCCGTGGACACTATTCTCCTCCTTCCAGACAGAGAGAGAGAGGAACGTCTCCAGCTCTTTGGTTTCATCTGAGCAGCAGGCAGCCAATTTGAAGCCTTTTGTCTCCTTAAGTGTTTCTAAGGACTCTAAGGACATGGTGGTTTTATTTTGTTATTGCGAGTAGAGGAGACAGAAATAAAGACAGAGGAAAAATAGGAGAGAATGGGGAGAGGGGGAAAGGCACAAACACACACAAACCTGATGCTACACACAGCCAAAATACCAACAGGTACAGTCGGATACAATACGGACTCATCCGTGTTCTAGATAGACACATAAACACAGACAAATTAAACACACACAAAGTCACATTTGTCTAGGAAAATGCTTTGTAGTAGATAATAGGTGATAGACAATACTGTTATTTCCTCAGCAGCTGCATTGTGAAACCAGGGAGACCGTTCAAGATTGACATTGGATGTCTACAGTTGAAGTCAGAGGTTTACATACATCTTCGTCAAATACATTTCAACTCAGTTTTTCACAATTCCTGACATTTAATCATAGTAAGAATTCCTGTTTTAGGTCAGTAAGGATCACCACTTTATTTTAAGAATGTGAAATGTCAGAATAATAGTAGAGAGAATGATTTATTTCAGCTTTTACTTCTTTCATCACATTCCAAAGTGGGTCAGACGTTTACATACACTCAATTAGTATTTGGTAGCATTGCATTTAAATTGTTTAACTTGCGTCAAACATTTCGGGTAGCCTCCCACAAGCTTCCCACAATAAGTTGGGTGAATTTTGGCCCATTACTCCTGACAGAGCTGGTGTAACTGAGTCGGGTTTGTAGACCTCCTTGCTAACACACGCTTTTTCAGTACTGCCCACAAATGTTCTATAGGATTGAGGTCAGGGCTTTGTGATGGCCACTCTAATACCTTGACATTGTTGTCCTTAAGCCATATTGCCACAACTTTGGAAGTATGCTTGGGGACATTGTCCATTTGGAAGACCCATTTGCAACCAAGCTTTAACTTCCGGACTGATGTCTTGAGATGTTGCTTCAATATATGCACATAATTTTCCATCCTCAAGATGCCATCTATTTTGTGAAGTGCACCAGTCCCTCCTTCAGAAAAGCACCCTAACAACATGATGCTGTCACCCCCGTGCTTCATGGTTGGGATGGTGTTCTTCGGCTTGCAAGCCTCCCCCATTTTCCTCCAAACATAACGATGTTCATTATGGCCAAACAGTTCTGTTTTTGTTTCATCAGACCAGAGGACATTTCTAAAAAAAGTAGGATCTTTGTCCCCACATGCAGTTGCAAACCGTATTCTGGCCTTTTTATGGCGGTTTTGGAGCAGTGGTTACTTCCTTGCTGAGCGGCCTTTCAGGGTATATCAATATAGGACTCGTTTTACTGTGGATATAGATACGTTTGTACCAGTTTCCTCCAGCATCTTCACAAGGTCCTTTGCTGTTGTTCTGGGATCGATTTGCACTTTTCACACCAAAGTACGTTCATCTCTCGGAGACAGAAATGACGGCTGAGTGGTCCCATGGTGTTTATAATTGTGTACTATTGTTTGTACAGATGAACGTGGTACCTTCAGGCATTTGGAAATTGCTCCCAAGGATGAACCAGACTTGTGGAGGTCTACAATTTTTTTTCGGAGGTCTTGACTGATTTCTTTTGATTTTCATATGATGTCAAGCAAAGAGGCACTGAGTTTGAAGGTAGGATTTTAAATACATCCACAGGCACACCTCCAATTGACTCAAATTATAGCCTATCAGAAGATTCTAAAGCCATGACATCATTTTCTGGAATTTTCCAAGTTGTTTAAAGGCACAGTCAACTTTGTTTTTTTTGCTAGGGTGTTGAGGCCAGGGGTGGTGGAAGGGGGTAAACTTAAACCCTTAACTTCAAAACATAATGTTTAGGCACTCATTCCCGAATGGTTAAGGTTTGGGATAGGGTTAAAAACAAAACAAAAAAACAATGTCCACGAACAGGTAACCTTTTGATCCAGAGTCATGGGATTACCAGTGTCCACAACTTTTTTATTTTTTATTTAACCTTTATTTAACCAGGTAAGCTAGTTAAGAACAAGTTCTCATTTACAACTGCGACCTGGCCAAAATAAAGCAAAGTAGTGTGACACAAACAACAACACAGAGTTACACATGGAATAAACAAGCGTACAGTCAATAACACCATAATTAGAGAAAAATAGTCCATATACAGTGTGTGCAAATGGCGTGAAGAGGTAAGGCAATAAATAGGCCATAGTAGCGAAGTAATTACAATTTAGCAAATTAACACTGGGGTGATAGACAAGCAGATGGTGATGTGCAAGTAGAAATACTGGTGTGCAAAAGAGCAGAAAAGTAAATAAAAACAATATGGGGATGAGGTAGGTAGATTGGGTGTGCTATTTACAGATGGGCTATGTACAGCTGCAGCGATCAATTAGCTGCTCAGATAGCTGATGTTTAAAGTTAGTGAGGGAAATAAGTCTCCAGCTTCAGCGATTTCTGCAATTCATTCCAGTCATTGGCAGCAGAGAACTGGAAGGAAAGGCGGCCAAAGGAGTTGTTGACTTTGATGCCAGTGAGATATACCTGCTGGAGCGCGTGCTACGGGTGAGTGTTGTTATTGTGAGCTGAGATAAGGCGGAGCTTTACCTAGCATAGACTTACAGATGACCTGGAGCCAGTGGGTCTGGCGACAAATATGTAGCGAGGGCCAGCCGACTAGAGCATACAGGTCGCAGTGGTGGGTGGTATAAGGGGCTTTGGTGACAAAACAGATGGCACTGTGATAGACTGCATCCAATTTGCAGAGTAGAGTGTTGGAAGCTATTTTGTAAATGACATCGCCGAAGTCGAGGATCGGTAGGATAGTCAGTTTTACGAGGGTATGTTTGGCAGCGTGAATGAAGGAGGCTTTGTTGCGAAATAGGAAGACGATTCTAGATTTAATCTTTGGATTGGAGATGTTTAATATGAGTTTGGAAGGAGAGTTTACAGTCTAACCAGACACCTATGTATTTGTAGTTGTCCACATATTCTAAGTCAGAACCACCTAGAGTAGTGATGCTAGTCAGGCTGGTGCGGGCAGAGAACGGTTGAAAAGCATGCATTTAGTTTTACTAGTATTTAAAAGCCGTTGGAGGCCATGGAAGGAGTGTTGTATGGCATTGAAATTGAAGCTCATCTTGAGGTTAGTTAACACAGTGTCCAAAGAAGGGCCATTCTGTACACAGAATGGACCTTGTCAGATGGATCAGGGAATCACCCGCATCAAGAGTGACATCGTTGATATATACAGTGAAAAGAGTCAGCCCGAGAATTGAACCCTGTGGTACCCCCATAGAGACTGCCAGAGGTCCGGACAACAAACCATCCGATTTGACACACTGCACACTGTCTAAGAAGTAGTTGGTGAACCAGGCGAGGCAGTCATTTGAGAAACCAAGGCTGTTGAGTCTGCCGATAAGAATACGGTGATTGACAGAGTCGAAAGCCTTGGCCAGGTCGATGAAGATGGCTGCACAGTACTGTCTTTTATCGATGGCGGTTATGATATCGTTTAGTACCTTGAGCGTGGCTGAGGTGCACCCGTGACCAGCTTGAAAACCAGGACACCCCAACTGGAATCAAACACACAACCTTTGACCCAGAGTCATGGGATCGATCACGCAACCTTTTGACTCTGGATCAGAATGGTCGTGTGTTTGATCCCAGTTGTGGACACTGTTTTTTTTGTTTTAACCCTATCCCAAACCTTAATCCTTACTTTATGATTCGGAATGAGAGGCTAAACTTAACCTTATAGCATGCTTGGAAAACGTGGATGAACGTCTAATTCTGCAGCGACAGAGTAATGACGTCATTATGGGCCGGTGTGTGCTAAAGTTAACCTTGGAAATACAGCCTAAAGCCAGCACACCCCTTAACCTTATTAAGACAGCCTAAAGCCAGGACACCCCTTAACCTTAGTAAGACAGCCTAAAGCCAGGACACCCCTTAACTTTAGTAAGACAGCCTAAAGCCTGGACACCCCTTAACCTTAATAAGACAGCCTAAAGCCAGGACACCCCTTAACCTTAGTAAGACAGCCTAAAGCCAGGACAACCCATAACCTTACTCTAGTGGATGTATCTAGAAGGCCCTGGAACAGCTGAGAGGACTGAACTGAAGTGAGATCTATGGCAAGGACCCGACACAGCTTAAAAAGGTCAGGATCTCACCTTGGGCCAGTGCCAATTCCTGAAAATGTGTCTGTCCTTCAGGGTGAGGGTGGATGAGCTGCTACACAAGGGCTGAAAGGAGACCTCGGAGGTGAGGGGCCACACGGAGCCAAGATAACACTTCCCACTGGTAGGTAAAGGGGGCCCTTGTTACAGACACACTCCAGAGGTGGGGAGTTTAAAACACTGAGTTACCATCAATATATTGACTTTTCTACCAATGTGACCAGGCCTTTCCCAGGTGAGGGGTGGGGTGAAGAGGTAACAACACAACATCAGTCCACACATTCCTTTGCTAGGAGAAGCGAAAGGGGTGTCATTATAGATGACATTTTCTACACGCCCGGACAAAGCTCAGCTTTATTAAAACTACAGCTAGTTGGCATCAGCTGCAGCCCAGAGAGTAGACACTGTGCCATCTAATATGATAGCTGTGTGCATGTGGAGCTAGAATCACTGAGCCTTGACCTGTGTAACGCCTCAATGACAGAATAACTCTGAGAAATTGAGAATCCCCTCATTAATGCAACTCTTTTCACTTTCTAGAACCCTCTATGATCTCTTCCTCTCTATCTCTTCTCCCCCTCTCTCATTCAACTGTATCTCTCTGTCTACCCCCCCCCCTCCTCTCCCTCTCTCTCATTCTACCATCTTTCTCTCTCTCCCTCTCTCCTCTCTGTACCAGGGCTCTAAAAGGCACCATATGGTCTGTGATTCTTCTGTATGAGTGTGAAACATGGGAAATGGCTTCCACAATCTTTTATTCTACAGCCATGCCACTCGCCATGCCACTCAGAGACGAGGCTGGTGTAGGGAGGACAATGCGGCTACAGCTAATTGAGTGGGTGTGGGGTAGTAGGGTAGGGTTGGGTTGGGTACACTATATAGTATATCAAACCGAAGATGTTACACCACTGTGCCTCATTATGGCTGTGCTTCCGCCTTCCAACTTCCAACCTTTAACAGTGACACTGATGCTTTAGCAAACTGGGCTCTGTTCACCAATTACATACACACTAAATATAGCTCCTATAATGAAAGGAGAGAGGGGTTGACTTCACTCAAGAAACCATACAGCTGCATGTTAGAGGATCTGCGTTTGTGTGAATGTGGAACGGTTGTGTCTCCATTTGTGTGAAAGTGAGTATGTAGCTGTAACCTATATTTATGTAAATTGCCTGACCAACTGTAGAGGGTATTCATGTGTGTACGCAGTTTGGAGTGAAATCTATCCTCCTACATTGACAATCGGTTGTTGCAGGTTGTTGAATAATTAAGGTAGAGACTGTATTAATTATACTGTATATCAGCATTTTTTTATTTTAAGCCAATTTCCTGCAAATCAAACATTTTCTCCATGGAGCTGAGGGAGAGTTTTTCAGTTTTACAGCTCATTTCCAGAAATTCTACATAATCTGCTATGGAGCTGAGAAAAAATTGTTAGTTTTAAAGCTAATTTTCTCAATTTCTATGCATTTTGACATGGCTAATGCCTAGTTCTCATGCTCAAACATAACAAAACCAATACTGCTAATGTCATTCTTTTTGGAATTATCAATTATCCCTGACTGTCTAGCTTTTATTTTGGTGATTGTTAGTTATCAAATATTAAATTATGCAGAAAATGTATAGGTATTTATACTTTATATATGTTTTTAACTCAGTTAAGTTTACACTGAAAGTGTTTTTCCATCCTGAATATGTTTATTAGTGTTTAATGTTTTAATACTGTTTGTACTTAGGTGGCCTGAAAAAACATAGATTACAATGTCAGAAAAATCCCTGGCTGTACATAAAGTCCCCATACTGCTTGGAGAGGAGCAGAAGTCGCCTTGTGCCACAACCAGAGAGAGATAGGATAGACATTGCAGTTGTTAGTGTTTTTGTTTTGTTTCGTTATGTTTTGTCATGTTCTCTTTTCGATTTGTTTCCTGATTGAATCATTTTACTAATTTCATGTCTGCACATACACACAACACCTCATGTATACACTCTAAATACACGTTAAATAAAACATGTAATAACATGTAATACACTTATCCACACACTCCCATATGTACTTTACACACTCCCATATGTACTTTACACACTCCCATATGTACTGTACACACTCCCATATGTACTGTACACACTCCCATATGTACTGTACACACCTCCATATGTACTGTACACACTCCCATATGTACTGTACACACTCCCATATGTACTGTACACACTCCCATATGTACTGTACACACTCCCATATGTACTGTACACACTCCCATATGTACTGTACACACCCCCATATGTACTGTACACACTCCCATGTGTACTGTACACACTCCCATGTGTACTGTACACACACCCATATGTACTGTACACACACCCATGCAAAACCATGTGCACACACGCACGCACGTGTGCAAACACGCACGCACGCGATTGCACACGCACAGCTGACACCTGCATGCACACCTACATTCCATAGATGACATCATTGTACATATTCAATGTTGTTACACGTACACACTGCATGATCTCACTGTACCTATTCAATGTTGTTACACATACACACTGCATGATCTCACTGTACCTATTCAATGGTGTTACACATACACTGTATGATCTCACTGTACCTATTCAATGGTGTTACACATACACACTGCATGATCTCATTGGACCTATTCAATGTTGTTACACGTACACACTGCATGATCTCACTGTACATATTCAATGTTGTTACACGTACACACTGCTATTAAATGTTGATCTCACTGTACCTATTCAATGTTGTTACACATACACACTGCATGATCTCACTGTACCTATTCAATGTTGTTACACGTACACACTGCATGATCTCACTGTACCTATTCAATGTTGTTACACGTACACACTGCATGATCTCACTGTACCTATTCAATGTTGTTAC